>NW_028288861.1:360000-720000 GCF_059628265.1 Tinamus guttatus
AATAAATGTTAAATTGGTGATTTTAGTGTTTGTGGAGGTCTGAGGGCTCACCATATTTTACCCGTCAGCACAAAAGCTCTGTTAAGCAAAACAGTCAGCTATGATTAAGAGTATTTTCTATCTCTTATTCATATTTTGCCATATACAAAAGAAACAGACTAAACGTAGATTTATTACGACATCTACCAAACGATCATTCCATGGATCAGCTGATGATCCTTTTCAACATGGGCTAAATGAGCTATCTGGCCCATTCAACATGACTGCTGGGCTAAATATCTGTTGGGATCAATGTTGTTAAGATTACAAAGCTGTAAATGAACTCGAAATTTCAAGATGAAGTAATTTAAGTGAAGATTAATACCACTACCACATATCAATCCTCTTCTTGGAGTAACCGTGAGGGAAATTGCTTCTTTTTTTTTTTTTCCTCAAATCAAGCAAATTTGATAAAGACAGACTCCTGTATTGTTAAATCTCTGAAGCATTTGAAGTGGGCTATTGTTTTAGCAATATTTTATAAATGTTTGCTATAAGTTATGTGTATTTTAGTAATGTTCAGTAACTAGAGCTGCTTTTGTTCTGAACTAAAAATTTTATTTGCAAGTGTCAGGGTGAAATTTCTGTGATGTGTTTATGAAGTGGCAGATCATGTGATTGTCATGCAAGATTCTGTGCTTTTTTCCTTCCAGATATTTACAGTATCCGCAGAGCAGTTGATGTTTTTTTTCTCTCCTGCCTTTCTAAACTGCAGCATATGTATAGAGAGAGATAGATAGATATAGCCAACTACAAAAATACTGCAGTGGCGTATTGGAGACGGAAGTCTGACTCTCAGCACTGCCTTATGGCTGCTCTTGTCGGTAGGTAGTTCAGTGTGCTGAGTGTGCCATGGAAACCAAGAGACTTTTCACTGGTGCTCTGCTGTGTTTGTCATTCAGCCTTGGTTTGAAGGTAACCTTTTCAAATACAGTGCTGGTGCTTTGGGTTATAACTTTCTACGTTTCTGTGCAAACTGAATCCATTTCTGCTCCAGGCAATATTCCTGTAGTACTAAATTCTTTTTATTTATTTATTTATTTTTGGATTCACTAGTGAGTCTAAAAGATGATGTGTCCATAGTACAGAAAGGGAAAGGCAGGATTGGTGGTGAATTTCTGCTTCATTTCTGCTTCCTCAGTTTTTTTTTTCCTGCAACTATAGCCTGATATGTCCAAGACCAAAGTACTGACATAATTGGTTTCAGTACCTCTTTTATCACTAACAAAATTTTAATAACTTATATGTTATTTTGCAGAGAGATCCTTTGTCCTTTTTTTTTTTCATCTTGTAATATCTTGTTTTCTTTCTACTGTGTTTGTGATCATGTTCCCTTCCTATTAACAAGAGCCAGTTCGCCCTCTTCCCAGAAATTTGCAAACACAGATTTGCTTCTGTAGTAAGGATATCTTCCCTCCTGTCCAAATGAGGTTATCTATAGCAGGAGTTAGCAGTACTACAAATTTCTTTAGTTGTATTGCTGCAATCCACTACAGTGGAAACAGTAAGAAAAAACATAGCAAAATTTACTTCACTGTACATTGTTACTTTGTACAACACAGCTATGAACAATAGTGTGTTAGGCACTAACACTAATAAACTAACTAATAAAATGCAGACCTGCAGACCTTGTTTTCAGATTTTTGAAAATTGTAAAGATTTTTTTTGTGCACTCTCTTTTGTGGAGTCATTTATTAATCAGAGAGAGAGCTGCCTTGGCCAAAGTTAACTTCATTTTTGGATGAAATGAAAAATAACTTGGACATTTCATTGCTGTTGCTGTAATTTGAAATTGGCATATCTTTATTTCTCATTAGGCTAAAATCGGATATGCATGAGTGCATGAAAAAGAGATTACTAACATAAACTGTTTTTATAAATTCACTTAAACGTCTTTATATGCATGTGTATGCATATATATGTATAGTTCACATAAATAGTGCTATTACCTTTTGCTTTCTCTATGATGACAGAGTAATCTGGGTCCTACAAGTCAAATCCTACTTTTTTAATCTCACTTTTCATGTGAGGATCTGAAAGCTTTTCAACATTCTGATGATTCCTGTGTGAAAAGTATAAATACCTACTTCTGTAGTACCCAGGTACCTAAGACAAGGGATAGTGTCTTATGCTGAACTAGGGGATATTTTTTGTCTGCAGTTATTCCTGAATCCTCTTAGGACTCCATAATATTTCACATTCTTTTCTCAGTATTATTGAACAAAATCCATATTGAGCTTTAGACATGAGAAGGGCAGAGGAAACAGAAGAGATCATGGTCTGAAATGGTAAGAAAAGGGAGTCTATGCAGTGATGAAGCAAATAAACCCAGAAGAGTGGATGGGCTGACACACACCCCCAAAAACCCAATCCAGGGGATGGGATGGTGCAGGTAAAGGAATATGGGAGGATGACACAAGGGGAATTTTATGGGGAATATCTGAAGATTGCAAAGAATTCTTGGTATATTTAATAGACTTGCCTGTAAAAAAGACACTAAATGCTTGCAAGTATACCATGAGTATGTATAATTCATATATCTTACCAAATCAGTACAACTTCTTTTGCATTTAAAACTGGCCGTCCAAATATGAGAAATTTATGGAGTATTCAGAGTATTAATGGGGAAAAATATAATCTTCTATCTCCTGTTATACTGAAATGTCAGCTCTGACATGCAGAACATGTCCAGGAATGGAGGTTTGCTACTGGGAAGCAACCAAAAGGAAGACTGGTTTGGTATATACATGTTTTTCCTTTTTAGTTACTCTTACTCTTTTGTTTTTTAGTTACTGTTATTTAAACCAGTAGCAATTGCTCTTTCACCAAGCTGTAGTAGTAGCTTTCCTACTTCCTTTTTTGCAGCATTTGATTTCAGTTTCATGTAGATATAGGAGATTATTCACCTTTTCATGTTGAGATGCTGCATGACTATGACAATACTATGGAAAAGTATCCATCTTTTTAGAGAAGGCCACAAAGAATCATATTCAAACTTAGTTTAGATATAGATTTCTGGACATCAAAGTTAGCCAATCTAAGATACCTCCATATAACTCTATGACATTTTTCTCTATGGATGACAGAAAGAATTAAGCCATAACTTGCAACCTGGGTAAAATAAATGTATATGTATAAACTTGGGGAAGAAAGTGTGACACGTACAGGAAGGCAGGAAATGACAGTAGGAGTCATTTTCTCAGGATGAATATATTTTTCCCATGAAATAAGTGAATGCAGTAAATGACAAGAATTGCTACATAAAGCTTATATTGATCTGTATGACCTGTTAATACTTGGGAATCGAAGAGATGTATGAAGTTGTAAATGGATGCTGTTTTCCATGGACTGTGATTTCAGGAAAGAATTCTGTTCTCTTTAATAGATGAGTTCGATAGTTTTATTGGGGCAATTTGTTTCTCCTGGAGAAGGATTTTGCAAAACACTTCATTAACGGGAACAGGATGAGTAGGAGATCATCACAAGAATGAGGACTGTCACCACAAGGTCTGTGCATCTTTTTTTAAACTGTATCTTGATTGTTTGCATTTCAGGAACTGCATTAATAGGCCTGAGAGGAAGATAGAGAGCCCAAAATAGCTCATGTCACATGTATCTGAACATACTAAAAAAAAAAAAAAAAAAAGGTAAATATTTTAAGGGAAACATAGACTGAAACCAGGACTTCCAGGAATTTTAATATCTTCTGGGATTCAGAAGTTGCTTCTGGGAACATTTGTGTTACCTTTTTGCAATTGTTTGATTTGCTGAGCAGACTATGATGTTTTTGGAAGTAAAGGAGCAGCCTGGACGGGAAGCTCATGTTCATTCCTTTGGTACATGAAAGCCTCAGCTGCCCGAGTCTTGGTGGACCTGGGACTGAAACAACTGACAGTCATTCCCAGCAGTTCCGTAAAACAGCCCAGGCTGTTCAGTGCAATTGAACAGTACATGAAAGCTCCTGAAAGGCTCATTAAGCAACACGTATCATTGCTTAGCATACACAAAGTCACGGATCAAGAAATTAAAAGGCACCTGAAAGTAAGGATTGTTTCATCTAAAGGAGGCTCAGTTTGCCTGCTGCAGATGTAGTAAATAGCTTTCAAGTCTACTTAATGTAAAACCTAGCAAATAAGGGACTTTGAACCTTAAGGTTCCCTTAAAAAGTGAAGAATTTTAAGCTACTTTCAGAATACATTTCTACATAAACTCATGGTTGTTTCATACAAATCTATATTATCATTCTATATAGGGTAAATGAAGCAGAAGGTAGGTTGCATTTATCCTATGACAAGATGAAAAGCTGATTACGCAGATGAGTGCAGATGAAGTGGAAACCTCTCAGAGATTAGGTTTTGCTCTCTGTGTGCCCTACATTGCAGCCTGACATAATCGTTTCATGTTGGCTGCTTTTTGTGAGCTCTCCCTGTTTCTCTCCATATAGACCATATGGCTATGAAAAGGGAGGTTATCAAAATGAAGTGATTATTAACCTTTGTTTGCAAGTATTAAACATCAGGAAGGAGAACCTTATTTTCAGTCAGCATTTTGTTCCATTTCTTTTTCTGTACACAACTCTCAATCTGCACAGCGTGAGCTAGCAGTTTGGTGTAGATGGTCAGTTTATGGCCATAAAATTCCAGGTAAGCTGGAGAAAACTCAATTTGTTCAGATGTCATAAAGATTCATTTTGAGTTCTTAAATAGCCAGCAATGGGAGGGAGCCTGAAGTACAGGAAGGTGATCCCCAGTGTTTCAAGGAGAGGTGAATAGAGAAACTTGGTGGAACTTGGCAGGCTTGGTGACTCTGGCAGACTGCAAGTTAGGCTGAGAAATGGTATTAATTGCTGTGTTTCGACATTTGTGATGATTCTACATGCCAATAGGAGTCACAACACTGCTCTTCCTCCTAGAAGGATCTGTGGCTACATGTGTGTTAACCTTAATTGTGTTATTTCTGCTGTCTTGTTATAAAGGCCTTTCACTTCCTTGGAATGCCTTCCAGAATGAGCAGTAGCAGGGTTTCTTGTAAGCAGTAATCTTTGGACCAAATAAATTAGGATATTGCCTTGCTCAGTGTAAAATCCTGCACGTTAAAGTGACTTTAACTACCGCCTCCTTTGGGAGCTAGCTAGGGGACGTGTGTGGGCCGTGGTGCATCGCTTCCAGCAGGGCTAAGCAGTGTAGGGTAGGGTTCCCCGGCCTCTGCGGATGTTTATGTGGCGCGTTGCAACTCCAGGGGTAGGCAATAGTCATGCCTGCGGTGCGGCTCCCTGCGCAGAGCAGACGCGGGGGATCCCGCAGAGTTCACGGCAGAAAGGCCAGGCTGCAGCCTGGGAGTGCGAGCCTGGCTGGGAGAAGCCGCTCGCTGCCACCAAGGCGGCGGGAGGCGACGGCAGCAGGGCCGGGGGCTGCCCCGGCTGAGGGGGACCCCGCTGGAGCGCAGCGCAGGGGAGGGGCCGGCCAGGACGCGGGGCACCCGCGGGGCGGCCGCTCTGCCCTCGGCCCCGCCGCCGCGCGGGGACCGCTGCTCCGCGCGGGGATTGGCCCCTCGCGCCGTCACTCCGGCCCTGTCTCCGCCTCCCCCGGGGCCGCAGAGCCGCCCGCCCGCCGGCCGAGGGGCTCCGGCGCTGGGAATGAGGCCGGGCGCGGGGCCGGGCACCGCGGGGAGGCGGCGGGGGCAGCGCCCGGGCAGCCGCTCGGCGCCCCGCGCCCGTCCTGCACCTGCCGCGCGGCGGCGGCCTCGGAGCCCGGCGCGAGGTAAGAACCGCCCGCCCCGGCCCCGGCCCCTCCGCGCGGGGAGAGGGGCAGGACCCCGGCGGCGCGAGCAGGGGAGGCAGTCGGTCTGCACGGGCAGCTCTCCGCTCGCTGCGCGTTAATAACTAGCTCCTGAGGGGACCTGCCGGCTGCATCTCCTAGTTTCTGCTGCGGTCCTAAGAAAGTCCTTTGCGTGCCTGCCACCTCTGCTTCTGTCAGCGCTGCTAGTGTAGGATGTTGCTGCGTTCTCTCACCTGCCGCAAAATAACTTTCAAAGCAGTATGCTCTTCTACAGTTAAAGTATGCGATAAATGCAGCGAGGTGGGAAGTGCAGGTTGCTATAGCTCTTGTACCTTTGGTGGATGCAAAGGAGCATTGGGGAGGGCAGATGGGTGGAAAACACGTGATTAGTATATAGAGCATCCAGACAATCTGTTATTCAAAATTGGAGGACTTAGGGAAATCACCCTGAGTCCTACAAATGCTCCCATCAAACCATTATGTGCAGATTTAAAGATATGGCTACAAGTATGTAAGTGAAGGTACCTTGAAGGTAGGTAAACCTCTTTCTTACATATAGCATTGGGAAGCTTGCAGTCTTCAGACAGCTTGGCCTCAGCTTGCAGGTGAATTGGCTCGTTTGGGTAAATCTCACTAGTAATTGTTTTCCTGCCACTTGGGATTAAATGGGAAGTGAAAGAGGAGAAGAAGAAATTATTTTTTACAGCACTAAATAAGTAAAACCCATAATATTGTTAACTTAATTTGAATGACTGTAATAAAAATGTTCAGGGATAGAAAGTTGCAGTTGGTATAGAATAACTCCTCTCTCCTTATAAATTTTCTTCTTAGTCCGGGAATGGAAACTAGTTTTGACTTCATGAAACCTGTCTCATCAAAGTTAAATGGTATTAACATGCATGTTCCCTTATATATTTTTTGATACGTGTGTGAAGGCATAATTCACCTGACTATCATTTAGTGGCAAACTGGTGAATGTTTTTGTAATATTTTGTATCTTCATAGAATCAGATTGAAGTAAAGGTATGGGTAAAAGTAAATTACTTCTGTAGAGGCTTTATATTTCCAGAAAAAAAAATATATATATATATATATATAGTTCAAGCAATTTCTTAGGGATGACTTCAAAATAGACAAATTGTTTGTGTTAATACTACAGAGTAGACTTCTATCTTTGGTATCTCATGTCTATACAGAGTGAGTCCCTCTATAAATCCTTGTTCACTAATTTAAAATAAACTTAATATTTTTCAAAGAAGAAAAGAATGTATTACTAGTATAAGATGATAAATTGAAGGAAATATTCTGAGATATTTTAGAAACTAGTGACTCTGGAAGACCTTTTCCTTTTGTGGAGTCTATAGGCAAGTATGAACTAGATTGCTCAGAGATGGCAGCTTTAGTAAATAAATGACAATATAATGACATTTTTCAGGATTAAAAAAACATTGTAAAGAGTCAACTTTATCTGAGATCTAAGGAACTATATCTTGTGGGTTCATTTTTGATTTTTGTACCCTATCCTCTCTACACATCTTCTAGGAGGAAAGGGAGAGTAGCTTTTGAGCTTTATTTAAGAACTCTTGATGGTTTGTCTATGTAAAGAAACACGTAATCTTGGCTCTTTACTGTTTAATAATGTAATCCTTTCTGAGTCTTTGATCCTGTTTTCACTTATAAGCATAAAATGTTTGAAAGTGGAAGCAAAAGTGAAAAACAGCCCTTTGGAATGACCTCAAATGATGCTTTGCTGGCCAAGGGTAGGAAGAAGAAAGCAAGGGCAGTCTCTAGTGGAGCAGCTTTCTGTTCCTTATTTTACTCTATGATTTAACGATTGAATGAAAGAGAAATTTCCACATGCTTCTGTATTACTGTTTTCAAAAATTACTTCACATCCCTTTCCCCACCCAATCTTCTTAGCAACTCAGAAATGTCAACTTTTAATTGTGCTTTAGCTATTTTGGCATGAAATAAATTCTTCTAGCTTTGATCTCTTAGGCTTTCTCTTTTTTCATTTATTTAATTTATAGACAATTATACATTAGTTAATTACATATTCTTGGTGTATATTCCATTAGCTTTTAGTTATCATGAAGAGCTCCAACAGGGAAGGAAGTTGAAGAGCTTGGAGTAGTCAAATAGCTACAACTTGGTAAAATTTGAATTCTAACAATGTGTAAATCATTTTTGTTTTTTCAGCATGTTTGATATATTTGTGTGATTCCTTGGTACCCAATCCCTCTCTTTCATTTTTAATAATCATTTCTTGTTATATTCGCTGGTTGTGACTGTCCATATTGGCACGTATCTGGAGATATGTGCAGATGCAAAGACTGCGCTATTATTTAGATGATCCAGCACTACAAATGAGTGGTTGTGATCATAGAATCATTGTCATAGAATCATTATGGTCTTATGGAGAAGACCTTCATTGAGTCCAACCATAAATCATTGTTCACTTTTGGTCTGAGTATATGCCTAAAAATCTGCTTTGCTTACCATTCGTCTGAGATAGTAGAGCCTGTAGAATCTAGAGCTATAGCATGGAAATTAAATGTGTATTCTGAGTGTGGTTTGTTCTTTCCTGCCATGGTCATTTAAAGCCTTACGCAACTTCACAACGTCTTTTTATATTAATTCTTGTGGTTGAATAAATCCCCATAAATATTGTCAGAACAGACATAGGAGATGTAGAATGAGTTGCAGAGCTTTCCCTACCTGAAAGGAGGGTAGAAAGCACACAAAATGCACAAAACACATTACATGCATTCTTATCCATGTAGCTGCGCCTCCTACTAATCTTTATGGACAGTTGGGCTTCTAATCATTAGTTGGAGCATTTAGCTTGATTTAAATCCAGTTCTATGTGACCATAGAGGGAGGGCTTATAACTCCTGAAGACTACGTATATTGTGTTGAATTTGGCCCTCAGAAAATTACGTAAGTTCAGTAACATTAACATTTAACATTGAAGTGTTTCTGTTCCCAACTTTTTTTCTCAGAGCTGTTCTTGCCGTAAACGCGTTACCAGAAATACTTTCTGATATTTTCGCTCTTCTTGTCACAATGCTTTTATTCCCATTAAGGAATCTATGAAATTTGTTTAATGTTAAAATATTGGAGAATTCTAAGAATTTAATAACTAATACTACTTGTAGTGGTGCGTTTCGCTATACACAGAGTTGATGGATTTAATAGAAGTTCTATGTGAACTGTCTTCTGTGATAGAATATGGACTAAGAGAACTGTGATGACACATGAGCAATTAATGTAACCGTTTTTAAAGGCATTGAATTTTTTTAATTAATTCATTTGTACTAAAACGGGACAGACACACCAATCTGAGTGTTGAATATGTCAAAGCCAATCCTGCATACATTTATTTGCATAACATACTCTTTGAAAATCTGTAATCATCCTTTCAGATGGAAAACAATCAAATTTAAAATTTTGTTAATTGTAGTCACATGTCCAAAACGTTTACCTATGAAGTCTATGAAAAAAATTTCCACTGAAGGAAATAGATATAACCATAGTGCTCCCATCCTTGAAGTGTTAATATGACTATCACAAGTCGTAGAGCCATTTCATCATGGTACAGCCCAGGTTTTCAAAACTTGAACTATAAATACCCTTTTTGAAGTCTTTGTAATCCCGATATTCAGAGTTCTTTAAGAGTAAAGCAATTCTAAGATCACCAATGCAGAGGGAGGGAAAAGGTTTGAAAAGCTTTTTGAGTCTAGTCTCAGTTTGCGTACTCTTATAAAATATTTTAAAATATGCATAGTTAAGAATAGGTTTGCCACTTACGGAATACATGTTTCAGGATTTTTTTTTTCTCAATTCCCAAGAACTCAATGTGGGACAGCATCTTTGAACTTTACTTAGAAAGATGTTTCAAAGCTGTCTGGCTTTGTGTGGAAGGACGTGGGTGGAGTGGTCTTCCTAAAATCAAGTGTTGTTGAATTTGTCCTTTATTGTTATTATTATTCATTTGAATTCCATTTCCCTTCTGTCTTTGCTACTGAAGCTTTCTTGGTATCTGCATGTCCTTTTCTGGTTGGTCCAAACTCTCTGGAAAGAGAGTCTAGAAATGTTTGGGGAAAGCTCTTTGATCTGATGGACAGCACATTTAATACTTGTTTTAAATAGCGTCAGGAACCTTAAAAAAAAACAGACATGCAATAATTAAGCAAATTTTTTTAAAAAAGTGTCTTTTTTAAAGCTAAAAAAGATATACAATGCAAACTGCAGTGAGCTATTCCCAGCATAAATCTCAGCAGCTCCTTTTCCTGATAATGTGTAGAGCAAAATATACTTACATATTTCCTCCAAAACAATGGAGGTTACACACTGAAAAACAGTGTGTATCTAGAACAGTATTGAGAAAGCTTTAATGTTTGACACTTTCATGTTTAGCATTTTAGGAAAAAAATCTTAAAAACACATTTGTTATTTTTTCAGACCATACTTGAAAAAGATATTCTGATCAATATTAATTATTTGCATGGCCAAGCTGTTACACTAAAAAAAAAAAAAAAAAAAAGGAGAAGATACAGCTCTTTCCTGCAGAGTTCACAGTCTGGAAAATGAAGACTAGAAAAGCTTAGCTTAAGCACACAATTTTTCTGTTGAAAAAATGCCATGTTGTTTTTCTATAGAAATACTCTATATATGCTGCATAGAATGAAAATAATCAAACTTAACCAAGATAAGGGATTGAATAAAAATGTTCTATTCTATGCAGGATTACTGGACAAAAAGGTCACGTATGCAGTTTGTGACCCAAAACTAAAGCATACAAATGAGGTCTTATGATATTTTATTAGGTTGTTTGCACTTAATGTTGTATCTTCATTTTACTTCTTTGGTTAATAATGTAATATTAGCAGAATATTCTCTTGAGATAAGAAAGGCATTTACATTTAGACACATGAATAGAGGTCTCTACAAACTGTTTTGGTGTAATATGGCTTTTATCTTGTTTATTCCTTGAAAATCAGCTGGCTAGCAACTAGTACAGCTGTTCTATAAGACCTCTATACCCTCAGGCAAAAGATCTTTCCTCTTGTCTGTAATTAGCTTTTATATCGCTTCATGAGTTCAGCTGAATATTATCCACATATTCCTGTAAACATGTCTATGAACATTATTAAATTTTAAGACTTTATATTTTTTCATTTTAGGCACAGAAAATGTAGGAGAGAGTTACTTCTTTGAATAAGGTCAATCTTTAACATTAATGCATAATTAATAAAGCACAGAATATCCATTTAATACTGCTGTTGTGAAATAAAGCCTGTATTTATCTTAGAATAGATGAAATAATCATAACATTCATTTTAATTTCCAGCTTTGGAAAAATACTCTTATCAGGAAGGATATTTCTAAGTACTTTGGGGAGTTAAATTTATTTTAATCTCTTTGAAAAGTAACAGTATGCCTATTTGTTGGCTAAATACAGTGAAAGATAGGATTTGGTATTTGAGCCCTTCCAAATTTCTCCTAGGTGGTAAGAAATGAGAATAACGTGGCCAGGAGTATCGTGAGGATGCTTCTTCATTCATGGAGGTGATAATGAACTATTGTTGCTGGATTGGACCTCTAGACTGGGGTCAGGACAGCAGCCTTGCTATCTAGAGTACTGTGGGGTCTGTTGGCCTTAGTTTTGTGGTTTGTTTGTTTGTTTTTTTAAAAAAAAAAAAAAAAAAAAAAAAAGGAAAGCTGGGGGAGTGGGGCAAAAAATGCTGAAGGTAGTTTTGATCATGTTATAGTCTATTTAATATCCTTAATTTTGTAAGCCAGCTTGTTGAGATTGCTTAGAAAAAAACCTCCCATATTTATAAGACTGGAGTCTGGATTGGCATTTTGCTGCAAATCCAATATGCTAAACATGTCTTTACCTGGAATGCTGTGTTCTTAGTGGTACTTTCCTTAGCATTTTTTTTTAACAGTCAGAAAACTCTTGTTATATTGCAAAAATAATGGAAGCCAGGTGCTTGACTCATCTTCCCTTGCTCCTTTCCCTGCTATGTGCCCAGGAGCAAGTTGGAGAATGTAAAAACCTGGCTGAAGTGCACAGGGGTTCTGTTTGTTTAAATACTTTATCTCTTGAAATGTTCTGCTTCAAACAGATTGTTACTGTGTTAGAATTGATTTCTTTGGGATGTGTGTACAGATTGCCTTCATTCTTTCTTTAGTGTCTCTGGTTTTACCATTTACTACATTAGAGATTTATCACAGTTAGCATACCCAACAGAGCATTTTTTTATTAACACCTCTTAAGCAGTAGGATTCCTGAGTTTGTGATGGAAATCTCATTTGGTAACTCGTTGCAAATTAGTCACCTTTCTCAAACAGCTTTGGGACAAATAGTTCTTATAGTGTGGTTGAACTGTACGAAAAAATTGTTGGTAATAATTGAGGGTATGTTGTTCCCTTCAGAAAAAAAGACTATAGCAGGAAGAGAATCTTCCTGTTAGTCCTGGGTCAACAGGGCTGTTGTTGCTTTTTGTAACTAAAATTGCAACAAATTTACTACCACAGATGAAATTTTTTGGTTTATGTTCAGGAAGTATTGTGAGCAGAGGAGACAAAGCAAAGGAGTGTTGGTATTATTTGATGTCAGGGCTTCCATTAGCATCTCTCCATACTCGCAGTGCACTTCCACTTCAGTTTCCCTAGTCAAAATATTTCTGTATTCTCCAGAAATCAATTCATACACAGTGCCTCTCTTACACATTCTTTGTTGAATCAATGCAATTACTTTCTTCCTTGTTTTCCACTTTCAAAACTAGAGCTGACAGGAAGGTGCACTCGCTTCTGAAAAAAAAGTTACTTATGAGTGTTTGAGAGTGAATGTTGAGGGTGACTGAGCCCTGAAGCTTGTTGCCTGCATAGGCTGTGGAGTCTCCATCCTTGGAGATATGGAAAGCGTGAATGGCCACGGTCCTGGGCAACCTGCTCTTGGTGATACTGCCTGAGCAGGGGGTTCAACCGGAAGAGCTATAATGGTCCCTTCAACCTCAAGCTTTCTGTGATACTGTGAGCTTGTAAATGTGCTGATCTGGCCGTATATATAAATGGAGAAATTATTTCTCCTTACAAACATAAAATTCTGCTACTTCCACGTGAAGTAGACAGAATTTGCCCTATTTTAGTTCTGAAGAGAACAGCAGTCTGGTGGGTTTGTGAGTTTGTGGGTTTTTTTGGGTGAGAAGGGGGAGTTAAAATTGCTGCTGTTTCAGATAGATTGAAATGATTTTAAAATACTGATTGGCATTTTCAATACTTTGATTTTATAGCTATTTTAGTGCATATTTATGTTTGTTGTTGTTGTTATTTTTTATAATTAATGATGGGTTCTGATCTTCTAAAAAAAATCTTCAAAAATTTGATGTTTCTCTGGTTCTGAAGCTGAATGCTCATCAATGGTTTATTTTAGGCCACTTGGGCAGCTGAGGAATTTGACTAGTGAGGATCTGGTTCTGAATTTGCAGTTTCTTACCTATCCAACCTATATAATCTATTTGATAACCCTGAGGTAACAATTTGGGAATTTTTATAAATGCATATACTTATGGGGGGCATTTATAGTACTGGAATTCTTATTGGTAGCCCGTGTGTCATTTTAAACAAATATTATTTGAAGAGTATAACTTAAATAGATCTGTTCAAAAAGTATAAAAAAATCATTTATCAGAATTCTGCTCACCTCCAAATTACATTTAAATTGTATTCTTTGACTTCATTTTAAAATGTAAGTAATTTTCCAAAGGAGAAACTTTTCCCCTTTATTCCAGTATATCATACAACCCTTCATGAGGGAACCTTTGATTTCTAATAGCCATAAGGATTTACCTGTTTTGCTGTTAGCATACCCTGGAAAATATGCTTGGCTCTAATGCACTGAGAGTGCCAGATAATCTGGAGTTTCTATTTTTGTGATGGGAGCACCATTATTTCACCTAAAAAGCTTTTTGATGCCTTGCAAATCAAAAGATTGTGCCTAGTCTAATTTTCTGTGGATCTGAAAGTCTTATATTTGCTTGCCTTTTAATCTCAACTAATGGGAAAATTCTTACAAAGTATTAAAGTCTCTCCTACTGACCTACAATCTAGACTGGTCCAGCAGAAAAAAATTACGCTTCATGTTGGTGCTGTATAAGACTACCAGAAATTTCACTCTCTTAAAGCTATATTGACACTTTTTACCTTTTGGAGGAGAGATGAAGAATTATTTGGCACAATATTTTATTGTGTTGTAATAAAAGGTGTGTTCTTAGTTTCTGAGTTGAGGATATACTGTTTTTTTTTTTTTTTTTTTTTTCAATTGCAGAAAGATGGGCATGCTAGAGCAGCACTCACAGGAAAATATCTTACCTTGTTTAGATGGAAGATTGATTTGCTTCCAGCAACTGGAAGCAAGGATAGAGATTTGACTGATCAAAATTTTGTATTTGAGAAGGAAGACTTCCAGCACATTGCATCTGCAGAAATGTTTGATTAACTCTGGCATTTGAAGATTGAAGGGGGTTTGTCTCTTTCTAAGTGTGCTGACCATTTTTATACTTCCTTTCCTCCTCATTTCTCTGTCTGTGTTCCTCTGAGTTTTTTTGTTCTCCTTATGTCATTCTGTCTTTCAGTCCATGTAGGAAAGGATGTTAAAAGATGCATTTTAGGGAACATAATTTTTAAATATCCTTTTAAATAACCAGAGGAAACATTTTTACAGGAAGCATAGTGTTGGAAGCTTTTTTTTTTAATTGAAGAAATATTATGGAGATCTAAGCAGCTGTGTAAGTAATCATTGTTAAGAAATGCAGTGAAAAAGAATGTTAACCTTTTAATATACCCTTTGGAATTTTCGTACTTTCACGATACCTTTTAATTCTCTATTTCTTAGTTGAAAGGCTTATGTAACCTCCTCTACCGTAGGACTTTGAAAGAGGAAGGGCTCACGAGGTAGTGCAGGTCAGTAAAAATAGTTGATTTGCCCCCAGAGCTACTAGCTGCCCTTGCAGCTTTGCTCAGGAGCTATACGCATTCTAACGCTTTAGACAGGGTGTTGAATGCAGAGATTCCTGTGATTATGTTGAAGAAATAATATTGAAATTGCACTGTAAATCTACTAGCAGATTTGAGATATAGCACGAATATTGTGTTTCAGTGGCGTTTTTTCTGTCTAGCATATTTTTTTTCTGTCTGGCATATATTGGAGGTTCCTTGGCTCAAATCATAAGAAAGAAAAATATGTATAAGGGGTCATTCTTGATAGCAGCATGAAGAAACTCACTGTTTTAAATCAAGCATTTTACACTGTACATAACTGGTTACCATTGTATGGAGGAAAAAAAAATCACATCATAAATACTTTAAGCTATTAGTGGAATCAATAATTTCAATATAATTTGGGTTTTGTGGTATAGACTTTTTAAAACAATTTCTGAGAACAAGTTGCATGGGTAATGCATTCAACGTACATTTGCTTCCCATCGTGACAAGTCCAATATCAGAATTATTGTCTTTTTTTTTTTTCCCTCATCTTCCATGCAGCAAAAATGTTATATACAGTAGCAAATTTTGGTTTTAGCTTCTTAGAGCTAGTTCAAATGAGACAGTGTTCTATAAAAGACTGAGAACAAGAACAGGCAAGTTTGGCGCCTGAAAATATTTTTGCTTCTAATGAGGTTCTAAGTTCTCATTCTGTTATGCAGGCCATCCAGAAAGTTGTTAAAACAACTTTAATTGACTTTACAGCAATATGTAGATTATATGTTTTAAGTGGCAGTTTTAAATTTCAAGACTGAGATGTCCTTTTCTCCAAATTACAAAGATACTGTATTTAGAGAGCAGAATTGCTTTGTTTTATAGACTCAGTCTTGTGCTAGATTAATTTGGACAGAATGATGTAACCAGAGATTTTACTAAGATCCAAGGCATTTTAACATGCTTTCCTTGTGATTTCCTATTATTATTATTTTGTCTAAACACAGCTTTTTTTTTTTTTTTTTTTTTTTGGTATTCAAAACCTTACATTGTGGATTAGCTTGGTGACTTTCAACCTTATGTTCTGTGTTATCCTTTCATGCATTGCAGTAATTTGTTGGCAAGACTGTTTAATATGCCTGACTACTCTTGTGCCATTGCATGAGATTTTTAATTTAATAACATGATTCTGATGTCTGGCATAGACTCATTGCTAACTTAGGCCCATGCTTGTGAAGTCAAGAAGAAAGAAATTTTAAGCTGCTATTGCCAGCAGGATACAGTATAGTTAAAGTTTTCCACGAGTAATTAGGTACAGTAATCTTGAAGTCTTTGTCGCGTTCCAGTAAACAGAATATAGGGTTGTAGTGTGAATGCTCTGTTAAGAAATATTTATTTATGTCTAAGCTGCTGCAAGGATCTGTAACATATGGTCTTTACAAAGAGATGATCACTTTGATCTTTGCAGTGTTACCATTTGTCAGTAATTCAGATTACAACTTCAGAGAATCTCAGAGAAGTATATATGAGGTGCTCAGACAAGTGGGCACTCAGTAAAACTGTTGTTACTGTTACAAGTAAATAAATGCTACTGTTGCACTTGGATCCTTCTGTTTCTGTCTCTACTATTTTACCTTTGTTTATTTATAGCAAGATATAGATAGATACGGGTGTGTTAATTACCTATATAACACAAGACTGAAAAATAGCAGTAAACTCGTCACCTAATAGCAGTCAGATAGTGTGGAGGACCTTAGAAATAAGGACTTGAGTTCTCGTTTGCTTGAACATCAGGGAAAGGAGGCAGGTGGCTCCTTGTGCAGAGCAAGGGGAGCTCTCCTGCGGCAGTGAAGATCTGGCTTTCTAAGAGAGCCTTTTAAATAGCGAACTTGAATCCTGGCTGTTATTTTTAATAACATTAAACTAAATTACTGTCTGTGCAGTCCTGACAGTGTTTAAAAATATTGGCCTGAAGACACTGTTTTGGGGAGTTATAGTGATAACGCATAGTTTGTATAATTTTTATATACATTGCCCTTTTTTTGTGAGAATCCAAGCTAAGCATATTAGATCTTGAAAGCACTTGGCTAAAAGCACTTACCTTGAAATCTCTTTGTGTTTTGACTCAAGGTGCAGTTTGGTGCAATGGCAAACTGCTACCATAAGGGGTGGTAGCAGAAGGTCGCATTGGTGCCATAAGGCCCTCCCACTTGGCTTTTTGCCCTTGAATGATGAGTAGTTTACAGAGGGTTGCTGTGATGGAATTGTGCTTTGATGGTTTTACTTCTGTATATGAGTCTGTGAAACAACAAGCCAGTCTTCCACAGCAGTACTGACCTAATGTGCTGGACTTTTGACCTTAATCATGCCACATAACTGTGGGCTGCTGTGAACAAAATAAAGATGATGTGACCCTGCCAGAAGGTTCTTTGTACTGCTAGGATCTCTCCTTAGGCTGTTTCCTCTTCCTTGAAGAAATATGCATGGTCTTTGCAGGACTGAGCACCATGTTAATATTTGACTAGCATGGAGTGATCCTACTCAAAGTAAATGGAAAACTTGGAATTATTTAAATAATATTAGAAATAGAGGATTAAAATTATTGCAAAAAAATTCTATTTGCTGGTAGGATAAGATGTTTTGGATAAATATAGATTGCCTCTCCGAGCTAAGATTCAGTCATTATTCATGTTGAGGTTATTGGTATCATGTGGTATCTGATTTTCTGCATACTACAAACTGATACAATATTTCAGTATTGAAAAAATAGGACAAAGCAGTTTGATATAATTCTTATTACCTAAGACTGAGTTCAGCTATTCTGAGATGATAGAAACTTCTGATGAGCTTATGTATTGAAAACTGAGATTCCTGTGCTTTTCAACAAAGAGAAGCTTTGGAGCAGGTGCGCTCCAGTCTTGTAGGCTGATGGATTTGTTGCTGAGCTCTTTCCCTATTACTTATGTATTTCCTAACAGCTGCAGACTGCTCCATTTTACTTGTGCTTTCAGAGTTGCTTCTGGATAAAAAGCCAATTTAATGTTCGAAAGGTGTAAACCAACTTCTATAATATTATATAAAAGAACGTAAATGTATCATGCATACATCTATATTAAGATGATACAATGTGGTGCAGACAAAAGGATATAACAAAGATCAATAAATCTGCCTATAATAATAGTTATTTTTGATCAAAAGAAACTTATATGCTACCTTGTCTAACAAGCCTTGCTATTGCTTTAAGTATGCTTACCAAGTAGACAGAACCACTTTTTTTCTCCTTGCGTCTTTTGATGCCAAGGTAGGTCCATAGGTTCATATAGGTCAAAATTTTCAGCCTTTTTGATATTTTTAAATGTTTTAGTGTGAATTAAGTAGGGAGAGCTCTCTGTACTGTGATAACACCAGGATTATGCAGCTGATTGGCCTGTGTAAAAAGGTAGCATATATGTTTGTAAGATTTCCTTGTCTAAGTGTTCATCAGCAAGTTAACTTTTAGCACAGAGGGGTAATAGGTTGCAGCATTAAAAAGTAAATCCTTTTTGAAACAGGTGGTTTAGCGAACATATTGTGACCTTATGTAAGGGCATTGACTGATATCCCTGGGATGGGAGGATGACGTGTAGAAGAAGGATTATGATTCCAGCTGTGAGTGGTAGCAATATCATCCTTTCTGTGTCAGATTTTTCAAGGTAAAAGATGTGTATCAGAAAATATTGAGAGAAAATTGGGCTTCTGTGGTTTGGTTATTTGTCATATTGAAGTTGTCATAATCGAGTTTGACAGGCTTCTCTTTATTTTTTTTCCCAGCAGACGGTACTGTTGCTGAAGATTAGTCAGATGCCTCCATCCATTCCCTGGCTCGCGTGCTATGTCATGCAAGCTTTGAAACACTCAGCACATAATTGACGCGAATGACTAATTTGGGCAGCATCATGGAAGGCACTCATACCATCCTGCAATTGCACAGCCCCATTATGGAGCTCTGTTACATCAGCTTCTACCTTCCAGAGGGGCAAGTCAGAGGATTTACCTACAAGCACTGTGTAACTTTGGACAGAGCAAGTAAACGTTTTTGTGATTACTATCAGGTAAGGGAGAGATCGGAGGAGGTGGAACTGAGAGAACAGCCACAGGAAAGCCTCCGAGATATTTATTTCAAGCCAACTACCACGAAAGACATTCTTGTTGAACTGTTCAAACTAACTGCTGAAAAGGAAAAACTGTTGTCTACTCTCTTGAGATCACATCATATTCTGGGCAGTAGCAAGGGAAATCGTCAGGGAAATCTACAAAATGTTTCTGGAGGCTCAAAACTTAAAGATAATGATAACTCCAATTTTATACATCACCAAGAATTCTTGCTGGATTCTACCAATAAAGACAATTTTAACCATGACAGAAAAAGGAAATATAGAAGGAAAGAGAACTTTGAGGAATCCAGACAGAGGAAAGGGAAAAGAAAGGTACGTGAACAGCATCGTCCTTTGCTGAATGAGAAAGATATGCCATTGGAAAATGAGAAGTTTTCTGCAATGTTTCCTACCAGGAGATTATCCAGCTCGTCTTCTGTCTCTGGTTGGATAACAGTGAAAGATAAGGATGATTTAATACTAGATATGCAACCAGAAAGATGGATAAAAGAGGGGTATTTTCTCAAAAGCAATAAATTGAAATTGAATGCTGACATATCCGGTTTTGTGTCCAAAAGCAGCAATGACACAGCTGCAGTTGAACTATTGGATTATGGAGAAAGTATTCCTAAAGTTAGGAAAGTACAGCAGAGTATCACTTTGGAAAACTTGTATCAGGACAGATGGTCTAACAAAACTGAGCCCTTAAATAAATCCACATCTGCGAAACGCTTGAAAGGTAACAAGTGCACTGAGCAGGGGGGCAAGGAGAAGCCTTCAGTCAGAGCGGTTGCTAAAGCACAACACTCTGGAGCCTGTTTTAAAAAGGTCATAAAACCCCACGCAGAGCCTTTATGTGATTTTCAGGGAGATAAAGCAACTGCTTCTCCCGTTCTCGCAGCAGCAGGCAGCGCGTTTGTACCCAGCGCTGATGTGTTCTCAGGAGCCGGAGCCGCTGGCGCCTCCAGAAGCCGCGCGCCGCCGGAGAAGGAGTGCGATGACTCTGCTTTGCAGTACAAAGGAGAGCGAGTGCCCGCTCGTGATGAGTCACGTAACCTCCTGGGAGCAGTCAATAAAGCCCTGCTGAAAGTTATCCGGAGTGACAGTTTAGATGAGGCTGCAGAATGGAAGAGACTGCAACAAATTCCGAGAGCAGACAGAAACCTGCCCGCCTCGGCCTCTGAGAAGAGAACCGCTGTATCCGGGGGAAGCAGCAAACGTTTATTTTTGAACCTGCCTGTAAATGAGTGTCCTGATATTTCTCAGACAAGTAATAACCTTAAACTGGAAGAGAAAAGGCTGCCTTCACCCTCGTTAGTAGCTGTGAGTAATGCTTTTAGTAATTCATATCCACTATCTAATTCACACAAACAAATGTCACCTATTCCTTCTCCTTTATCTTCAAGATTGCCTAGCCCACAACTGCATCATCGGATTCTCCCATTGCCTGCACAGAACCGGGAGGAAGAATCTATGTTCAGTGACTATTGTGGTGGGAGGCACGCTGCTATAAATCTGTCTTTCAATGATTTGGAGCCACAGTTTTATCTGAAGTTCCCTGACCCTGGAGACCTGGGATTTGCCATCAGACAGCCGGGCCTCCATCAGAATGCAACTGCAAGGCACTTTGAGAGGCGCCCTGTCCAAGAAAAATTCACAGCCCAGACGCAGCTGCACTTCCGTCCAGGTTAGTCCTATTTCGTGCATTTTTAAACTAGCAGAATAGACCCACCATGAAAGTGCCAGGTGAATGCTTTAATATTTATTAATAAAGTCTAGTATTACATTTTTGCAGTGAAAATATTTTTTACTGCTTAGGATCGAAGAACTGCTTAAGGAAAAAAAAAAGGTATCTTTTTAAGAGTTACTTTAAAATGCATTGCTTTATGTCAGCTTGTATTTGTTACTGAATGACCTCTTAACCTAAGTTAAGTAGGTGCTCAGACAGGAAACATATGAAGCTTTAGTATTTCTTTCATCATTAGCTACATATGATTTGCTAACTTACCAAGAAATGCATGCTAATATATCAGCTAGTATTAGTATAATACCTTAATTAGATAAACATTTTTAAGTGAAAGGAAAAGTGGAAAAAATGTTTGCATATTTGTTTTCCTTTATTTTTTTCCTGTGTTCTACTCTGTCGAAGTGTTGTGATAACTTTTGTTATCTAACGCATTCTTTTTATTTAACAGATTTAATTTTATATGAACAAGCTAACTTACACAGCCTTAAATATAAGACTACAGTTTTGAAATTTAGCTACAAAAGGTTGATGTAAATTCTTTAATAACAAAATGCTTGCTTTTAAAAGTATTGCGTGCGAGAGTCATGTAGACTGTATTTGAATAATATGCGTGGGTGTGTATATAGATATATATTGTCAATATAAATATACATAAAGGTGCTGCATATTGGGCAGCAACCTCGGATAGATGTAACTTCAACACGGATATTTCTTTTCTTGTTCTGTGAAACGGAAAGGCTGCCAGAGCTGCAGAGGTCTAGGTGTGCCTTACACTGATCTGTGTGTGTGACAGGGAAGGCTCACAATGTCTAATGACAGAATTTCACTATAAAAGGGAAAAAATACTAATTTGAAACCTTAGAATTTTCAAGACAAATAAAATAATTTTCTCTAGTCTTAAAAAAGAAACGAGAAAAAAATTTTATTTGGTGCTGTTTGACAAGTTGACTAAGCCAATGCAAATACACCCTAAAAAGAAGAAAGGTAGGTGCTAAGTTGTCATTCCTCCGTACTGGATTCCTGTTATGGTGTGGAGTCCCATCCCTGTCATTACTTTTGTGCTAATCATATCTTTTGGTGAGCTGGTTTGGCTCGCTAAATCAGCAGAAAGTTTCATCTCTTTAAAAGAACAGAAGTAGGATGACTCCCTGTTTTCCTCCTCCTTTTTATTAGTATTTTTTTTTATCATTCTTTGTCATCACTTACATGTGAAACTGGACCTATCGTGATGCCACTTATTTTTAAAGCCCTTTCCCCCTACTCCTCAAAAAAAAAAAAAAAAAAAAAAAAAGTCCCCAAATCCTAGCTATTAAACAAAACATCTTTGTGTAGAGTATGAAGTGCAAATACAACAGGACCTTAATTCCTGTTTACAGGTATCTTGCAACATTAATACAGGTAGAAAATACCAGTGCAGCTTTCTGAAAGATGCAATAGTGTTGTTCTGTTTCAGTTTCATGTGTGACTGACTGCATGCCAGCACTACTATTCATATGCAGAAATTACTGAGACTCTAAGGAAGAGTCTCCTACATTGCCTGCATATGTAAAGCTACTTGATCTAGGATAATAGAACTTTCTGTATTGCTGCTAGCAAGGGTTGAAATCGTTCTTATTGACAATGATGTGTTGATTGTGCCACTCTGCTCTAAACTAATATAAGTCTAAGTACATGATCATAGTACAGTAGGGCAAATGATAGATCTCAAAGTTTAGGCAGTGTAAGTGATGTTGAGATTTGTGTGGGGGAAAAAAAATGTGATGCTGGTTGGATCCTTATCAATTTCCTCCCATGCAGGAACAACAAGATAAAGACAGTTGTACAAATTTGTCTTTAATGGGTCAGCTGGTTGAAAACAGTCAGCTGGCTTATTTTGCACCCTAAATGTGGGGTTATGAGAAGTTTTTCAAAGTTATGCCATTGTCACAGTTTCTGAGAATGTAATTTAATACTGAAGAACATTTGGGACCTTTAATCACCAATGTAACTTTGTACTGGGAAAATTTCAAGAAAGGATTAAAGTATTTTAAGTGCAAAATCTCTGAATTTTGCAGTTCAAATAATGAATTAGACTCATTGTGCAGCTCTACAAATAATTTCTTATTCTCTTTTTCAGTTGTTTAAATCCTGAGGCTTTTCACTCTGGATAATCAGAGCACCTTCTTACAGCCAAAGCGGAGGCAGTTAGCTGAGGCAGAGAGCCTTTAGTTATGTACTTTCTTCTTGATTGGTTTGTGTTTTGCTACAGCAAAAACAACTTTTTTTTTCCAGCAAATTTGAAAATGTTTGACACAAGTTTCATAGTTTTGTTGCACAAAGTTCTGTCAATAATTAGCTTAAAAGTATAGATAGTATAGGATCTTCCTGTTGAAATAGAACAGTTGGCCACAGCTTTTATATTCGCAAGTTAATAGTTAACTGAGAAGAATTTCTAGTTCAAAAATAATTACAATATAATTTTCTTGGTAAATGGGTCTAGGAATTAACATTCCTGGTCTTGTATACAGTACTTCCATTTGAATTATCAAAGTTCAAAATAAAAGCTTAAGCGTAAATTAAGGCTTTCAAGAAATAATAATCTCTTTAGTGTCAAGCAACTAGAACAAAAGTGCTAGCACTTAAATGTTTCATAAAAGGGTATTTACTAACTCCTCAGAAACATGTCCTTCTCTAGGAGGCCCATTCTGTTTTAGCATACAAATACATTATGTTTTCCCACTCCTGCAGTACTCAAGTTTGTTTTTAAAACTATCTTCAACATCCTTATGTACCTTTCTCAGGGAAAGATTTTCTGAATCCTTTCAGTTTGTAACTATGTTTCTCTGTCAGGATAATGTTAGAAAGTTGATGTCAGTAACCTCAGAAAATTCTGGGGAGAAACTCACCAGAGCTGTTTAATTAATATAGAATGACGCTGACATGTGGTCTAAGTAAGTATGGCTGGAGACAGGAAGATTAGTGGTATTCTTAGCAGTTATTGAAGTGAATCTGATTGTCAGAGCAGGAAATGTGAGGAAAAAAAAATCCCTGTTTATGACATAGCCTTTATGACTTAAGTCAGTAGAGATATCGCATCATCCCAGGAGAGTGGCCTTGTTTTAAGTCAATAGAAAAGACTGGGTTGCGTCATTCAACATACTTCATATATAAAAATTCTGCTGTGTGTAAAAAGAAAAAAAAATGCAAGGATGAAGGGAGAATGCAAGAAAGAGAATGGATGAGATGGGCAACGTTGCTGCAACCCTCTCAGCCAAATTGATTCATTTTTAATATATTCTTCTTTCACGACTCCTAAATATTTCAGGAGTCCTGAAAGAAAACAACACGCACATTGAAAATTAGAAGGACTATAGAGAAACTGAAACCACTGAGTGTGGCATAGCAGAGGGATTAAAGCTAGTGCCAGATAATATGGTTGAACCTACGATATTCAAAGGGACAAGTCTATTCTCTTTCTCGTCTTGCCTTGTCGCAGCCAAGGCCGCCCCTTTCATTATCCCTGACACCTTGAAACAACTCAGTGCTCGTGTTTCCTTCTGGCAAGTTGACTCAGTTCACCAAGCAAGTTGAAAACAAAGCCTGCAAAGAGAGGGGTGAAGAGCCTTTACTGCCTTAGTGAGCTAAATTGGCTCATGAGCAGCCTGCCAAAACCCAAAGCTAGTGTGAGGGAGGGAAGGGGACTAGGCTACCAAAGAGCAGAAGGGACGGGGGGAAGATCCCTGCTGGCAAGACAGAATAAATAGCTCTCAAATATCTCAGTTGCATCCTGAAACTGGCTTGGATTGGCTAAAATAGAAACTGTTGGGAATGGCAAATAGAGATGAATGAAATTGGATAAGGCTTGAGAGAGACTGGAGTTTTTTAGCAGGTAGAGTTGGCCCACTTAATAATAGCTCAGCGGGACTCAAGAGCAAGAGAAGATAGTTGAGAAGAGAGAACTGGAACAGACTGTGTAGGGAATCTGGTCTTTGCTGGAATGGAGAATAGGAATGAAGTATCACAAAACGCATGGAGCAGGACAAGTTGAAGTTGAGAGGATTCATATTTTGTGGGAAAATATGCACAAGTATGTTACTTGGTGTGTGGCATGGAGGTAAAAATTCCAGTCCTGCTGATGATCCATGAAGAAATCAGGATGTTGCAGAGGATTTTGGAAAAGCATGGAAGAGAAGGCAGGAAGAAAGATGAAGTGAAGGGATTTTTTATTTTTCTTTTGAGTCTGGAAAGTTATAACATTTATTGTGATGTGGGGAAGGTATCCTCAGATTATTTCTCAAAATCATTTAGTGTAACTGACTGCTAAGACCCAAGAGCACCTTGGAGTATATTCCAGACAATTGCAGCTGCATCTATCCTTGCAGATTGTTACATGGAGGATACTGCATTTGCTTTGTTATTGCTGTGTGAATTTTGTGGAATCTAAGTTGCTCTAGATGATAGGTATCTGAGGACACAATCAAAAATGATCAGGTGGTAATTTTATATATTTGTTGATAGGTATGCTCTACTGTTTGAAATCATGCCCACTGCTAGTGGCTGTCTTTGAGAGATCCATTTTACAGTTTTAACATATGATGAGAGTACTTGAAGCAATAAAGGGATATTTATGGTATTATGGAGAAATATTTGAATAAGTGCCTTTTTATTCTTAAATCGGTCTAAGATTGTGATATTTCAGTCATCAAAGGTTTTTAAGGGAATAAAAAAGTACTAAGCTACATCCTCATGGTGATGCTTCAGCCTTTGGTGATTGAAAAGGACTTTTTTGTAACCACACTCCGAGAGCCCTCCTCACTCTCAACTTTGATAACATTTTCCTGGGTTCATCTGTGTTTACATTGTGAACATGGCTTGCTTACATGTGAATTGAAACTGTTTACTGCTACTTGCCAGTTACGTAGTCTTCCTTCTGCATGTTGCTAGTTCCGAACTTAAGCCTCCAGCATTAAAACAACAGGCGAAGGTATCGCGTGAATAGGCCTCAGCTTTGAATTTGCTTCTAGTTGAAAAATGGGAGGCAGGCAAGGCTTTAGCTTAGATATTTAGTGTAGGTAACAAAAAACAATAAAGTTACTATTTGAATTTTATTTTGTATTTTCACAATGTAACTAATCCTTTAAATTGAAAAGGGGCAAACAAAGTAAGAGAAATTCAATAACAAGATCTTGTGATGTGTTTCTGTCCTATGGTTTTGGAAAATGAAGTTTCATATAAACAAAACTCTGTTTGAAGGTCCTTTCAACAGGAGACAGATGATATTATGTTGGGTTTGATGTTTCCTTTATAAGGAAGGGATGGGTTTATAAATATCTTCTCTAATTGAAGTGGTTCAGAGAATTGCTAATGAGCATTTTGAAAACACTTTAGAGTTCTGTCCACAAGAAATATGCATTTCATGCGGTAAGTTTGCATATAGGTCAACATTGATGCGTAGTTTCTCCCAAGTAATTCACATGAAAGTAATATACCTGAAGGTGTTGCTTCACTAAAACAGCTCATTCAGAGAGCATGTATTTTGAAGATGAAGGAGTTAAAGAATGAAGAGATGGGCAGGCAGTTGTAAAAAAAAAAAAAAAAAAAAAAAAAGAAAAGAAAATAAATTGCTAAATGAAATTAGTGTTTTCTTGTTTTTCCAAACCTGAGTGAATATTCCAGAGTCAAATCTTGCAGTTTTTCTGAGGAAAGAAAGAGGTCATAAACACATCAGATTTATAAGATTAATTATAGCAATGCTCAAAAGTTTGGAAGCAAACTTAGATCTTGTAAGTCAACATTGTTCATTTAAGGTCAGTGCCTTCCTATTGCAACTATAAAAAAAAAAAAAAAAATCCATATAATACAGTCTAGATGAACAATACTGAAATTTCATATTCAATCTATTGTTGTCTTAGTAGAGCCAAAATAGTTTAATACAATGCTCAGTTGGGAGGGAGCAGTAATAATTTCTATTTTCCCTCAGTATTTTTCCTCCAGGTTACCATCTCTGCCAAATTCACCGATCTTGCTGTTGTTAATTCCATTCACTTCTGTTCCAAATCTGTCTCATTTTGTCCAATCTAAAATCTTGCCGTGTCTCTGGTATCTTTATGGGAACTGTTACACCTAAAGACTCAGTTTGACTAAGCTAGAGGTAATTATTTCTGACATCTTTGCAGCTACTGCCTGTCTGATGTACCATAAATATTAGTGACCATAACTGTAATGATAATAGATCATTAATATTTCTTACCAATGAAGCCAAAATCCTTATAGCAGCGTTAACAATATAATCATGCTGCACTGAAACTGTAGGTTTATAGCAGACGAAAATTAATGTCGACAAGACTTAGAAGTTCAAGGCCAAGTCTTTGAGTTAAAAAGACCCTCTGAAGGCTGACCTTGAGAGGTGCTGTGAACAAATAGCTCCTGTTCTGGTTGAATAACTTCCCAGCATGACACACTTAAGCAACAGTTGTATTTTTGTGTCTCTGTAACATGTGACTTTCCAGTCAAAGGCAATCAGTGAGGGGAAACCAAGTGAATTAAATTGGAATGAAAACCAGAGACAGCTTAATGTTTTATGTTGGTCATAGATTAACAATTCTGTGTTCCATGGGACAAAAGGCCAGTGCGTTCACACTGGTTTCCAGTCTGTGCACTCTGTTGCATGACGCTTATAATGAAGTGGACTTGTTTTTTCATCATTATATGGATGAAGAATGTCCTGAAATTAAATACTGACATAACATGGAAGTTGTAATATATTAAATGTGCGTATGTTTCCGTGTCGATTAAAAAACACAGGTCAATAGAAATGGTTCCGCTGTTATTTTTTCCTGCCAAACAGGATGATATATAAACTGAGCTCAAATTCAAATATTCAGCTTTGTAAGTATAAACTAAAAACGTATTTAGGAAATTTAAAAACTGTGATAGCTGCTTTTTGGATATTTTATCTCTGAAAAGTGCATGGTTTGGTGTTAGACGAAATCAAACTTGTAACAGGGGCAGCAAAATTCTGCATATGCCTCATGAAGAAGATGCTATCGTTCAGAACTTGGTTACAGGAATAGAACTTGAGTACTCATTTTACTTGTAAAATGATATGTAATGACAATGAATAAATATGCAATGTATGTATGTGTATCAGTGTGTGTTAGTAAATAATTGTAAATAGTACTTCATTAATTAGGTGTGACATTAAGTAAATCTAAAATAATACATTTTACTAATACGTGTAACTAGTGAATACTATTTAGAAGCAACTGATACGTTATCTTAGTCATTGCATTAAAATATTGCATCCAGTGATTTAACAATGGATTTAATTGTTTGTCAGAGGATTTTTTTGGCGGGGGAGGAGGAAGGGGATAAGATTATAACTAGCTTTAAATTTAGGTTATGGCATCCTCTCATTCCTCTCATTAGGTTTTTTGCAGAGCATACTATAGAAGACCTTTTCAAGCTTGTGTGTTGTACTGCTGGAAGTAATGAGATGAGGAGAAAAGTGGAGAAGTGTTGGGTATCTTTTACAAGAAGAGTTTTAAAGGCTGAGGCACACAAGAACCAGACATGAGTAAGGAAGGAGCAATAAATAAGTCACAGTTCCTCAGCTGAGTGATGCTGTGTATTTACTATTATGTAGCATCCTGTACGATAAGGATTTTGATGCTTTCAAATACTCTAGTTCTTATGATTTTATTTCCTTTCCCCCCCCCCCCTTTTTTTTTGGAATGATTAATTCTAAGTAAATGAATTTATGTATTTATAGATATTACAGTGAGGGAGCAGTTGGGACATTGTTGTAGATATAATGACAGTCTCTGAACCAAGAGATCCCAGATGGACCCAAGAGATTGCTCAGAGTTGCTTTGCTACTCATACACAAAGGTCAAATTAAATAGCTTTGATAATTCCAAAAGCTATAGGATTGTAAGCATAGCTAATGAGTGGCTTGTCAAATCTGTGTAACCATGTTGGCTCTCATTTCTCTTTAATAAGTTGGAAAATTAAGCTGTAAGAACTCATAAAATAGATATATTGATGCAGAAATCACCAGCAAGTTACAAAACAGAAACTCAAAAGTGTTCATGAATTCGCTTTTTTTGGTACATATATAATTTTATGAGTAGCTATTGTAACTTCCTGATTGTCTTCCCCAGTAGTAAATGGGAATTGGGCAGGCCCCTCCTGTCTTTTACTAAGAACCACCAAATGAATAAAAAAGAACAATTCTTACTAGGTCTATGCATCGAAATGGATGGGCTTTTGTTATCTAAACATCAATAAAAATAGTAAAAAAATTACTACTGTGGAATCTGGCCAGTGACAACTTTGCACTTCCATGAATATATGAACTTACTATTATTTTTTTTGAGTTAGTTGTACGCTGTTGTTCCTATGGATCTTTCCCCATTATGCTTGCTGCTGTAGCACTTGTAGCACTGGTGGCCGTGCTGCACTGCAGGCAGAGGGGCTCACCCGCAAGTCCAGACCTGTTCCCTGCAGCCTGGCCTGGTTTATGTTTGTAAAATACCAGCTGCTTTTCAAATTTGTAGATGGGATCTGGACATATAATCAGTATATTTATGGAAAATAGTTTGATTTCTATGTCTGAGAAATTAAGCTATGATACCGTTTCTACACCCACTTGCGAAGACTTATAGATTCAGATGATTTAAACATTTATTTATTGCATTGTATATTACATTGCAGACTTTCCTTTTTATCTTATTCTTTTTTTTTTTTCTCCCCTTTTGGAACATACAATGCTGAAGTGTAAGTCAGCAAAAATTGATCCAAGTTCTTTGGTGCAGTTAAAAACATTAACTTCTGTCATTCTGTGGAGCAATGAAATAAGCATTTTGTGCAGCTCTTTGTAATTTGAGGAACACATATTTGAGTCTGGTGTTTAGCATTGTTATGAATGTGAAATCTTAAGGGGGTTTTATTTTTGTTATTCCTTTAGAAAGGAATAAAAAGAGGTTTTCTGGTTTTCTGATTTTCTTTCCCCTGCTGATTTTGTATAACTCTAGATATATATGTAACCCTCAAAGCTGCTACTGTTGGGCCTTTTCAAGTTGCAGTGGTGAAAAATCTCCTAGATTAGATCTACTAGATGTGTTAGATCCACAAGAGTGTGCATTCCAGTCAATAAGGTACTTACCAATATGCTGTATATAGAACAAGTGTCTACATTGTACACAGGCCACAGAGCGGGGGGTTTATTTGGAAGCTAACACAATTTTACCAGAAGATTTCATAGTAAAGATTTTGCAAATAATGTAGCCAAATGTAGAAGTTTGAATTTTGTGGGGGTTTTTTTATTCTCTTTTAAATTTCTGACTGTTCAAAGTGAGCTTTGTTTGGCCTTAAACTGAAGCAATGAAGTGAAATGTTGAAAATACTTGTTTGAAAAACTAGCCATATTCAAATCTGCAAAACATATATTTTAAAACACATCTTGAAATGAATTTATGAGGGAGAGGTTGGTTTGGTCTTTCTACAAATTACCGTTGCAATTAAAACTTGAGCATATTATGGATATACTGATAGATATACTTATTTATGCCAGTTGGCTTTTTCTTCCTTTGGAAAATGCTGATCTTTACTGTAACAAAAATAAAATTTATTTGTGAAACTTCCAGACAGGTAGCAGCCTTCTGCAAATGTTTTTTTTTTTTTCTGGGTGAATATTAAAATGTAGCTAATGTACCCAGAACAAAAGATATGCTCTAGCTAGTAAAACATCTTTTTACAGAAAACTGTCATATAAGACCTAAGTGTTTATTTGTAATTTTAACAGTACTTTTCCCTCATATGCTTCTTTCATGACCTATTGACCTTTTTACAATTTTTGCTACTGTGCGATGATAGGTTACCCTTCACACCTGACACACAGAGAAACTGTAGTTTTAGGTATTATGAATTTGCAAAAACCACCGTATGAATTTCCAAGAACAGTTTGCTCTTTCTTGTGATTCATTTCTACTCTACTTTTTATTTAGTTATGCAGGTTATACTTAATTATGCAAGCACCAAAGCTGTTTGTCATCCTACGCTGAATTGTAAAATGTTTTTAAAAAGCTTTCAGTTTGTTTGAAAATTTTTGTACTTTTCAGCCTTCAGTCTTCTAATCTTGTTAGCTACCTTATAATCCAAGAGATAATGTTCCTTTTTAGAATTTTTCTTCCATTTTCTGAACTGCACAGAAATCCTTCCTATTTGTGTCATTTAGTTTGATGCCTTCATCCATTCTGAAGACTTTTGCTCCACTCAGTGGATTAAAAAGAGGCCATTCCTAATTACCTCCAAGAACCATATTTTCATCTCGTCAAACATTGGAAGTCCAGCCTTTTTCAACAAGGTGGCTGGATAATGTTTGAAGTATTTGACCTCATGATCTAAGTAAAAGATTTGTTTCCATTTTCCTCATATTTTGATGGCCAGTAAAAACTTTAAGATTGGAGGTTTCTAAAAGGTTTCATTCAAAGGTTTCTAGAAAATGGAGCGTAGTTTGATACCAGTTCAGATTTCCAGAATGACAGACAACTGAGTGAGGAGTATCTCTTCAGTTAAAGATCGAATCTCTTTGGTTAGAGATTATTTTCTTCTCTGACAACTCCAAAAGGAATTAAAATGAATCTAGAATGTGCAGATGTCTGCTTCTTAAAATTAAATGAAATTGTTCTTTTAGCCTTCTTGCATGGTATTTGTGACCACTCAATTACTTCCAAGCCCTATGTTTTTCTTCCCCTGCATAATTTCATGTCAGCTGGAGTAATGCGGATGGTTCACATGAGATGGGTCACGGAGGATGTGTTTTCATTGCGTGGTTGGTCCACGCCAAGAGCCTGCTGCTCTGCTCCTTTCCACTTTGCTCTGTGAGACTCACTGTGTGGGTGTTCATGCAGTTCAAAGAATAACCCACGCTTGAAAAACTACTGTGTGGTTACTGTCGCGAGCATATGTCTGCACAGACCTCATACGTGTATCAAAGCTTCGTGGCAGCGCTGCTGTTAGACGGTTTCTCTTTCCTCAGGTTTCTGTGCGACTTGGTCATTCCAGCCTTCCTGCTCAGTGGAAGGAGTGTTAGTTTTCTTCATGTGGGTTAGGTGTGCCTGCAAATTCGGAGGGGATTTAAGGCTATAAACATGGATGTGACGTAGCCTGGGTTTAAGGCATTAATAATGTGGCTGGTGAGTGAGATGGAGCATGAAAGCAGTTAGCGTTGTAATAGAAGTTGCAGCTCTGTCATCTGAATTCTCTTATGTGTAACTCTCATTGAAATTGATGTTAAATGTGATGTGCAAATTTGGCTGACAGGTGGGTGTTCCAGTAAAGCAAATGAAGTGTTTCTTGAAAGGTATGCTTTCACTCAATTGCTTAAAAACAACATAAAATGATACTTAATGTTTAAACAGCCATGGCTTTGAATAGCTATGGTAACTTTTCCACCCATCCTGTTGGTGCTGTGTTTGTGAACCAGATGTACAGTATAATTCTTTTTTCTTATACAGCAGTCACCCTTACTACTTTCCTATAGCCCTTCATTTCTTCTGATTTATTCCTGCCACTTCTCTCGGTCATGTGTCTTTTGCTGTCTTATCTGTACCTATTAAAAGGAAGAAGCTCCTACTTCACGTGTTTCTCCTGCAAGCTAGAGGTCACAAGGAGTGATCTCGTCACTGAACACTCTAGAAAACTTCTGTAATACCATTGGACATGCGATGGGAGGGAATTCTGAATAACTGAGACGCTATCTCCTTATACATCATCATCTTTGGATGTTGTCTTTGGAAGGAGCAAAAGCATCAGGAGAAACTACTGTGAAGCATACTAGTGGGAAATGCATGTTTTCCGATTTCAGTTTTATTGAAGAGCATTATCAAGGGTGTCTTTGTGTTTGGTGAACTTCAGAGCGCTTTTGCAGGGAACAGTGGATAGCAGTTGTCATTTGCCTTATTCATGAAGTCGAAGTAGGGACCAGGTGAGGTACCTTAAGTAGGCAGTGCAATTTTAGATGCCCTAGAGTGTCTGAGGCACCCGCAAGGGCCAAGCAAATCTGAGCATTTGACCTTTGTGGAGTGAATTAATTTAAGCATGTGAAATGATGTACAGGACTTGAATTTAGGCAATTGAATCTCACTAAATTGTGTATTGATATGTTGGTTTATTTTTATTGCAGAAACATTATTAATATCTATCCAGTGAAATTCATAAAAATGGAATTATATTTTTGAGAAACAAAAACTCCTTATAAAACCCTTCCGAACTTTCATCTAGAATCTCATGTGTTTTGGTTCTTCATAGTCTGTATTTATTCACTGTTTAAAAATTGAACTTAATTCTGCATGCTTCCTTCTGAGAACTACCAGCATTTGCATTTACATTCCTAAATGCATTCCTAAATTCCTAGTTAAGTGTAATTTTGACATTGCTTTGGATAAATATATGCTGATTCCAAATCAATATAATTTCTTAAATAAAACTTTAACTATCATAGAAAACCTGATTGGTAATGACAATTTTGAATGCTAATGTAAAATTAAATGAAAAAAAAAATTGCTAGTACCAGCTCTCTGTCCATGTAGTGCAGTGTTTACTTTAGCTGACTTGTAACTGTAAAGCTTAACAGAGCATGTTGGGATTATCTGGAAAATGATTTTATGGTCCTCAGTCCCCTGGAATAATATCCCTTTGTGTTATCTTAGTAGGAAAGCTGCTGAAGTGAAACTTATTGGACTGCTTGGCGATACGAATACAGGGGTCAGGAGGACAAACTAATTTGGAGATGGTTGGCCAGTATGAAAAATTTGCGTAACAGGTTCACTCTTACAACAGAACTGTTCCTACTCTCTTACCTGCTTCCTTTGGCATCTATATGTTGAAGATGAAATAATTTTAAAACAGGAAGTTTGCCTTTTGTGCGAATGAGGGATATGACCAATAGCATTTTGGTGTTATTCTCCCATACAGTGTTTTCCTTTGGTCTGGCCTATGTTAGTCACTGTGACTTGAAAGAGAAAAACACCCTTTTCAAGGACAGTCCTGAATGCATATGTAATTTGAAGCAAATGTGAGAGTGACTGTGGGCCTAAGATCTATTTTAATAGAGATGATTCCAAAGCAAAATTATACACTGAATGGCCAACAATTGCTAAGTTGTGATTTTGTTTTTTAAAGAAAATGTAATACTGGCAGCCTTGAACTTGCTGGACTGCAGTAGTTACTGATATTTGTCTGATCCATTAGCATGCCAGTGAAGAATTTCATGTGACAAAATTAATTTGGCTAATGAACAATCTTTTAATTAAACCTTGAATTTTCAAAAGAATACAGCTTTTTATTTTCCTTCAGTAATGTAATATAGCTGCATGGAACAGCTGAAAAATGAACTGAAAGAAATATTTTTAAGTGCATTAGGCAGATGACTTGCTAGCTACACACATGTCTAAAGCTTTGCTTTGGTCTGCAGCCAACAAAAAGAGCTAGTTACATAATGAAAAGTGTTTGCTTCTGCTTCCTTCTGTTTGGGTTTGGGGAAGGCTTGGTAAAGTTAAGATATTTACAATTTCTTCTGATGGCTTATGCAGTAATTTTGACTGAACTAGTGCCTGTTATCGAGCAGGCCTGTAGTGTCTTGCAGCTGTATGCCAAGCCTGAAGGAAGGCTTGGAGGAAGAAAAAAAAAAAAAAAAAAAAAAGGAAAAAAGGGGAGGGAGAGGGCACTTCGAAAGAAATCACTAAGTTTCCAAACATGATTGGTTTTAGTGTGCGCATGCATTAGAACTGAGGCTGTGTGATGTTGCTTTTCGTGTTGGCAGTAACTTCTTAAGATATCTATAGGTACAAATTGCATTCAAAAGTAATTTAGGAGGTAACAATTGAGGAAACATTCTGCCTATTTTTTTTCAGTTGTTTCTAATCAGTGCTCTGGTCAGATTAACTAGATAACTGCTACAGATTAACACATAACTACTATATCTAGCCAATCCTTTATTGAAACTTACCGTAGCAAAAGGAGAAATGGCTAGTGTTGAAATGAATATATTCCAGAGCGGTGGCTCCGGTCAATGTTCCTTGATGCTTTCTAGGACCTTTGATGACTTGCAGCTCCCTTGCATCGTTCTTGCTTCAGGCCCCTCTTTCCTGCTGTCTCTCCAGCAGTTCCTCCACTCCTAGTCAATGTCCTCAGCTACCATCACTAACTATAAAATCCATGTTGCTTGTGCCTGAGGGCAAGCATCCTCATCTGACTTAACTGGGTGAGGAGCAGGAATACTGATCTATTTTCTGAATATCTAACTTGCATCCTTTTCTGTTGCTGAGGAAATTGTGATGTATGGGGCTGCCAAAGCATGTGCGTGGGTCTGTGAAAGTTCTTAGATGGTTCTAATAAAACATGGGATTGATTTGGGTGAATATCTGTAATTACTGCATCTTGTCACTTCAGTTTTAACTTTTTAAGTCAGCAAAGTGCTCAGTTCATTGAGAAGTGAATTTGAGTCACTCATTTGTACCAAAATGTTGACAGTACAGTGACAGGTGTCAAGTTTCTTGTCTGAGTACAGAATTTCCAACTCAACAATTTTTAATAGCTGAAGAGAAGCCAGGATTCATGAATGCCAGTATAAATTAATCTTGAGTTCACAGATATTATTCACATATAGTATATCTCACTGCATATTTACAAGAAAAATCAAGATGCCAGGAAAAGCTTAAATGTAAAGGAAATGGTTTGAAGCTTAATTTATTCAGACGGAAATATATTTTAAGCAATCCATTATCACTTCCACATACCCACATTTTCGCAGGGAAAGTTATCTAAGTAGATAACTGTGTGTGTGTGTGTTTCTCCCTTCTCTTAGAAGTACTGCTCACCTCTGTCTTTTTGTGAAATCTGTGAAAGCCATGAAAGCTTACATCAGCCTTGAAAAATGGAAGAGAAGGCACAGTGGTCACTGGAATGGAAGAGTCAGAAATGTCATTTAAAAAAAAATGAATAAAGAAATGGGCGGGTGTTCTACAATTGAATTCAGAAAGAAGATGCCTATAGATTTTTATTTTTTTTTAACTGATTCATGGCCCTGTGTTTGAAGTGCCCTTGGATATATTAGAAACAAGGCTGATAAATGCAACATACATAAAACTGGCCACTCAATATCACAGTTGTTAAAAAACAAGAATGAAGAGCAATGCCAGGGACAGCTGACTGAAGAATGTTAAGATTCTCTTGCTGGTACTGACTGGAAGTGGAGAAATGCATGGTGCAGTGCTGCACGAGGAGGGCTGTACTGCCTTTGCTGTCATGCTGCATCGTGTGAAGCCCTTTCGGGAATCATTGTGGGCTTCAGTCGATAGAATTCAATAATGTTTAACTGAGAGTTGACTGCAGGCATATCCAAAAATTATTTCATCTCCAGAATGTCTTGATAGCTGAGGGGACTTGAGTGTATGGGAGTACCCAGTTCAGAAGTTTTGCAGGATTGGTGATCAATTCCCTTGTTCTTGGTCATCTATTTTTCTGAAGACTGCAAAGGTCAGGATAAGTCTGTAGCCATCAGTTTACAGGATAATATCTCAAACATTCTGATGGTAAGATCTAGGTAAGAGCATAGCATGGTTTTTCAGTTTCCACAGGCTGAACCTTTGCAAGTTTGGATGCTGAGGAACATCTAATGCCTCTTGTTACTGAAGTCAGTAGTGAGAGTGAGTGCACTGATGATACACTGAAAAAATGTTTCTGTGGAAGTCCTGTTTCTGTTAGCTATGGCCATCATTCCCAGCTGTCCCTGAGCATGTGACCATTGCAGACCACCTATAAATTTTTGCTTCCGTGTTGGTTAAGCATAAAAAATAGATACTGTTAGTGACATGCCATGTGAATGAGCATAACTGTAGCTTCTTGTGAGCTGAATTATCAAGTAACTATGTGTTAGAGATCGATGTATCTGCTTATTTTATAGTTCGATGTATATACCAGTGTACCAGCTTTTACATAAGAGAATGGAAACTTTCTTGGTTCCATTCAGGACATATTCCTTAATGGCTCTGAGCTGTGTGATCCTACAGTTAGAGATGCATTTTTAGTAGTTTTGAATGCAGATTTCTGTAGCTTGGTAAACTGTTATGTTTTAGCTTTTACCAAGTGGTATACAGGAGGCACACTGTCTTGCACACATTCAGTACTCACATAGCTAAGTGCTGACTTTTCGAGTTTTTTCTGTCAGGACAATTTTTTTTTTTTTTTTTTTTTTTTGTCCTCGCCGAGAAGTACAGCTCTTTGATTAAATACTTTGCCAAGAAAATCTTTGAGCAGTGCTCAGAAATTAGAGTGCACATAATCTCCTTAATTGGAATCCTTTCACAGTCTGTTTCTTCATCTTGGGCGACTTTCAGCCCAACTTCCTCCACTTATCATTTCCTCTCCTTTGTCCCCACGTTTTACATTTAGGTGGCCCGAATACTCTCACTGCTCCATTTCCTTCTGCCTCTGGTCACTCGTGTATGTCGCTTGCATCCTTCACTCCCTATATTCGAAGTATTCTGACAAGCTGCAGATTCTTCTTTACCCCTTTGTGTTTTTGTTCAGTTTTAGATTGGAGACTCATTTCTGCCTTTAGACAATAATCCAGCTCCCTTCCCATGGCTTTTTCAGTCCATGACTGAGCCCTGAATTAGCGCTTTTTTTTTTTTTTTTTGGTTGTTTTTTTGTTTTATTTTGTTTCTGCATGCAATGTGTTCTGTCTTTTTTTAAAGTTATCACTTCTTATGTACTGTGTTACTTTATTTGTTTAGCATTAAACACTCTGCTAACCACAAAACTTGAAGTGACTATGAAGGTTAAATTCCTTATCCTATAATGGATTGGTCATATACATGGCAAGTTATAGGACCTGGATATATAAAGACAGTGCTTTAAAAAAAAAAAAAAAAAAAAAAAGGTGTGTGGGGGGGAGTAGTATATTGCTTAAATCTTGCAAAAACTATTCACCGGTGTTATTCTTTAGCAGTTTTTGTATCACAGTTTACATTGTATTTAATTACTTGGTACTGAAACAAAGCATTTCATTATGAATATAATCAGCCCTCTGCCTTTCTTCACTGGACAATGTCTCTTACCAGTTTCCAGAAAAATATCAATCTGTAGTATGTTGGATTTAATACCTTTTAATTTTTTCTAGACTATTGTATTTTTTTAATCAGGAATATATTTTTAGCTGACCATCAGAATGTCATTAAGTAATAAATAATTCAAAAAGAACAATCATTTTGCAGAGATCAGCTATAATTTCAGTGTTGATCTTTGCAAACAGTTGCAAAACATTCCATCTGCACAGTGCCTGCTCCCACCTGCAGGATTTCTTCCCACCACCACAGCCTTAGGTGGTGTATGAGAAGCTGTAATCTTTTTTTCAGTGAAATGGAAAGAAAAGCTGGACTAAAAGTAAGGAAAGAGAGAAAAACAGGCAGTGCTCAAGCTCATTCTAGAATTTGCAGGTTGGCAACCACCTCACAGAGTAACAGCAGGGAGATTCTCAACTGCTGTCAGATTTAGCTGGTCGGTCTTCATGACGTAGTGCAGAATCTTGAAGAGATGTTGATTTTTGTCTGAAGCCAGGAAAAATATGGAGGGTTTATTAGCCAGAATGCACAGTTTCATCAAATAATTACACAGTGGCTATCAAATAATTACTCTTGGCTATCTAATTATCTTTAATGCCACTGTCTCAAACATCCTCCCAGGTGCTTGTAGATGAGGGTAACGAAACTCTCTGCGAGACCTTTCAGGTTGCTAAGTAAGTCGCTTCTGCTGTTCCCGGTGTGCCCGTGCAGCCACGAGCACCAGAGCAGGTGTGTGGCCGGCTTCCCTCATGCTGCACAGGGAGGACAGGAGACACCAGGTCTCTTCAGTCTTCCCGGCACCTCTCGGGTTTGTTGGTGAACACCTCTGCCCATTATGATTTGCTGGCGTTAGTTGAGGACGGCTGGAGTGAGCGCGCAGAGACTGCAGAGCAGCCGAGTTGCTGAGGGCGCTGGGGAGCAGCGCAAGGCCGGGCGCCCTGGCCGTGAGCAGCCGCGTCCTCCGTCCCGCGGGAACAACAGATGGCAGCAGGCGCCCGCGCACGGCCACGCGACGCGTTACCTCACCCGGATAAGCCACACAACCTCTAAGGCCATTCAAACAGCAACTGCGCTCTGTTTGAAGCTGTTTGTGTTTTATTTCAACTAGGATCCCCTTCCAAGATGTCAAATCAGCTAAGGTGTCTAAAGTGTAAGTAGCTGCATTTCTAAGCTCTTAGATGTAAGCTATATGTGAATGCATATATGCATGTGTCTGCAGGGAGGTATAAAACACATATGACACTTTTTAACATATACTCGAATGATTTAAAATACCTATGATAAATTTATTTAGCATATAAACTTAATTCAGCCACAGTCACAGCCGTTACAGGAACAATCTGAATTTCCTCTGGGTGGATTACAATGTGTTGCCAAAACAACAACAACAACAAAAAAAACCCTTTTTCTTTGAAAAGTGTAAAAAAGCAATAAAATCCATCTATTATAACTGTGAGAGGTGAATTTAAAGGAAAAATATGGCCAATTATTTAAGAGGTTGGTTAAAAGCGAATAGTTCAGAATGGGTGGAATCCAAAATATATGACTCCTCAACAAAGACTATTTCCGTGTCAATTTTTTCTTAATGGATATGAAGTACTATAAGACAGCACAGAAAATATTTGCTATAGGATTTGATTTCATAATAAGAGCAAATGTTTTATATGCTTACTCAACTTGTTCAAGCAAAAACTGGCAGTGACTAAACATAGGTAATTTCAACTTAATGCTAGGAAGTTTGACAAGAGTTTCAATGACAAACACTATGTGTCCTCAAGAATATTTTCTATTGCTTCTGCAAATGAGTTTCACATAAGGGCTGACTCTGGAGGGGATTTCTAGAGCTCACCTAGTCCAACAGCCCTGCTCAAGGAAGGTCACCTAAAACACGATGCCCGGGACTCTGTCAGATGGCTTTTGAGCATCTGCGAGGAAAGGGGTCTCTACAGCTTATCTGGGCAACCTCTTCCAGTGCCAGGTTGCCCTCACAATAAAGAAGTTCTTCCCCATGTTCAGATTGAACTGCCTGTGTGAAGTTTTCAAGAGTGGAAGAGCAGCTGGGTTTCCAGCAAGGCTGTCTAGATGTTGTCATGCACTGACAGCTGAGCAAATCTAGAAAATGCAGGTCCCACTTCTGCAGTATTTTTCCTGCTCCTCCCTCCCTGTTTCATCCTTTGGATGGGTGTTCCCACTTCCTGGACCCTTTGCTGAACTAGTTTGACTTGCTAACATGGAGTTTTTTGCCAAGGTAATTATGTGTTTGGTTAGTGAGTTGAATCCACTTTGCACAGAGTCAGAGCCAGAACTGGTGAGGTAGGATGTGGAGACCAGGGGCACAGGAGTACGTAATGATGGGGAAGGGAACAGCCTTTCTTGGTAGTAACAATGAGATCTCTTAAAACCATAATGTGCAACTTCACTGTCAGAGCTTTTAAAGGTATTTATAAACTTTTATTAATACAATGTGCCAAGTACTTACAAATGTGGGACAGTAATTTACAGTCTGCCTGCTCCTGCTCGGCAGGTAGTGAGTAGTGAATATTCAGTAAAACGGTCAATGGCCGAATCAGTGGTCTAGTGGCAAATACAAATTTGAAATTTTCTGAGAAGAAAAATTTTTTTAGGAATCATTTCAATTTTATATATCAGAAGTTTCTTCAGAATTTTTCTACTTCATAAGTTTTCGATAAGGTGCATTATAAGTACAAATATATTTTCTAAACTTGTCTGTGCTTTTACTTTAAAAAAATCTGGAAAGTTTTTAACCATTAAAGTAACATATATAATGACAGACGACCAACAGAAAAAATATTTTGTTTAGTGCATAAGAATACAATTTCCATCTAAGATGTACAGAAAAACAAAGATTCAGAAAGTAAGTCTTTCTTTAAATATGTGTTTTTAAAGATGGTGCATATGGACTTAATTATGTCCTGGAATATTCTGTCTTGTATTTGACCATCTTAACACAGTTTCATATTATATGCAGTGAGACACTTTATGAAGTTAAATATATGTATAATTCCCTTTTCGCAGAGATTGCTGTCTTTTGATAAGATTTCATTTTAAGACATTGCTAGGGGAATAGAAAGACGGACGAGTTTATTCACACCCAAACTACTGGGTTGTACACTATGAAATATGTTCCCAAGCCTGAATATGAACTATGTACTTCATTGTTCTTTTGTATTTATAGGCTTAGGTATTACAGATGTTTTATCTAAAAAAAGAGAAAAAGTTGCATAAATCACTGTGTCCACAGAACCTGAAAGTGCAGTCTCCGTTGTATCCCCCCAGGAGCAGGAAAGAAGGACAATTTTTAGTTTCAGCTGTTTTTGCTCGTTGGACACAGTGCAGCTTCACGAACAGCTCCCTTGGCACAGGATGGCCAAAGGCAGCTCTATGGCGAGGCAGAGAGCAGATCTCACTGGGGAAAGATGGCTTTTCTCTTTCCTTTGTATTTGTCTCTTGTACTGACTCGGGAGTTAGACAGGGCCTTGAAGGCCCTGAAGAGGGTTGTTCTTTCTGTGGCTTATGGCTGTAGAAAGATTTATAGTACAGTCTACTTTTCCTGCTTATGGAAGGTATGACTTATGTACATCTTATAGGTGGTGCAACTGTAGACTACTCGCTATTTTTGAGACTACAAATTAATTAGCATTTTTATGAGAAAAAGAAATAAATATCACTGTATCCTTTTTTAAACTAATGTTTTGTCCCTCTTGTATTTGGAGTGTTCAGTCAGCTGTTTATCTAAATATATACAGGTGCATTTTATATATATATAAATATATATATATATATATATATATATCTGCTGTGGATAGCAGGCATAGAAACTGATTTTTTTCCCAGGAACAATGTAAGTACTGTACTTTGAGAAAGAGGTTGCAGATGGCAGTCTTTTTCCTTTTTTTTTTTTTTTTTTAATTAAAGTACAAATACATATTCTTGAATGAAACCAGAAACTGTAGCACATTATGTGGTTTGAGTTTGAGCTTAAAGGCGTATGTGGTGATCACATGCCCTGGAATTTCAAAAGTATAAACAGCTTTCTGTACGTAGAAATTGTCCGCAGATGCAGACAATTATTTTATTTATTTTATTTTATTTAGGCATTCTAGCAGAGACTGCTCTAAAGGATGAACGGCTGGCTCCTTTGGATGTGGCAAACAGAGATGAAGATACCTGGGTTTTGGATTGCAGGTTGGGACAGTCAAACCCATTTACTGATTCAAATGAGAAGGAGAAAATCAACAGAAATATATTACATTTGAGTCTGGAACTGAATGTGAGTAGAACTCTCATTATGTTGTATTGGATTTCAGCAAGTATGTTGAATTGTTTTGTACATTTTTGTTTCTAATATCTTCCATTATCTGATGAATGATTAAGTTTTCAATGGGATATAGTTTTCCAGATGGTTTATGAGTCCATATGCTTATATGTGACTAAGCTTAAGAGCATTACCTACAGAAAAAATTTAAACTATGTAAATAGGTCAAAATACATGATGTGTCATTAGATAAATTACGATGGGTGTTCTGTTTAAACTAGGGTGGTTGTTTTTTTCAGGAAATGGATTGGAGGTGCTAGTAAATAGGAGATGGCAGGGCTCAGGATAGAGCAGTATGATACCAGGAAGATGTGAGCCAGCAGCATGTGTGTGCACGCACCAAGAGCCCAGGGCTGCTAGGGGCAGGACGCTGTTTTTCAGTGTTTTGTAGCAGACGGATTTGGGCTTGGAGTCAGACTGGCCAAGGGCTTGATAGAAACATTGCCAAACTTCCTGAGACACTGAAGCTGAGACTGACCTGGGTTCATTGCAATGTGAGAGACAGACTTGCTCAGCATGGCCGAGCCGGCATTAGTTGGAAATAATTTTGTGCTCAGGGATAAGCAGTCATTTGCAGGCAAATTGATACGCTTTGGTGGCAGTTTTAAATTTTGAGGAAGGAGGAGGGAAAGGAATATATTGGAAGAGGGGGAAAAAAAACATGGGTGGAATGGAAAATTTGAAAGAATGCTTTAAGGGCTCTTGCACAAATAAGAAACAGTGGCACAGTTCTGTGTAACAGTGACATCTATTGGTAGAAATACCAGAATTGACTTAAAAATAAATTTAAAATGCTCTATATGATGCTTAAACTTACTGTTGAGCTTGTTATAAATTTGGTCTCTTGTCCTAACTTCCTTTTCTTTATTTCCCAAAATAATTCATTAGAATGTTGTTGTAGTGCTGAGAACGTACAGGCTTATCCTTACAATAGGGTTTTGAGATGAAAAATACCTGGACTGAAAAGGACTGTGTCATTATTGTCATCCCTGCTATGGGAGTAGCAGTGATAACTGCTATAACGGGAAGAACCCCGTCCATGATTATACATTCTCCTTCTTTACAAAGTTCTTGTATACAGCAGGAGGGAGTTCCAAATTCAATCCCATTACCAACAATAATTTGAATAAAATAAGAACTGTCTGAGATTAGTAAACATTTTTCCCATTTTTATTTCTCTCTTCTTAAACTTTTTTAATTTTTTTCCTGAAAATTTAATTAGCCATGTTATGAAAGAGGAGGAAATGATGACAGTCTCTTGCAGTTAATGAAGAAAAATATTTATTCAGCTGTTTCTAATAAGTTCATAACCAGAGTCTCTATTTCTGTAAAATGGGGCACTCGGGGTTGGGCCCACAGCATTTAAGTGAAAACAGAATTACATTTACAAAGCCTGTCACACCAAATGTTGTCTGATGTCTGCTCATTCTGTTGACGCCTTTTAATGCTGAAATTTCATAAGAAGCACCATATCTAGGTGTCTGTTAATTACTTACATTTAAAGTGGTTATATTACCAATTCCAAAACTGCTCACAAATGGAATACACTGAGTTAACAAAAGAGAAAACAATTTTAAAAAAACAAACAAACAAACAGCACTTAGTTTTCCTCCCATTGCCTTTCCTATTTCAGAGCATTTAAGGAGTTAAAATACTAAATACAAAGTGAGATGAAGAGATGTAGAGACACAAGGGAGAGTAAGAGGCTGTTGAGATGCTATCGGCCAGCCCAGTAGCCCTTGTCTCAAGCAGCAGGGGCCTGATTAGTACAAAGGTTTTCACTGGCACTATAGCAGGCAAATTTGAGAAGACTTTTTGAAGAAGGCTATTAAATTAATTTTGTGGATACTTACAGTAATTTCCAAATGTGAAGGTCACATGTGAAGCACAGAAAGTGAGGTGGCTGTTACAGATAAGATGAAAGGAAGCCTCACCAAACCAAGTGAGAAATGGTAGACCTGATGGGGATGTAACTGTAGAGCCAGAAGTGCAAGAGCAAAGCAGTGCCGATGTCACTGGAACTGTGTGGTACTGTCAGAGGTGGAATACGGAGGTAAATGCGCTGTGAATATTTCCCTCTTGTCTCCACAGACACGTTGTGTGATGGCAGCTTAAATCCACCCATGTCTCTGCTGCCTGCCTCTTTCGGCCTTCTTGTCCTCCCTCCTGCACTAGTGCTCCTGGGGCACGCAGGAGCACACCTCACTGCTGTTTGCAGCGTTAACTTCAGTGGATTGACTCCTTCAAGCTGCTCGTAGTGTGGGCACGCAAGCACTGCTGGCAGTGCAAGCGAGGAGCTAGAAATGTCTGGCTGGGGACAGTGCAGGACAGTGTCACCTGAGCCTCAGAGCAGCTCCTGCTGCCAGAGCTGCCCCAAGGCTGCTGCTGCCCTCCCCTCTCCTTAAGGTTGAAACTATTCACCTCTGTTTCGATTTTTAGGATCATTTTAAAGGAATTATGCAAACTTGTCTTGTTTCCAACTGCTCAGGCTGAGAGTTGATTAAAATGTTTATTTTCAATGTCGTTTAGCCATTTGACTGCTTTGTGGCATGTGATCCTCCTTAGTTCATGTTTTTCTGGTTTGCTGCTGGAGGGCTGTGAAAAGGCAGCTGAACAGATATGCCGTCGGGATGCTTTGAATCTCACCCTACTGTAGCGAGAGGAAAGATTATTTTCTACTTCTGCCTTATTGTATGTTTCCTTCAAAGAAAGTTTTAAAACATACTTCAGGGCACCTCAGGGTTAGCACTGGAGTGAGCTGTAGGTGTGACTTGTCTCTGGGATGAAATGTAGGTTGTACAGGGTGTGGATTATTAAATGCACCTTTAACTCTAAGAAATAATTGTCCTTTTGTATAATTAGTGCTTGGCTGCCCTGAAAGTTGCTGTAAATGGTTTTAGGGGCTTTTCTGAGGCATCAAGAGTTTATTAAATGAATAGACTTGTTAGCATGATCACAGCTGATTTTTCTAGAGAATTTGGAGTTGTTTCATCCTTTAGATGCAGTATCAGAAATGTGTTCAGTCAGAATTTCCTTATCAGATAGATCCACCCAGTGTTAAAACACTTATGTCACAAACGGGATTGATCTCATTTCCGTGCTACAAAGTGATTATCTCCTTTTTCTTTTTTTTTTCTTTCAAAAATGTTAAAGGCTGATATGTGTATAAGTATTTTACTCAGAAGCCTGCTGTTGGACAGGTGCCAATCTGTATTTCTTCATCAGCTATCCAGTGCCTTTGTAGAAGTGTCAGGCTTTGAGAAACAAGTGATTGCAGAGTATGTATTTGAGGTTGGGGCGGGGGGCGGTTAGAGAATGTGTGGTATTTTTGAGATATTGTCAGGTTTACAGTCCTTCATAATTTATACAGCGGTAGATACAAAGATGAAACTTCTTTCATCATCCTAAAGCTCAAAAAGCTTGAAGGTTTCTTTTCGCTCCCCAAAATTAATTATTTCTGGATTTTCTAATTCCAGAATAAATTGCATACCTTTGGTCTGAACCTCCTCAAAGCGCCATCCTTTTCACTACTAATCTGATTACTCTCTTGCTAATTGTGTTAGAAAGTTGTTTAGACAAAATGTATGGGTTTCCTACTTTTAAGCCCTCTTAAAACTTTTTTACTTTAAAAGTAAATTTAAATGGAGTTAGTAAAAACAAACCTGGCTCAGTAAAGTCATTTTGCCCCAAATATTTTGTCATAAATTGAAATTTAGAATTGCTGTAGAGTTGCACTGGAGAAATCCTGTCTTATGGGAAATATTCTCCAAAGATGAGATAGCTTCTTGCTACCATTTGTCTTATTAGCACTGGATTATACAAGTAGGTTGACAAAGACAGGGATAAGGACTCTGTGTAAAAGTGTTTGCTTATTCTGATATTCATATTATATATAAATATATTGTATTCATGTATATTATTCATATATCCATATCAAACTTAGAGAACCAGGAAAGCCATGAAGAGGTCCTTGTCCATATATTTCCCATATATACGTACATATTATATAAATATATATTCTATATTATGCATATTAAATACATTCAATATTTTATTAATTATATTGTTATAATTAATATTAATTAATAAGCATTAATATTATTTACTTATACATTGTAATTATATTTTATAAGTATATTATATACTATATATAATATGTATAATATATATATTTAAATACATATATTTATATTTAACTGACAAATAAAGGTGTGAATGCTTATGATAGCCTGTGTCCATAGATATGCATGCAACTATATGATTGAAAAAACCTTTAGTATTTAGCAAATTGAATCTAGGGAAACAATTTTTTCTTAGATACCAATGACTTCTGCTGTAGACTTAATATCTTCTACAGTATCTTAAAGAGGAAAAACACATGATTTTATCTAATTGCATTTATTTTTAAGCAGTTAAACAAAAGCTAGATATGTTGGACACTTTCTTGATGCTTGTTGTCTGCTGTATTCAGCTTTTCTTTTTTCCTGACACTTGATGCGAATGTGTGATCTGCAGCTGGTCTTCCTGTGAAGGCAAGAGCCCAAGTCATGGTCTTCGCAGCACAGCGGTAGCTGCTGAATGAGCCCCTAACTTGGGTGCCAAATGCAGAATTAGTATATTTGAATTTTTAAGATGTGGAAATCTGCTTAAAGAAACTTCTTAATGGCCAAGGAATGAGAAGGTTTCACGTTCTTTCAGATTTCCAATGTTATAATAAAAAAAGAACAAAAGTGCAAAACAGCACCAAACCCTAACAACTGCCAGGATATCCAATATGCCCAAGCGTATTTTGTACTTTTTTATGTGTGTGTTGAGAGAGGGAGAGTGTGTGTGTGTGTGTGTGTGTGTGTGTGTAATGTGTGTTTGTGTGTAGTGTGTGTATATATATATATATATATATATATATATATATATATATAGAACCTACCTCTGGCAGTTTCTGTTCATTTTGAGGTATACAGACTTGAAGATTTCCAACAAGTAATTTCAATGACATTAATTAAAAGCAGTTTTGCATATTCAGCCTTACCTGGGTAGCATATAGAGGAAAGTTATCGAAAAATACCTCAGCAGAGACTGTTTCATTCTGAAATATTACAAGTTTGGGACACAGTGCAGCTGAACGAACAATGTGCCCGAACTCCACACAGTTAACTCCGTGTTTCTGGGCTTTGGCTGTTTACCCTGCCCACCCAAACAGCCTCCAGTCACGGGTGTGGTGACCGCCTTTGATAAGTACCTTTTTATAGTTCGCAGCAATGGCTGCGTAGTAGGACAGTAGTAATGTGAAACCAGTCCTGTGGGTTTTCTGTGCATGGCCCCGAGGCGGAAATCTGCATTCCAGAAGAAACCTGCAGCAAATGGGAAGAGAGCCTTGTTTTGTTTTGCTTTATTCAGCTTCAAGGGCGTTCAGCCCGGTTTGCTTTGGCCAGTGGAGAACTCAGAGCACTGCAGGAGCTGTGTGCAACTTCAGTGGAAGTTTCAGAAATACTGTTTTGTTTGGATTTTCATTTTACTTTGCTTTATTTTTGATGATGGATTTACAAAATAAGATCTTCTTGAAATTGCAAAGATTGCATGAGAGAATCCTTCAGGAATTTTTGGCTGACAAACGTTCAGAACTCGTAAACTGGTATAAGGAAGTGGCAGACTATAAATGCCTACTATCGTCTTTGGGAGACTTGTTTATATAGTTGCTCGGCACTTTTTAGCAAGTAGGAAGTTGTGTGTAGCCAGTAGAATTGCAGGAACTGGAACAGCAGTCATTGGCTGAATTTCCAGCTGAGATTAGTGTGCTGGCATATTTGCTGTGACAAAAAGACCTTTGTGCAAAGGAACAAGTACCGAAGCTGCTGCGAACTTGTACACGGTGCGTCTTTTTGTTTCTCTTCAAGTAGAGTTATGAGATTTGATGTAGGGGCTTCTGGTTAGTAACTGCAGCACTGAAACCGGAAGGAGGGGTACTGTTGTTGTCCGAAAACTAATCCTGCAAGCCCGTGATCTGGGGGAGACCAGCTGCCTCCGCGGTGTAGAGCACAGCTCGCTTCGCTCGCTTCTTGCGTTTCCTGTAGTAAATTAGCAGACTGAATGCGTATAATAAACATTTGTGTAGCAGATAGTAGCTCTAACAGGAGTAAAACTGTTCCGTATTTCACTCGACATGGAAGAAAAGGCAGCACCTGACTGGGCTGAGCTTTCGGAATGGGACACTGCCACAGAAAGCAAACCTGACATTTTCACTACATTTTCTATGAAAACGCTTCTTGGATTTACAACTACACTGGAATCAAAAACTTCCAAAGAAGAAGCTGTGCTCAAAGCATTTCAACCTTTGCACACCAATATAAATGCTCATGCTGACAGCCAGCATGAGAGGAATGATAATGATCGTGATGACGCCTCAGAAAGCCAGCCCAGAGTGAGCAGGACCAGTGGGCAAGCTGACCCGACGCCTCGCAGCCAGGCCGGCCTGGAACTGGAGTTGTTAGCTGAGCAGAATGAATTACTGTGCCACCATTTGAGGTTTGTAGAGACTCCTTTGTCTGAATCTGACTACGATGACAAGGATGCTATTCTTGTACAAGGTACTTTGGTTCATACAACCAGCGATACAGAATCGGACAATGAGAGCAGGGACCCAGACACCGATGAAAACAAAACTATCAGATCTGGGCTAAATAATGCTGCTTTGTCTGCTCAGGCTTTGGACAATAACAGCCAAAATAAAGAAGAGTCAGACTCGGGAGGGGACAGGGATAGCGATGACACTGTGAACAGAGACGAAATGGAGTTACACCCACCGCTTTCTAAGCAGCTTCCAGCAGGGCTGGGTAGTAATCTGGATCATGACTCTGAAGTAAAAGACAGCATGTTAATGGATGAGCATTTAAGTCACTTGCTTGCTATAGGGAAAAGCCCTCGAGAACTTTCAGATGAAGAACAGAGACCTTCAGCTGGTAACACCTCTCACCAGAAAACAGCACTGGTTGAAAAGACTTTTCAGCTGCCTGCTTTCTTTAGTGGACTGCGTGTGAGGAAAAAAGGACTCACCACAGAGGATGGGGAGACTGTTACAGAAATTAAACCAAGGGAGGATGATTTAGCGCTGCTTAAATTACGACAGCCTGTGAAGAAATCCAGTATTACATCAGGTTTGACCACTAAAAAAAAATCATCTGAGCTTAAAGCAAGTCCTACTTTCCTGGAACAACTCTCTCACTTGTTAAACATAGATGTCTCCAAGAATGACGAGAGAGCAGAAGATTCTGGTGAGGGTTCTGGTGAGACTGAGGACAGTGATGAAGCTCAAGAGAACAAAGCATCTGGTAAAACAGAACCACGTTTTCTCTCTGAGGAAATAAAATCAAGTCCTGCTGAATCTGCACTGGATGTCTTTAAAGCTTTGTTCACACGGCCTCCCAAAAAAGAAACAACTGCAGATCCTTCAGAACTGGAAGCCCTAAAACGCAAAATGAGAAATGAAAAAGAGTCCTTGAAAGCTGTATTTGAAAGGTCAAAATCAAAACCTGGGGATGGACCATCAGACAAATCTGTAGGTTGAATTACTTTTTCTTCACAAGATCTGGAAGTTTATGCATTTGATTTTTGTTGTTGTTGTTTAAAAATAGTGAGGTGAAATTAAAATCAAAATGTCAGATTTGCCCTCTGTTTTTGGCAGTTTCAAATTTTGGATTGCACACTTAAGTATTTTGGAGACTGATTTTTCAAAATTACTGATCAGAGGTTCTAGCTGAATTCAGTGAGAATGGGTGGTAGTAAAGCTTCTGAATTCAAAGAACTTAAAAATAACTGTCAGATCTTAAAATATTGCTACAAGACAGTTGTTTATATGTTAAGCATGGCTTAAATTAGTTTTGCGCTACTAATATTTACTGTAATATTACTTAATATTCTTTCTCACTGTCTTTTCTGTTTTTTTTTTTTTTTAACTTTTAAAGTGATATTTCATTGTACCTGTAGGAATAATTGTGTGATGAAAGCTGATGCAATAAGTAAGGAATGATTTTCAATATAATTTGTCCAAGAAAGTATTGATAAGCGTTTAGCCCTATGCCAGCATAATTCAGTGATTCCAGATAGACAACCCAAGTTTTGGCTTAATATAAGGATTTGCAAGCTTAATAACCTTGTAACATATGCGGCGCATTGGATATGTACACATTTGAGAAGAGAAAAAAGTCTATGTTAAGATTTTATAAAACCACAGCAAGAAATGAAATTTGAGTGCAATTTGAACTCTTTCATTGAATGTGTAACTCCTCCTGCTTCCCCAAAGCCCAAATTCTTGCAGTTACATCTTTGGCAGATATAATTAATTCATAACAATGTTCTTGTCAGCTAGAGGGGGAATTACCTGAATGATTACACATTACAGGATCAGACCCTAAATCCAAAGCAACATAAGTCAATTTACTGTGTTAATCTATACGTATTCTTTTTGTTGTTGTTGTTTTAACTTTAAAACTTTTTTAAAATAGACTGACACCTGAGCAGATTGATAATACCAGTTTAAAGTAAGATATCTCTATGGAGGAGAAAATAGGTCTTCCCTGGCCGTGGCATGTACAGCAGCTAGAGGTGGTCTCTGCTGTTCCTGTTCCTGGGTTGCTTGTTTTTGGTTAAGCCGGTGCAAGTGTGCGTAGCTCACGGGGAACCTAGCTGGGAAGCTGGCCAGGGTGATCACACAGGCCGCAGGAGGAAGCACAGGAGTCACTAAAGGAAGGCTTGTTCTGTGTTTTTCCCACTTTAAGGATTACTTCCCTATGCCAGGTCATGGCTGAGGGAGTCCCATTAGCAGTGGCCTCAGCACTTTGTGGTGACAGTAGAAAGAGGTTTGTGGCCTGAGCGCAGGACAGCGGGTCGAGCAGCAGGAGTGCCTTAAGACAGCCCTGCTACCTGTTAAGAGGAGCTACACGTAGCTTTTCTCACTCTGAAAAAACGATACAGGAAAAGATAACTGGTGTTCCTGGCCTCTTAAGTTCACAAAAGACTTTCCATACTGATGTGAGCAGTTTCAAAAAAACATTGTATGTGACACGTATAAAAATATTTCCTTTCTCAAAATCATAGTTTTGCACTGATTTCTCTGTATCCCCCTTAACAAACTGTGAATGTTATTAGAATCAGTGGAATGAGAGATAACTTCTCTAGAATGCATCTGCAGAGTTTAGCATGGCAGTTGCTATTTTAGGACAGATTGATATTGCAGACTTTAACTTCTTTCTTATGTAATTTTAACAGCCTGACCTCAGTCCCTCAGAGCAAGATGATAAGACTCCAGGGAGACTCCAGACTGTATGGCCACCACCAAAAGCACAGCATGAAGAAGCAAAAGTAGGATTGAAGTACACAGAAGCAGGTAAAACGTAGAGGTGAACTTTAGCAGAAATCGGTCTCTGAGATTTCTTTTTCTTTTTTCTTTCTTTTTTTTTTTTTTTTTTTTAATTCTTTAGTATAGAAATGTAGTGATAAATCACTGTATCTGGAAAACCAGACCTTTTATTTTTTGGAATGTGTTGTTTACTGTGACCTGATAAGCATATAGTTTTCAAATTGTAAAAGGTAAATATGTTGCAATCTAAATGCTTACACGTATAAAAAACCATGAGACAAGAAGTGGGTTTTCATATATTGGGTTATTCTCTTGTGGGTTTCTCCTGAGGTGATGGACTGAATACAGAACCAATGGAAACCTTATCTCCGTTTTATTGTCTTGGGCTGTGGGGTGGAGTGATTCTGTGAGAGTCTAGCCCCATGAGCTTGCTTTCATTTAGGTAGTGTCACACTTAAATCAAAAATGAAAGTAATTACTGCCAGTTTTAGAACATGGATATAAATGTAGGAATACTCATATCCACTTGGATCATTTATATAACTAGGCTTATATCTTATTTTGCAAAGAATATGTCTGAAACCCAGAACTAATTATGAGATATGCTGTTCAGAGAAGAATATTTCTTCCTGAGTTTTGTTACTTAAAAAAATAATTCTATAACATATTTTCTGTTTGACAACAAGTTAACCATGAGTCAGCAATGTGCCCTCATGGCCAAGAAGGCCAATGGGATCCTGACCTGCATCAGGAGGAGCATTGCCAGCAGATCGAGGGAGGGGGTCCTGCCCCTCTCGGCTCTGGTGAGGCTGCACCTGGAGTATTGGGTGCAGTTCTGAGCTCCCTGGTGCAAGAGGGACGTGGAACTTCTAGAGAGGGTCCAGCGTAGAGCCATTAACACAATTAAGGGACTGGAGCATCTGTCGTATGAGGAAAGACTAAGCAAGCTGAGCCTGTTTAGCCTAGGGAAGAGAAGATCGAGAGGAGATTTGATCACTATGTATAAGCACCTTAGGAGAGAATGTAGAGAGGATGGGACTAAACTCTTCTTGGTGGTGGCCAGCGACAGGACGAGGGGAAATGGCTACAAGTGGAAACACAGAAAGTTCCATCTCCATATGAGGAAGAACTTCTTTACTGTGAGAGTGGCAGAGCCTTGGAACAGGCTGCCCAGAGAGGTTGTGGAGTCTCCTTCTCTGGAGATCTTCCAAACCCGCCTGGATGCCACCCTGTGCCACGTGCTCTAGGTGACCCTGCTGGAGCAGGGGGGCTGGACTAGGTGATCTCTAGCGGTCCCTTCCAACCTCAACCATTCTGTGATTCTGTGATATTTAAAAGGAAAAAAGATTATTGTAGCTATTATTAGCATAACATAATGATAACATAACTATTTCAGAATTCTATTCTGAAATATAAAGCGGGATATTCTTCCTACTCTTTTCAGTCATAACTTGTGCAATTGTCTAAAAAATGAAATGAAAGGCAGTGGGCCATTTGTTCTTCATGTTCCTGGTGACTCTGAAAAATACCCCTTATGAATCCCACCACATGGGATTAAGAAAAGTTTTTGTACTGCCTTTTTGTGAGAAGTTGAACATGCTACTGGTGTGTGGCTGTCTTTCCAACTGTAGTGGCTATCCTTTATGTTGTTCAGTATATTACTTTCTTCTCGCTCCCCACTCCATTTTATCAGCCCTCTCTGGCTTTTTCCTTTTTATGAAGTGGCGCTGATACTGGAAGTATAGATGACATTCTCAGTTTTCCAAAACTACTTTTCCTCCAGGTTTGACAAGAAAAGCATTTATTTAATGTACACAGACTTGACTGATTTACAGTGCTTCCACTCTGAAGTGCAAGAAGTTATTACGAGGTGGGCAGGACAATATTTGTGCCAATAGAGGTATTTGTCTGTTAAGGATTTCTACCATCTCTTGCTGTTATACTTAAATGTTTATTATAGGCTATACGTTTGCAGTATTTTGTTTTCCCCAGATAAATATTTTCTTCTCCTTTTTTGATTGTAATCATCTGTGACAAAAACATGTCTTAAATAAAGAAAAAGAAATTAAATTAATAAAACCTCCAGATACTACTACTCAGAGAAAAATTAGGTCACGCTTTCCAGAAGTTTGAATAGGAAGGACAGGTTGGCATAGAGCCCATGTAAATTGTTATTGTTTGTTACTGAGGTACTGTGGGTGACAGTCCCGTCAACGTACAGGGTTAGTTTGCTAAGTCAAATTTTTATACGGCCCAGACCCCACAGGCCATTAGACACCTGGTGTCTGGTGGAGAGAAAGATCTGAATGAAACAAACGCTGGTGGCCCAGCTCAGATGAGACGCAGTGATACTTTTAAAGAAACAGGCAAACACTGTTTGCAGTGTGTGCTAAGGGTATGCTAGTTATACATGCACCTCAGTAGGTAGGTGGTTTGTATTTCTTTTGGCACTGTTAGTATCCAGAAAGCAGTGATGGCAGCAAGGACTCTGCAGATAGTTGTAAGTGATGATGGCAAGTAGTTACATCTGCTTTTCCAAGAACTAGGAAGAATATTTTAAAGCATAATGCACAGGAATTAATATTTGTAATCTCTTGCAATACATGTGCCATAACTATGCTGATGTATTTACACAGTGATCTCATTTTCAAGAAAAATCAGTGGAAATACATGTTCTTTTCCTATGCTAGAATTAGAAAGATATGTGCTGTGTTCTTTCTCACAGTTCTCAGCCTTTGATTTACTTCCTTCATGCCCATGCAGTAGGCCAGCATGGCAGGAAGGCACAAATATTGAGTGAGAGGATTGCTGGGTTTTTGATCTTTTCTCACCTACTTGCCATGTTTTTCCTCATTGTTCTTGCTGCCTCATGGAAGCCAGAAATTCCAGCTTAATTTGTCCTACGCAGCAGACATTGCAGTGACTCACAGCAGCTTGGAGAAGCAAGTAACTCCCTCATGAGGCCTCCAGTCTGGCTTGGTGTGTGGGAAAGCAACTGAAAAGCAAACAGACATAACAAGGAACACGTGTTGAACTGACTAGAACTGTTAGGATCATCAGAACTGAAAGAAGTTAATGAACAAATATAATTCTGCAACAGATTGATCCATGCCTTTGATAACATCTTGCGTAGTCAAATTATTATCACCTCCACCACTTAAAAATTGCTAGTAAATATCTCCAAATCTTGAGTTATGAATTCTGAATTAAAAGGATGATACCATGAGATTTCGGAGTGTCTTATGTTTTCTTTAATCCCTTAGTCCCTGTTTCCATACTGAAAGTGACTTCATCTCAGTCATCATCTCTCTCTCTGTATTTTACACAAACTGTCTATGTACTTCTCTAGAAAAAAATGGAGCTTCTTTGAAGTATATAAGTCTAAAATAGTTGAAGTAAGTCTGTAATACATTAATACATAACATCATTTGTACTCTGGAAGACTAGAAAATGGTATTTTAATTTATACCTATATATTTATTCCATGGAAATCATTCCTGTGTAAACAGAGACATTTCTGTGCATAGTTCTGTGGTCCTACAATTCTGTTCCTCCATTTTCTTTAAACATATCTTCATTTTTTCCCCATAATTGTTAGAGAGATTTCTGCCATTTTTTAAGCATCAGATTTGTAAAGGGTAGATGTCGCAGTTGTTGCATATAGTGAAAATACCCGGTCAGGTAGCAGGGGCAGATTCACTAGTGAGGTCACCTATGATATTAAGCAGCATAGAATCAACACATTGATGAATGCCTCAGGTGTGACATAGGGCTAGGTCAGAGTGCAAACACAGAGGGGAGTTTAGGCAGGACTTCTGCTCAAAAAACTACTTAGGTTTGAAGAATAGTCTCCACGTTAAGGAGATACAGAAGAAAAAAAAGACTGCAGTACCTGTGAAACATTCATCCACTTTGTGGATGTCCTCTTTCAGGACTTTTTTAATCTTCATTGAAATGTTTGTGTTTAACAGAAAACGTCACATCCCTTTTCCCTTACAATCTCTCTTTGTATTATACTTAAATCTGCAGAAAAGTATCAGCATCATGAGTATGACAGCAGTCTGTGATGCTGAAAGCAGAGCCTTGATTTCAGCGTAGAGAGAGATATCAGGAGGTAATTGGAAACAAAAAGTAAAAATATTAAAGAAAATGAGTCTAATATTAAAAAAAAAAAAAGAACAATGGCAGGGATCTGCTGCCAAGTGTCACATGTGTTAAAGCTTTGCTCTCCTGTGTTCTGGGTTCCCATTAAGAAAATTATGATATATATGGTCATGATATAAATGGAGAAAATAATCTGCTAATTTGGGAGAAGGAAAGAGTGAATGTTCTGGACAAAGAGATGACAGATAACAACATGATTTCTAATCTGCCATTTAACACAGGCTTCCTTTGTGGCTTTGAACAATTTATGTTTGTCTCTGAAACAGCCATAATGCTTGATGCTCTTAGTATCCCAAAAGAAATTCTTGTAGATTTGTTTTGTTTGAATCAAATTGTTTCATTATTGTACCTTTTTTTTTTTCCTATGAGTGATGAATAGGTACTGGTGTCTGTGTCATATATGTTAATGTTTGTGAAGACTAGCCTAAATTTAGTTACCAAAGAGTGCTGGGATCAGGCATAAGCTGAATAGCAGCTCTGATATTGTCAATGTCTCCTAAAACTGGATTTATGTTCCTGAAGAGGGAGGTTGTATCCTTGGCAATCTAGACCTCTATTCTCCTTTTTTAATCTGTCTATTAGGATTATTATTTGCTTGAATTGTGGTACTGTTTAGAAACTGCAGTGAGGCAGACTCCAGGAAGGATGCCTGACTTAGAGGATTCTTAAAAGCTGTGTGATGGCAGAGGAGATGTGGATAGAAACTTCTATTCATTGAATAGAAGTTTTATGAATAAATTGCTTACCGACAAGTATTAAAGTAATTTTCAAACCACCACTTTGTTACGAATCTTAGTGACAGCAGCAGTTTTTCAAGATGCCTGGTATCCCTGCTTGGTAAGATTTTCCTATTAAAATATATTTTTATAAGTCCCTATAACCTTCATATAAGATATAGCATTTGACTGTATTATATGAAGAATCTTGTTTTATAGGGGGATATTTCTCAGCCTGAGAGATACTTGCTTTTCAAACTGTGGATTTGTCGAGCACTGCAGGTAATATAGGAGGGCTGGAGGCAGTAAAGGGGAATCCTTGTCTCCTCCTGATAAGGCTTGTGAGTGGGCAACAGCAGCCTCCCTGTCTTTCCCTGACTCAGTTTTTCATACTGTGCCTCCTGAGACAGGAATAAAAAGGCATCTATTAATGCCAAGGATTTGTTGCTAAGATGCTTGGGTTTCATTCCCAGTCATGATGCCATCTTCTGGAATGACTATAGGAAAACTACATGAACTTTCCAAGCTTTAATTTACCCATCTGTAAAAACGGGATAAAAAAGCTGACCGATTTTTTTTTCAAGAAACTCTGCTTTTTTGGGGGGAGGGGAAGGAGGTGAGGAAGGGGGTGTATGGGTACTGGGATGCTTTCATTATCCAGAGCCAGAATGAAAAAAGTACTTATTCTCAATGTTTAAATCAGCAAAAAGCATTTGAAATATGGAAACTGTGCCTAGTGCTATGTGGTAGAATGCTCCTGCCTGTCTATCCATTGGGGATTATGTAATTACAGGATGAAGGAGGAGGAGAAGAGCTTTGCTTTGCTTTTTTAGTAAAATCCCTGTCTTATTTCCATTATCGGTACTGTTTATTGAAGTGCAATCACTTTAGGAGGTGTAGGGTATTCTGTCTGGATGCATCTAGTATTGCAGATGTCTAACAAACACTTTTTTTTTTCTTTAGTGTACAAAGCCATATCTGAATACATATGTCTGTCTAGCTATAGGTACTGATTAAGAATTCACAAATGGAGCAGCTTGGGTTTCAGTCGATGTAGGAACTTCATTTTAAACTGGATTTTTTTTCCCCTGATAAGGAAATTATGCTGCTACCTGCACAAAGTTAAGGCAAATTTTACTGTAGTTTTTATTTTGAAATGTATTCACTGCCCATTTTTCGTGTCTTTATCAATGTGATGCTGCAAAGCCTAAAATGGTCATGGGATTTTACTAGACAGCCGTTTTTATGTAAATGAAGCACAGTGAAAGAGCAATTGTGTATAGCACAAGAAGAATGACATTGTGTTTTGTTTGTAGGATTCTTGTTCAAAATATATGAGGCCCTTTGTATTAAAGAAATGCCTCTGAGTTAAACTGCATTCACTTTCCTGTATCAGATCCTTTTCCAGTCTCACTGTTTCCGTGCTTGGCAACTTCAGGCAGCTGAGAATACGCTGGGAGGATGCACTTGTACATACGTGCATGGATGTATATTGCACCTACATCTACCCACATGCATGATAGACACATATACTGCATCTATTGCTGTACGTGTGTTCTCAACCTATACTCACTGTGCACATTGTATAGTGGTTTGGAAACTGTTATGTAGCTAGAATCCAGAGCAAGTGCTTTTTATTTTAATCTTGCACTGGATGAGGCAGATAAAGAGAATTTGTAACACATGAAAGAAATTCTCTGATAAATTTGTTCCCACTCTTTGCTGGTAAGGTGTAGTTTATTTACCATTTTGCATTAGTGGTAATAGATTGTTTGTTTGTTTATTTATTTTTGTAAATATGGAGCAGGTAAGATTTTTATTGAAAAAGGAATCCTATTGAAAGCCCTCAGCAGCAGGAGACCTAATGCTGCCTTCCTGAGAGGATGGAAGTGACAGATGAAAAGGTCAATTTCTGCCCTCCAGTGAAGGAAGTGTAGCCCTAAGTCACCTATGACAGGAGAGCAATGACCGAGCAGGTAGTTACTCAGGTGACCACTTCTGAATGGCTCTTTCTGCTGTTCCGCAGTCAGGAAGAGCAGAAACCATTCTCCCCACAAGAGAGACTTGAGGGTTTGCTTGTTTATCCTTGGGAAGCCTATAGGAACATTCCTTTGTTCTTGGGGAATTCAGGAATTCCATGAAGTTATTTTGTTTTCCATAGCAATTTAACAGTTGCATTTTTTGTAGCAGCATGGGGATAATCCTGATCCTCAGACAGTACTTAGATGCTTGAATGTTCACTTCTTTAAGACTGTTTATCCTTCCTTTATCCCCCCCGTCTCCTTTCTCCACATCCTCTGTATTCTCCCTCCACCAGAATCTTGGAGGTGTTGCCAACCATTCTGTGGGAAATTTGAAGCTCAGAAAGCTTTTTCTTTCCCCGAGTAATCAACAACAGTGGAGGTGAAAGATGTCTGCTCCTTTCCTAGTCTGGACAATTGCCTTCCTTCTGTGAACTGAATGGCAGGGCTGTAAAAGAATCTTAAGTGAAATGGGAAGCAAGGGAAGGAGAACAGGCTGGAGTTGATGGGATAGGATGGGGGAAGAAGAATTATCTAATGATACATCAAAGCTATAGTCAGTAAATGACCACTAGTCCTAAAATCCCTTATGCCTAAAAGTACATGGTTCTAAGGATTTATTTTGTCCAAATCAAGTTAAGTTGACTAATTCTAGCAGGATGCTTAAATGCAAATGTTCAAATTAGTTTTAAGAAAATTTAAGGACATCTTTTCTGTCAGTTTTTCATATACCTATGCTTTGGACTTCTGACAAATAATCTTTTAAAAATGTGTAAGTAACGATTTATTAATTTAAAATGCTGCATTTCGAGCAAGCATGATGTGTGAAAATTATTGTTTTAAACCCAAGTTCAAGCCAGAAGAACAGAAAGAAAAACCTGAACATTTCCGGCCCTTTAGGGTGGCGGCCCAAGGAGGCTGCGAGGGGATGGGGGCACCGCTGCCACCCCGTGGTTAGAGGAGGGATGGGCAGGAGGAAAGGAAAGGGCCAGAGCAAAAGGGAATACTGAAAATGATGGGACCGAGAGGAGAAAAGATGGGAAAGCCAACCTAATAGAAAACTTGAATGAATCAGCTGAATTAAGCTAATGGATACTTTATGCTACAGCATGTGTTACATATCAAGGGAGGTAAACTGTACTCTTCTTGCATCTTCTACTGCAACCTTCTGTGCTCTGATTAATTTTAATTTTTTATGTCAATGTTATTTTATGCATTTCCACTTACTGAGCTTTAATAAGTACAGTTACCTTTTCTTGTAGAACTATTAATGTACAACGAGCTTATTCTATATCATGACAAAGCTTTAAGTGAGCATTTGTTGTATATGCTCATAATCGTTGTTGCTCTGCATTCAACTCCTTTCTTTGCAAGATACCTCTGAGCACGTGTTTGGGATTTGCATGAATTACATAGGTTGTCCAAAACAGCTACTGTTTATTTTATGCTTGGTTTTATGTGCATTAGGGAAAATCATGCATATTGGTGTATTTTGTTTAGGAAGCAGTGAAGTGTGTGCTTCATTATTCGGTTATCATTAGTAATACCATGTTTGCTTTAGTTCTGCCATTCAGTGACTTACATACATTGACTAAGACTTTTTTTTTTTCCTTTTGGAGTTGCATGTTATGTGTATAGAGACATCTTTGGAAAAAGTTCAGGAGAACAGTGCCTAAGAAACAACTTAAAAGGCAAAGTGAAAAAATCCTGAAAACATCCCCATTTCAAGCCTCTGCCTCCTAATCAGGTTGCATAGGAGAGATCTGTGAGAAAATGCTATGAACATCCTGGTATGAACTGCTCTCCTTGTCTTGCTGACGCAGGCAATAATGAGGGAGCAGCATGAATACGTTTGTTGTTTCCAAGTGAAAATCTTGGAAAATCAATGAAATAAATGCTTGAGTCATTCTGCAGAATGCAGTATGCAATTCTGCATAAGCGTCTTGCTGAGAGCTCTGTAGAGATGTTTTCATGTTTGTTTTCACAGTAGGTGTTAGTAGATGTGGCCTGTGCTTAAGTGACTTATGCCCATGGCATATTTTTTACATGGTACCAATTGTTTTTTTAAAACTTTCTATTTGATTTTTAGTGTCAATGCTAGTATCTAATACCGCTTAAGAAATTAAGCTGTTCTCAGTCTGTTGATAATCTTTTGCAAGACAAATACTAGCTGGTCTCTGTAGAGATTAAAGTAGTGAGTCTGCAGGGATTGTATGTATTTTATATTAAAAATCGTTAAAGAACTACATCTAATAAAATTAATGAGTATAAAAATACCCTGTATGAAACTTAAGTACAATCTTACTTATGCTTTTGTCTTTAGCTCACCTAAAACTTTACAAGGAGGGACCACCAGGTGGGTGGAAAAGTGTAATGTTGTTCGTCTGTGTGTAGTCTTTGGTCTCTTTTGTTATTGTAAAGGCAGTCTGCATCTTTCTCCTGATAGAATAAAAGTGGTAAAGGCAAAGTATGCAGTAGCCCTCAGTGTTCAGAACCAAACGTTTAATAGAGCCTTTTGCACCTGCAGACCAGATAAGGTCCTGTTTTCAGCATCCTGCCTTTGTGACTTCAATCTCAGCTGCAGCCATCTGACTAAAATGAGTGGAATTTAGATTGATTTCTCTGACTTTCAGATCCATTCCACCATGCCGAGTGCGAGATTTTGCAAAGTTAAAATTTGAAGAATGATTGGAAGAACATCACAATACAGAATAGGCACATTACTGGTTTTTCTTTTTTTCATTTTTTATGTGAGAAAAAATCAGGTAATAGTCATCAGATAAACTGATCTGCCTGATAACTGGAATTGCAATAATCTGGCAGTGCTTATTTTATTCTAAAACTTTCTCATTGGACTGGAAAAACTCATTCTGAGCTAGTGGACCTCTTCCATTTTGAGACGTATCTTACGTGAATTTTAGCCAAAAGAGAAGGTGAGGTGATTCAAAGTCCTGAAAAATACAGTAGCAACAAACTTCTACTGATTTAAGTATGTAACCCATATTTAGGGAAGGGAAGCCTTTTGAAAAGAAAATTAGATTTAATTGTGAGAAAGAACATTATTAACCTGATTTATGGAAGTTTATTTCAGATGCAGCCCCTACTGTATCGTGTCATTTATCTTGCTGTGTTTTTTTGCTCGCATAAGTATCCCCCTGACAGCAGGACACACAGAGCCCAGGCTGTCTGTTGGATTTCAAATGAAGCTTAAGGAATTTTTTTGTACAAACTGTCATGACTTGAAAACTCTTTTTCAGAAACTCCTGCGCCTTTGGACAGTATTACTGAATGCATGATAACTGAGGAAAACTGAGTCGGAGCTCATTTTGTTGCAAAAGACCATTTTCTGATAAATTCCTCTCTTTCTCTAGTGACTTATCACTTTAGCAACTGTGTGCAGTGGTAACTGAAATAAGTGAATAAGGCATGCTTCAGAGTAAATGAGAGCACATGCATGGAAATGAGGGAAGGAGATATTTTCTGGAGAGCCCTGCTGAGATAGCAGGGTATTTTGCCTTATTTTAAGTGAAAATGAACAGTTTGTTTCTTGTGTCAGGAAGTACCCTGTATGCTTTTGCTGAATACACTGCTTTTTGGATATTGTTTGTGTAATCTATATGGTACATAAAGTACTCTAAAATGTCTGTTTGCCTTTTGTACAAAAATAAAGTTTCCTAAAGACAATGCAGAAGGCAAATAGGCCCCTGGGGAACTGCAGCTTCCTGGTGGCTACAGCACTTTCTCTGAGGAACAAAGAGTTCTTCAAGAATCCTTCTTTCCTTCTTTTAGTAAGACATATGGCCTCAGTATCTCCAGCCAGGTTTGTCTTTGACTTCTTACGTGAATTGAGAAACAGTCGTTATACTGTGTGTTGATGGTCATTATTATCTTGTTTATTCATTAAGCAGTCTCCTGCTCTCAAATTTTTCAAATAATTACAATATAGCAATCTGTTAAGCATGAACTTTCTGAGGTTTTTTTTTTTTTTTTTTTTTTTTAAACTAGTTTTGATCCTGGTTGAGTTAGGAATGCTAGATACTGTTGGAGAACTTTCAATGGGATTATTTTATAAGAGAGAAAGAATTGTTATAACCAGCATGACCATTTGATGCATTATACCACTGAAGGACAAGGTCTACCATGCAACCCCATGTAGATGATGACACATCATGACGATGACAGGTGGACATTATATTTGACGAAATAAAATCAAAGGCTTTTGAAGTCCCCTCATATTTCCTGTAAAATTTCATAATGAGAGTCCACTCATGTTCATTACAGATGTACTGGCATTTCTGTGGAAATAGAAAAGTATTCAGACAGTTTTTGCATTAACAAAATCAACTTATATTGGAGCTTTTACAAATAGTTAAATTTCCCTGCATGTTCTATTGATGAGCTGAGTGATATGGTCTGCACAAAACCATCAGTAGTGTCTCTTTGTCCTGCTGCTATGTAAAGAGAGGATCTTCACTATGTAATTTTTGGTCTGTATTTGATGCAAAGTATATATGGCAAGTCCTAGATGTAAAAAGTATGAATGCAAAGGATGAATGTACAGAAAAGCAGTCGTGGGGTATGAGGGATCACTTCCTCTTCGTTGTCACACTAATGATAATGAGCTCAAAGTACAGTTTTGGTCTATCTGGTAAAATCTGTATGATTAGCAGGTATACTTTAGCTTTAGGTCTTTAGCTGTTGCAAAATGTGGGAGTGAATGGAAATTTGGATTTCACAGTAAGAAGATTACTGATTTTACAGCAACTAGCTCATTTTTTTTTCCAACAACAGCATTTAAAATAGAAGCCTGACAGGATCGTGTTTTTGTAACTAAATTAGCATTATTGTATATCTTTAGTTTTCATTCAGCTTCCCGTATCCTTTGCTACCATTCATGTTATTTTAAAATGAGTATTTTATCTCAAAACTGAATTTTTAAAATGCATTCTGAATGACCAGCAGATGTAACAATTACTTGTATTTATATAACGCAGATGTACATTTGTTCTTATCACAGTATGTTAAGAGGTACCTAATTTTTATGACAGTTTGCTTTAGCAAGACATATGTAATTAATTGCGCTTGTATTGATTGAAATAAAGATCAAGTTGCATTAGTAAAGAGTATGCCCAAATGTGCAAATGATTCTATCATTTATTATATTTTTCCTTGAATGGTGTCCTCTCAGAGTGGAGGAAAAAGTACTAGGAGTAGCAAATAAAAAGTAGCATAAGAAAATTCATAAAAAATGATGGTGTAGTTTGTAGCATAGCAGACAATGTATTAAATGTGCCACAAGTTATGTCCCTATATGATACTCCTGATTCTCTCCAGTAGCTGTTGCATTAAGTAATGTATTGGGTTTATTAATTCTTACCACTTAGTACTTTCTATGCATATTTTTATTCGGCATAAGCAAATCATAAAAGAAAACTTGCACTCAGGAATTTTGTAACAAAGATTAAACATAACAATGTCTAGAAATCATTTTGGAGCTTCCAGCTACGAGCAGTGATGAAAAGCACGTGCCTTTGGGGAAGCCTGACAGTATGAAGGATAACTTAAAATGATGGTGTCTTACAAAATATGTTTATAATGAAAAATGAAATATTCTTAGTTCTTTCAAGATTCTGTTTAACTGTTTTTGTGCTAACTTTTGTGTTAACTGTTTTTGTGCTGGGTTAACTTTAATCCTTTATGGAGTTCTGCCATCATTTTGTGGCTGCCCTAACACTTATGTCCCTGCAGGAGAGGAGGCAGTAGAGGGCTGGGAGGGAGTAGGTGTGTGGAAGAGGGCTGCTTTTGGTGCCGGCTGCTGTCAGAGTAGGATATCTGTGACTCTTCTGCCCAAATCCCAAAGAATGTTGAGCATCAAGTAACCTGAGGGTGAAAATAGATCTTCTGTTAAGGTAGATTTGTAGGTCTGTCTGCTTGTTGCCCAAACTAAATGCTTGTGTTGGGAGCAGTTTCTGAATCTGAACCATGCTAAACAGGAAAAGAACATTTAGGTACATATTACTTGGAATCAGCTAGATATTTTGGTTTGCACCTTCTAAAATATCAATCTTTTATATCAATTGCATCTTACATCTTTTATATCTTGCATGTTTTATATCAATTAATCATTTCAGCTGCTTGAGGTATAGTTTCACATAACTCTCAAACATTTGGAGGAAATACCTTTGCATTAAAAATGACCTGTCACACTCATTTCGGGGTGATGATCTGGTTATCTTTTCTTTGTTGTTCTTCCAGATGCTCTCAGGAGAAAGAAAAGGAAAGCAAAACCTTGCTGCACCTAAGCAGTAAAATATCTTTATGGTGCTTTACTGGTTCTGCTTTTTCAGGCACTGTACAAACCTCTTAGTGTTACAGCATGTTGTCAGTAAAATTTAAACTTCTTGGACTATTTACAAGCCTTGCTTGAATTAACTCTGATTCTTTTTTTAGCTGAGGAAGCAGAAGTCAAGGCAGGAAACTGGAAAAATGCCACTGGATGAAGTTTGAATTAGAAGCAGATAGAAGTAGGGCTTTAACAGTCTGAGAGCAAACCCTAGTTGCTTGTTTACAAGAGCTTCTGGGCCAATGTATCACAGGAGACTGGCTCCGTGAATCTCTGCACAACACTTAATGAAAGGTCTTCTCTTTCTTCCTAGTCAAATGTAACCTCAGTATGGGTTGAGGGAAACTAGCTTGTGGCCCAGCTTCTAGAAGTCCATTTGGTAGATCTACACTTCAACTTGATACCTGTCACTAAACCAGTTCAATCAGTGTTCACCATCCCCCTTGCTTCATTGCTGATTTAAACTTCTGTGTCTTTGAATTTCACTTTGAATCTTACTGCACCATTCCTCATTAAATTTTAGAGCCATTTTGTACCTAGTATATTTTCCTTAGAATGTACCTAACCCCCTATGGTCAATGTTCATATGGTAAAATTAAGAGAAAGAAATATTTAAATCTGCTGCTGCTGGGCACTTTTTGAGGTCTTTATTTCTGTTTGTGATTGCCCTTTTATCCAGTTTGCCTATGTATAGTGTATATTTAACTTTTTAAACCTTTTTTTAATTTATGTTTTTCTTTAGAATGTATATGTATATATGTGCATGCATATGCCATAATATGCTATCAACTCTATTTTTGTCTGCAAAGCTAAACCTTTCATTTCCTCTCTGCTTTTTCGCTGTGAGGTTCCTTACCCATGTTTTCCCCCCTCAGCATGGAAGACCTCTTTGCTTTATCCTCTGCTGTCAGTAAAGCATTTGAAAGTCTGGTCATGTGGTTTGAGAAAATAAATGCTAATTACTATGTTTATATTTGCTTTTCCTGTCATCACTGTAACAGGTCTTTTATTTGAGAGCCAATGTCTGCATTCTGGACTTGGTAATATAGTATGAGATGTTTTAGGCTGGAAACCATCACGTTGCTTTCTGATGCTAATGGAAAGCACTTTTTTTTACTTTTACAGAGTACCAAGCTGCCATTTTGCATTTAAAGCGGGAACACAAAGAAGAAATTGAAACGTTGAAGGTATGCTTTTGTAAAGTTTCCTTTTCTTTCCCTGACTTTTGTGCAATCTTCAGGTTTAAATAGTGCATTGTATTCTTTTTATCTAATGTTAGGAATGTTATTGGTTCATTCTAAAAATGTTTTCAGTTGACTGACTTAGTTTAATTGATTTAATTTAAAATTAATAGTTTGGATTACTGTTTTATTTGTGCAGCACAGAGGACAATTTTTTCCCTCTAACTCAGCAGTTTAACATGTTTACATTTGGTTATTCTATTAGAGCATTGATATTTATCTCATCACTAACACCAGTAGAAACACTGTTTTCTTTGGTGTAGGATTCAAAGTGGTTTTACATAAAAAAAAAAAAAAAAAATATTATAAATGTATTTGTGAGATTCTCTGTAATTTTATATTTTGCTCTTTATTGGTGCTTGTTTTTGTTGAGGGTATACTTGACTGGTTGTCTAACAGTCAAAATCCAAAAAAGAAGTGTAATATTAGAACTGGCTTTCCCCTAGCATAATTGATTCTGCTAAGCAAAATGAAAAGTTATGAGTAAGTGCTCTGATCACAGGAGCAGGAACTTAACTACCAGCATAACACAAAGTGAGTTTGGTGAACAGGAAGGTTGTGTTACTTATATGCAAAAATAACATCATCCTTCTTCTCTTCACAACTAAGCATGAATTTGAATCAGCACAGGGATAGCCAAGCTAGTACTAGGTAAACATATAATAATAATGTATAGCAAATAATAATAATTCTTATACCACACAAGAATGCCTGGTGGAAAAGGGAGGTGGCAGGAATTCACTTGGAAGGAGAATTTTGGGGAATACACAGGCTCAGTGAGAGGGAAGCTGTGAGAGAGCAATGACAGTCATTGAATGGATTTCTCCAGCACCCTGGGAAACAGTAGAGGCAGGGGAGCCAGGTACCTCATGTAAGCATGAAGTTTGCCATGACTTAATCCTTGGATTATTTTCTCAGCTTCTTTTATCTTTCGCATAATAGTGATATTTTCCTGTTTTTCATAACATGTTATTCCCAATTCTGTGATTCATTAGAAGAATGTTAGTCTCACATTTTGTTTTCCAACAGCTGCTATTTTAAGGCTCCCTGAAACAGTGCTGTTTCAACAGTGCTGAAACAGTGTGAAACAGTTGTGCTACCATGATGGAGTAACTTATAAATGAGAGGTCTCTTCATTCTAGCAATAGAAAGTGAACTCTTAAGGTGGGGAAAAAAATTGCAACCCTTCTGTCCTATATATGTAACTTAATCTTATTGTCTAGGTTCTTTTCCTGCTCTTTTGGAAGTTACATTTTGACTTGACTGTGTGAAGGAAAATACTAGTGGACTTCTTTAAGATTCTTTAAGTCGTTTTTTTTTCCAAATTTTTTTTTTCAAACTTCTTTTGACATAAAATAACCCAAAGGATAACCAGGGAAAAGATCTAGAAATATTTAGTTTTTACTGATTTTCATTTAAATTAAGCTCAGTTGAAGTGTTCAAAGTATTTCCTGATTGTTTTACCATAAATATAATGATATTTGAAAAGATGTTAATAAACCATTTCTATTCTCTAATATTGGAAAGTATTTCCTACTCCTACCACTAGATGTCAGCTAAGTATTCTTTCAGAAAGCGTTCCTAAACCATGTCACAGCTTCTCTTTGAATGTGTAAAATTTATTTTTCTTCTGAACTATAAAAATATGTTTGTGATAACACTGTTACAAGTATTTGAGAAGCTCTTGCTTTTAAGTCAGAAATTACATTGTACCTTATGGAAGTAAAATTTCCATCTATTGAGGGAAAAAAAGTTTCTCAATAAATAAATAGTGGAAGTCATCATCTTAATAACATTTCTTCTCTACATAAGAAAATCCACAGTATTTAATAACGAACAAAATAGATAACAACAACTTAACATTAAATCAAAATACTGTAAGTAGACTGGTGACTTCTGAAAGGAAGTGATGTAAAGGTGATATTCTAACTGCATGGAAAACTGCAGCTTTCAAAGCATTAATGCACAATAGCACTTTCAACTTACCTGTATATTTATTTATTTATTTTAAGTTTTCTCTCTATTTTTTTCTTCCCTCCTTTAGCTCAAAAGTACCAAAAATACCCTTTTCTCAGCTACAGAGAAGGTTAATACTACTTTGGGAAGATGCAATGCAAGTCTTTAGCTCTTCTAAAACTCATGAATCTTTTTCTCTAATACAGAACTTTTAGAAGGAAATGCCTCTACTTGCGTTGGATTACGAGCATGTTACTGAAAGTAGAGAAATTCTGTGTAAGAATGTGGTGTGACTGCCTATGCTCTTATGAAAGACTAGGCTTCCCTTAGAGGAGAAGGTGTTGTGGTTTTTACAGAGACGTTTCTGGTCTCCTTAGTAAGCTTTGCATAAAAGAATCAAGAGCAAAAAAAATTGAGAAAAAATAGCTTCCTTGCCACAGAAAAGCTAGCTTAATTTTGAATTTCACATCACAAATTGGGATGAAAGACCAATGCCTGAAAGTTTCTCAGAGAAAGGTTTCAGAACTCTGTGAGAGGCAAGAATATGCAATGGAAAGCCATAACATCAGTCACACTTGTCTGAAAACTTCAAAACGAAATTCAGAATGTGCCATGGAAACATTTTGTTGGTTACTGAATGAAGAAATAAGGTTTTACCATGCGATGATCTCTTCATTCTTTTTACAAATCTGATCTTGTCTGATATGCCTGGTTCTTTCCCTCTCTTTTCCTCTTTCCAGGTTCCCATACGTTTTCCCTTAAAGTCAGCATGCTTGCAATTTTTAAATAGTTTTAAATTATTCTTCCTTTCTGGGGGGAGCAAAAAGGATTTCTTGTTTCTTTATTTTGCTTGCTTTTCTTTTTTCTTTCTTGTTTTTTTTCTTTTTTGTATGTATGTGAATTCTTCTGTAGGATAAGGATTTCACAATTTGTCAGAACTCACTATGTTTTAAAATCTACTATCAAACTATGGAGGCCAATAACAAAGTGTTGAAAGTTCTGATGTGCCAGAGTGCTTAAGAAAATACCATGAGTGGATAATACACTGTCTTCTGGTAGTAAAATTTTACAGTGTAAAGACCATTGTTTTCAGTCTTTACAAGGTTAAATGCACACGTGATCTGTCTATCTGCTATGTGTGAACAGAAGAAAACCTGTATCATGTATGTCTGCTGAAGCAGAGTTGCAGCCCAAAGGAACAGGCAAGGTCAGCAAGGGTTTATTAGTCAGTCTTTCCTAATGAGCTCTTCAGGGTTTTCAGCATTTCCATGTGTTGTGAGTGATGAAGGTTTCCCAGATTGTGCTTCGTTATTGTTACTGTTCTTGCCTGACGTGAAATGTTTCCATCTTTTGTGCTGAGCTGCTGAACGTGTGGTTTCACCACCACCACTACCACTGTGGGTGCACTTGGTGGCTTTATGGGGCCTGTTCTCACTGGAAGCGCTGTCCTCAGGGAGGAATTCCATGGTTACTGTGGAACAGGCTCGTAGTTCATGACTGAAAATATAAAGATTACAGAAAACATTAAAAAATATGAAAAAGAGGGGACTAGAAGGCCTATGAGATGCTTTTAAGATCTCAGTTCCAGTATTTGTAATGCTCCAAACGGTGGAAGCAACATGAGAGGGTACTTACCATGGGAAAGTACTTTTTTTTTTTTTTTTTTAAAGAAAAGGCCTCCAATCAGTGCCTATTTATTATTTCAAAACATGCTGATTATAAGGTCTATATTCATGTCATAATCTATAGTCAAATTCTTTATAAAATCTGTGTTTTGATACTTATATTATGCAAAACTCTTCTGCCTCTTTTCCTTCATGCCCCTAGACTTCGTATTTTTTATATACTTAATGTAGTTGGTGCTTTTCATTCATATGTTTCCCATACAGTGGTGATCAGATTTTCCTTATGCTATTCCCACAAAGCCACCAAACACGCTCTTATAGTATAAGACTGGAGCAAAAACAAAGTCCTCTGCTTAATGGGTGTTATGCCTTACTCTTGGTTAGAGTAGCATCTCCCTGTCAAGGCTGCTTTGAAATTGAAAGCAGGGAGCCTGTCTCCTGACCCCTTTTTTGATGATGAGGCACTGTGCAAGAACAAGCCACTGCAATTTTCATTCTCAGCAGAGCAAAGAAAGACTGGAATGATAATCTGAGATGCGAGGGGTAAAAAACTAGGCAGAAATTGGTGGATAAATGTAATGGGACTAGGGACTGGTAAGCTGGAGGAGGAAAGAGATAGTCGGCAAGCTGAGGCAGAAAACTGTGAGTAGGAAATGGATTGCAGAGACTAGGACCTGACATCATGATACAGGCTCTGCCTACATGAGCTAGTGAAAATTGCTCACTTTTATCCCAGTGCCTAGAATGAATGAAGTCTACTGAATATTTAGTTTTCTTCCTGTTGGTTAGGGATCAACACCCTCCCTTATTTATTAATCAAAATATGATCTGAAGATAGAGAGTTTCTTCATGGATTTTCCAATAGCACTCATTTTTATTTGTCAGGATGTTTCATCTGTATAAATAGGATATATACTGTGCATTTAGATAGACATGTATTATTATTCCAGTTTTATGCATCAGGACCTATAAAAAACTTAAAAGCGGGCACTTAATTACGATGTGCAAGATACTTAGTAATTATGTTTGTCTTGTGCAGCACTTTGTATGTTCATATTACAACTTCATTTTACTACTTTTTTTAACTATAAATTAGATCCAAAAATAGGCACTTTAGAAAATTACCATAGGTGGTTACAATATGACTAAAAAGATTTGTGTTAAATCACACAGGAGGTTTGCAACTTGGGCAAGGATAGAATCTGCTCTGTTTGATCAGCATTATACTGCTCTAACTATAGAATTATTCCGTCTCTTCCTCAAGTTTAGATCATTACATACTTTTCAACTTCAGCACATATAAAGGAAGTCTTAAAGATTTACCTCTTTATTACAACACTGTTTGTATCATTTCTAGATTAACTCTTATGATGTTTAACAACTGAGAAATTCCTTTTGTGGAAGCAAAAGGATTTCCAACTAGCTGGGCTACATGCAAACAGTGATGAAGAGAAAGAAAACTAAAGTGGCTCTGCAAACTGCACATCTAGTCTTGTCTTTTGCATAACTGACCAAGATTGTTTTGTTTTCTGGTACCATTTTTTTAGCAGATTTTTGTGTGTGTAGTATTTTCTTCAAGTTCCATGGTACATAATTGTCATGTGAACGTTTTTTTTAAGTATGTGTCTCTTAGAAAATTACAGTTATCCAATCTGCAGAGGTCAGAAATTATTTCTGAAGTACGTGTTCTGTGTTTTTTTTACTTGCTATGAAACTCTAGCGTAAGCATTTTGGCACTGTTAAAAAGAAGAGCAATTATAAACAAGAGTTTTCTCTTGAATGCTACATGATTGGCAAATGTTTAAAGACTGTAATCTATTTTTATTACTGAAATTTATACTAGTAACTGCAGAATTGGAAGCTTCCAATGTTAAACCAAGACAGGAATCCTGAAAGATAACTTACCTTGGGTTTGTAGGAACTCATATACTTTGTCTTGAGAGAGATATCTTCAGTTTGTACTTTTCCTTAAACATTAGGACAGATTATTATCTTTTCACTGTAAAAAAAATCTTAGTTATAATGGAGCTGTGAAGAAAATGAGAAGTTTTTTTTGTATGTGTAATATAAGAGTGTGTATATGATGAATACTGTGAATAAAATGAATACGGCTGTAGCTATGCCTCAGTATGCCAAAGCTGAAGCAAAGTCATCTTTGCTATATAGAAATGAGGTAATATATTTTATAATATTATAGATTAGATGTTGAAGGATAGACTGTTTCACCAGAGCAATCTATTTGTTTTGATACATTCCCTAGATGTCCTTCTCTATAACACGAGCAATGCAGTAACTGCACATATCAGAGAGTTAGTCCTGTAGGCTGCTATGTGGCATCAAGCAAAACTGAAAGTGTGAAATCAAGCAAGGGCCTGGGGAAGATAATTTACCAAATTGATGGGTACTGGAAAATGTGCTCCCCACCATGTGTTTGCCCTTAGGTGAGTTACAAAAGTATTGTTTTGGCTTGTTTGAAAAATCTGCATCATCTATCTACCTCATTTTTATCACATAGCAAGAAAGTGCATGGCTTACTAAGACACAAAATAGCAAATATTTTAGTTGTCTTCACTGAACATTTGAACTTTGTAGGCTGGTGGAGAGGATGATCTTCTCAGTGTAGTACATTCTTAGATTGTAACAAAGTTATGTTCTTAATGATTGAAGGCTTCAGTTTCTGAAAGTGTAGATATATTTTTTTAAAACCCATAATATTCTCATAAAATCATGACACTGTGGCTGTATTTCTCTTCACAAAATGGTATTCATTGTTACTTGTTATCCTGTAACTCCTTTGATGGATTTGTAAGTTTATGTTTAACTACTGCTTTCCATGTTATATACTACCTCCACTTTTTGCTTCATCTTACTATTGCTTCAACTCAACCACTCATTTAACTTAGCAGAAGGTGATATGTACCATTACTTTCCTATGTAATTTCAAGGCTTTGTTATAATGGCTTAATCTTAGAGTCTATTGCCAAAGAAATTAGTTCTTTGTACTGTCGACAATAAACTCTCCTTCTGTCTCCACCCCCTCCCCAAAAGGAAAGGAAGAAAAGAAGGAAAAACAAGGTTGCGTTACAATTCTGGCAACATCAGCCACACTAATAAAATCAAATTCAATGTTGTTTTACGACTTAGAATTTATGTGACTGCACAGGATCAAAGGATTTGTGTCCCACTGGACTGCAAGGTCTATAGTTCATGGCAGAAAAACTCATCAAAAAGAACATTTTAGTAGTAAGGCTTTTCATTTTAATCAGTTTCAGTAATAAAAAAGCTGTTAGATGTCCAAAAACATTCTCCAAGATCAGAGACGACTTGCTCTCAACTACAGTCCATTCTCTTATTGGATCCATACTGCCTCTGCAGTTTTTGTCACTGAACTTGTTTTCAACCATTTTTTGCGTAGCTTTCAAAGTTTCCATACCAGAACATTAGTTTATCAATAACAATAATAATTCATATTTTTTCCCTGGAGGGTGGTAGGTAATATGACTTCCTGAAAGTAAATTCTCTTCAAAACAGTACCCAAATGATTCGCCAAAATGGAATTCAAAATACTGGTCTATTTTTTTATATACTGCACTTTTGAAAATATCTAAATAATATACAGTAGTTTAGTCTTTTCTGCTTGAATCTGATCTTTTGAACAGTGCCACAAAAGATAAGTGTTAGTGTAGACATAAGACCAAGACATAAGACCGAGGTTACAGCTGCAAGGGGTAAACAAAACAGATAAGGAACAATTTAAAAAGACTTCTGTCATGTTGTTTTTGCATGTTAATTGACCATGGTCTCAGTTAAAGAAAAGCTTGAATTTTGTGTGGTTCCATTCTTTAATTAGATTGGACTCAGAATTGTAGAGTTCCCTCATCCCGCTTTGCAGGGTTAGAAAGTTTAACAGAATAGAATTGTCCATGAATGCATCCGTTTTCCTGGAAATTTGAAGCTCATTCTCGTTTTAGTTGTTTTTTTTTTTTTTTTCCCCTCCAAAGTTTTTTTTTTTTTTTTTTTTTTTTTTTTTTTTTTTTTTTGGCAGGGGCAGGGTGGAGAGGAAAGTACCTTACATATAGGAAGACTCAGTACATGGTCACGTTATGGATCTCACTCTTTCCAAACAACAGATATGATACACATACCCAAAGTTACAGGTTTTCCTACAACTGCTGTGCAGTGCCTATTCTGCGGACTTCCAGTGCATTATCTAAACTTCCAGGGTAATATCCAAGTAATATTTTTCACTTACTACTGTCTGACATACATGCAGGGTTAGAATGTTTGTTTTTTTTTTTCTCAATGAAACATTCATTATAGTTTTATTATTTTTGAAAACATGTTTTTTTCATGCGGACGTACCAAAAGTTCCATTTTAAAATGAAAGGCATCTTATAAGTTACTTGCCAAACATACAAAATCTACATAAATCCTAGATTACACTGTTGATATTGATTTCTTAATAAAATAGAAATTTTTCTAAGCATATTCTGTTGACAGTTGGCTTTATTAAATAATAATTATTTTAACTTTATGGAAAGGCCAACGTGTATTTCAAAGGATGATATTGTTTAGCAAATGATGCAGTCTATGGCTAGAAGTCTGTGACTGAGGACATAAATAGTTTTCTGCATACCACCCTTCGGTTATCTTCAGCTAGCCAGGCTCATGTCCATCAATTTGAATTTTTAAAATACATTTATGGATTATTTTTTTCCCTTTAGCACTTGCTAGTTCTTAGTGAAGTATTTCTGTTCTCTAAGGGATAGAAGTCACTACAAAGTATGATTGCAACCAGTTAACATTAACTTGATTCTGTATTTTCTTACTTATGGTCTTTTGTTTCTTTATGATCCTTTTTTAGCCAACAACTGTTCTGGTCTGAAAACTTGGGATGCGTCCCAGACACTAGGCTATATATATCAGATTCAGAAAGGATTTAAATTCCAATAAGATTTCCCTCTGGGCACAAAGATTCTACAGCAGAATAAATCACTAGCCAGGTGCAAAAGTTGGCATTACTGGATCTTTAAATGTGGAGTGCACTGGCTGTGTGAGTGTCGCCAAGTGTCTGCAAGTCCATTACTGAGCATCACTCAGTCTTGGGACACAGACACACAGCCTTTGCTATTGGAAGAACTGGATGTTATTGATTCTGGAAAACAGTGAAGAGGAGCAGGATAAAATAGAAAACACAAATGAAAGAATCAAGTTGCTGAAGAGTGGGATTTAATTTCAGAAGAAGAATCATTTAGTAGTAAAGCAGAGTTGAAGGATGGTAACAGGCCTTTAATGAGTATAGTTATTTAATTGACACATTCCTCTTACAGTATATCTTGGAATGTGCCTAAGAGATGAAATAAGAGATATTTTTGATGAGAATGGAATAATAGTAGAGAAAAACATTAAAAGCATAAACACATGTGAAAGGTACATATGAATTAAAATCTATTGAGAGGTCATGATTGATTTCAATGGTTTTGGAGTATAGAGGATGGATAGTATTATGCTAATCCCTTCTGTTTCACTTGTTTTTGCATTTTGAGAAGTGCAATTTATTGGTTTTGAAGTAGCTCTATCCAAGAAAAGAAAACAAAGTAACAGACGAGTTAGAATTCAAAACCTAGCTCATTTTCTTAAAACATGTTTTTTATAAGTTACCTTTGCAAAAAGGTAACTGTCATTCAGTTGACTGTTGCTGTGATGGTTCTGCCTTTTTCTTCCTTTATTTCTCAACAACCTGTGTGTTTACAGAAGTTGACCTAGATTAGATTGTGTTTCTTCCAGACAAGACAAAAAGTTCTTAAAAGCTTTGGTTCATTCTAATTGTTACATGTGAGCTTAAGGAATTCATTACGGAAGGTGCATTCTAAGCTATTCTAAATATAGAGTAGGTGTACTCAAATATTTAATTATTGAGATTCATAATGCAGACTATAGAATTCAATCATCTAGATTTATTTCCCCTAAACCGTGATTTTTAGTAATACGTTTTATAATTAGAATACTCAATATAATACCTCAAATAATTAAGATATTAACTGAAAAATGGTATGACTTTTGGATGTGTAATCATACTTGGCATGTCAATATGCCAGTGTCGTATGATCATGCAACTTAATTTTTGGAAGAATAATTTCATATTTTAAAATATATAATCAAGTAACTTATATCGTTGGTTTATATTGGTATGTTTTAGATAAGAACATGTGCCTGAGGATGAGAACGTTGCTATTGTGTGCTTATAGAAATGGTAATTGCTCCAGGAATCATAAATCATTCTCTATAAGTAGTTTCAGGGGGCCTTAAATTATATTTCATAGTGTATAAAACATGATATATATTTTCAGAAGTATTTCAATTAACAAATTAGAAGCAAATTAGGGCTTAAAATATAATGTGGATTTTAGGCCATCTATAGTGCTATATATGAACAATTGTACATGTGGTGTTTTTATAAGTTTTCTACATGTTGTAATGCGACTTAATAGTGTATTATAGTAAAACATTTGTGTGAGAAGTTATTTGATTATCAAATTATTTCTTTCACAACCACACAAGTACTAGTAGTAGTTAAATAACAATATACTCAAAATACATATAAACATATATACACATGTTTTTATGTGCCTACTTTGGGAAAGTTTCTTCCCAGATAATTTTGCTTTATTTCCTCTATAAAACTTTATTTTATGTTTTTAAATAGCAACTTGAACTACAAAAGGAATTGGACTCTGTACACATATCCTAAATAGTAATTTAGAGTTCTGGAAATGTTTAAGAATGGTCAATGATTTAGCTTACTTTTTAACTATCAGAAGAACCCTTACTGCATGCCTTTGAATACATTGATATGCCACATGTAGCTGATTATATTTGTTGAGGTACTTGTTAGAGAGGAATTTTGACTTTTATGCAAATTGGCACAGATTTAATATTTTTCACTGAAATGTACTTGCATTGCTAAGTCTCTGATTGTTGTTAAAATTTAAAACAAATGTATGTTTTTCAAGGACAAAGATTAAACAAAAAATCACTTTTTTGTTCTATATCAACACAATATAAGAATAAATGTGTGATCTGTTCCAAAAAATGAAGATGAAATTACTTAAACTGAATGAAAATAAAAAATCAGAGCCTGTATGGAAGAAAAAAAGTTTTGTTTTTCACTCTTCTGGGCACAGTACTTTGACCATAATGCTATTTTTTTTAATTAGGCCCTGAAGAAATATATTTGAGCAGCAACTCAATAATTCTTACCTATTCTTTTCTGAGGGCATTTCCACTCATAAAATATATTGCACATGAAATGCTCATACCTTCAGATATTTTGTGTCTTCTTTGTTCCTTTTTTTTTGTTTTGTTTTGCCCTTTTTTTTTTTTTTTTGGCTTTGCACAAGTAACTAATTAGATTTAACAATCCCTATAAAGTCAGAGAAGGGCATAAAATTGAGCTCACTTTCTCTCTACTGTGTTGGTTTTCCAGGCTAATTAGAGAAAACCTAGTAAAAGCGTATGCTTCTCAGTTTAAGATGAGGTCTGTCTCTGATATACAGAAAACAGCTTTGTTCATTAAAGATGTGTTATTTTTACACAGTTACTTTTCAGAGTAGAATTGCATTGTAAACATTAGTTAAAAAAAAAATACGTATTACCTGTGAAGCATTAACTTGTTATTTCCAGAAAATTGCTTGTTCTAAGCAGTGTCATAGAGAATTTCTTGTTATGCCTTGCAATTACAGTTCACAGGCTTTGTGATGTTTTCATTAATAACAAGCCAGTAGCTAAATTTGGAATGCAGATTGTTGTAATGTCAGTGATTTCCTATATTGTTGCATGTGAATTCTTCTAAATTTTATTCCTTGGAACAAGTCCATATCATGTTCAGAAAGTCTTGTTCTTTGACCAGATTGTATAAAGTCATAGAGTATAAGGCAGTAATGTAACAAATATACTTTGTTGCCTTTAATAGGCTATATTGACCGTAGACTTGAATCTGTCTGTCACTTATCAGAGCACATAGGAAAAAAAAAATTCTACATTGGTATTAAGAGATTTGTCCATGTCAAATCACATTATCATTTCAAAGAAATTTTATACAACCCAGTTACGTTCTGAATAAGAGAATTTAGCCCTTTTTTGTTTGTGATGAGTTACATACTCTACCATCTGGGTCTGTCATGCTAAAGGAAGTACAATATGCTGATTCTATTTTCATCTTTTCTTCTTCCTCTTGACCATATGCTTCAGATCTCTAAATCTCATGGGACCAAAGTTGAGGTTTCTGTATTATTTCAGATAATACCTCTTCTTGCCTTTTTTCCTTTGCTGTCTGAAGTCACTTAACAGGTGCAAAAAGGATACTCCTGGAAGACGCTCGTAAAAGAAAACCAAGTGTAAAGGGAAAAAAATCAGAAGACAGCAGAAAAACTCTTCATATTTTCCAGATTACAGTGTATCAATATTTTGGGGTATTTACCTAATCATCTATTTTTATTATTTCAATAACATATATTTTAGCAGGAGTTTGGGGGCTGATTTTTGCTCTTCCTTTACCCATTGACAGTGCTATATTTTTATGAAGAGGTTAATGCATACTTCTAATTTTATACAGAGATGTATAAGTGAACAGAGTCAACCAAGACCGTTCATTTGGTGAAGTGATTCTACAAAAGGACATTAACAGATGGAGGAAACACAGTGTCTCATTCCACTGGCAGATACGAGACAAACCTTGAGAAATTTAAAAAAACTCACTTGTGAGTGTAGTTGTACTGATGTGGTTCAAGACGTGAGTATTAAATAGGCAAGATCCTTATTTGGTCAGAATCAGAGGTGCGAAAACTCTGCATGAACATGTATTTCAAGCAAAGTGGGAGAGAGGCAAAAGAAAACTTATGAGGAAGGGTTTCAGAACTAAGTGTATATTTATTGAATCTCTTTGAACTGAATCTAGGTGGAAAAAAATGGAGCTTGTGGAAAAATTGAGCTTATGGAAGCATGGAAAAGAGGTACATCAGCCAGGAAGGCTAGTTTTAGAGATCAGCAAAGTGTAGCATTTGAATGACAGCTGTCAACAGTCAAGCTGTGAACTGCAGCTCAAATTTAAAGATACAGCCAAAGATTCCTAAGCTGTAGAAATAAAAAGAAACTAAAGAAAGAAGATGGGCCCCTCTTCCTCAAGGGTTCAATGAGGGTGAGATGAGAACAAAAGTAATACAGGTAAACCTAGAAAATGAATACTGAATATGCTGCCCCAGATTTTAGTAGAAGTGACAGAGACAGCATCCTTCTGAAACTGAACCCAGTACACCAAAACTTTTACCAGTACCCACCAGACCACAATGTTAACTGTTTTTATTACTTACGACACTTGTGTTTATATATTCTGCTACAGAGTTATTGACTCATAATCAGTTATGATCTGCCATGCTTCTCAGATCATTTTCCTGGAGAATTGCCATACTACTGATTATTCCCTTCAGCAGCTACATACACTGCAGTTCTCTCTCCTTTTCTTTTTGAATTATAGTATTTTTTTTTCAAACCACTTCTTTGTGTCTTAAAAATATTTTAATTTCCAGCACTACTCTTCAGCCTAGTAGCATGGCATTGTTTGCATATCTAGAATGCAAAATGCTACTCCAAAAATTGACAATGCATGCTTGAAAGATTGTACGAGGGGAAGGCAAGCTTTTCAGTAGCATATGGCTGTGTGGATCAGGTCTAAGACACACAGGGGATACCTGAATTTTAATTTCAGTTTATCAAGGTTTTTTCAGTCTTTAATGATATGAGTTTATTTGTATGCTTATGTATTCTTTTGAGCTTGGAATTTGAAGAAGGAATAATAGTAATATGGTTTATTGGAAGGTACCTGCCTCTCAGTTGGTACTGCTAATGATAATTAGTAGGTTATCTTTAATCTGCATGATAATCATCATAATTTCAACTGTCGTGGAAATTTAGGCAGCTATAAGTAACAATTTTCTGTGTGTGTGTGTACAGGAAATAAGGAATAGGTAATAAATAACTGGATAATGTCATTGCTTGGCTAGCAAGAGTCCTGGGCACAGTGAGAACCCAGTGATTATCTACTTGCAGGACTTAAGGGCTTAGTTTTATATACACCCTGAAAAAAGGTAAGTTAATGCTACAAGTATGTGAAATGGTCAAGGCAGTACAAAAATGTATTCCTTGCACTAGTTTGTTGGATGTTGGATCTACATAAACATTCCAATTTTGTCTTGGATGAATGGTGCTGAGAAGCATACAACCACAGGCTTCTAAACAGTCAGCAAAGAGGAAAATGTATTTTTCAGCTGAAAAAAAAATCCTTTGTATCAAAAATATTTTCTTGAATATTCTCCCACATTGTTCTTCATAACATCTTTTTCATTTTGTACAGACCTACAGTAATAGGTTGCCAAATCCTATACCCTTCTTCAGGGATAAATCAAGTTTTTTTCCTGCAGCACAGGGTGGCTTTGTAAGCTCCAGTTTCCAGCCATCTTCTCATACCTTCCCTTCCTTGCACATCTTGTTTCCTGCTGAAGAAAAATTCATACATATCATTGTGCTTAGGATAGCTGTGACCAAACTATTATATTGTTATTATAGTCATTGGTCATTGTTCATCTTAGAGCAGTTCACAAAGATTCCAGGAATCTATTGTAGGAGGTGCTATGTAGCAGGCTCTGTATATTGCTAAAATGACAATCGGTCACTGGTAAAAAGATAGTGAGTATTCTCATATTACTGTATCTACCAGTAATGCCTATAAATACAAATTTGTCAAAAAAGCAGTTCTTCCCAGCAGCCACAGATATGTTCTGTAGTTACCATAAATATTTCTGAGCATTGATGGACACCTGTAATTGAAACTGCAAGTTTAGGTAGACATATGTAATGGAAGCTGTATTTTTATTTTACAGGAAATCGTTGTTTTCAATGCAAATTCTAATTCATTAGTAGAGGAGTAGACTTTGAAAATTATTTTTTTGTTTTGTTACAAATGCTGACATTTATTACAATTTTGTATTGCAGTCAGATCAGACCGATCTTTTCCATTGATGAGATGATCACTAGTTTCCCAGTGCATCATTTTTGTTCTACTTCATTTTACTTATTGTACTCAGAAATTTTAGCTCTAATTTTTCATCATAATAAGTTTTGTTATTATTATTGACAGAAAATAGTGTTCCAAATGTGTGATAGTTTTATGCTTTCTTCTGCATTTTGCTATCACCTATAAGACAATTTTCTTTGAGTTTAAATCACCTTTATATTGAATATTAAAGACCATAGACTTTTAATTAAAAAAGTATATAACACTACCACAGTTCCTTTCGTGCCTTAATAAGTAGTTTTGTTAAATACTCTGTTGTTTTACAGTGTGTTTTTAAGGTGACCAAAGATGTACAGCCGGGAAAAACTTCACCGTTCAAAGTAAATTGTTCTGTTGGGCAGTTTTTGATGTACAGTGGGGGAATATACTATGATAAACAAAATTGTTGAATTCCCTAAGGCTAACTTACTTCATTACTTCATTTATGGATCACTATGCTGAGTTAAAAAAGAAAACTATTTGCTCTGGAACAATTCAAATAGCTGAAAATCTTAGAATAGTTGAGCTAATTAGAGATTAAATGGAGCCAGAGTACACTTCAGTAGAATAGCATTACAAGAAAAAAAAAGCCAAGTCAAAAATGATCTTCTTTTTTCTTTTAAACTGTTAAACCTAATTATTTTATAAAACTGATTGAAATTTAGTTATTTACAATACAAAGTATGCTTAGCTAATCTTTGCAATATTTTCAATTTGATTTTCTGCCATTACACGTGCTAGTTAAGAAAAGGAATATTTTGCATCCAATATTTTCACATCATTTCCTTTATGCATTTGGGAGTGCTTGTTTTACAAATATTTTCTTTTATTTGTCATTTCACTATGATGTTTTTACTGTCTGCATAATTCTTTTGGTAGACATAGGGAGGATGAACTTCTATTTTAATGAAAAACTACAACTATTTCTAAGACTGCCAAAAATTTGACCACAGGACATAAGGATAACTTAACTATTGGAAGCAATTTAGCAGATTGATTAGAATAATGAAGATTGATTCTATTGCTGTGAGAAATAATATAGGAGAGTTGCTATCTTGCATAGCATTATTGTATTGGATTATTTTAAGATGTTTTGTGTGCAATGTTTCATATGATGCATGGTAAGAAAAAATTGTTTTTCTTCATTTTATATATGTGTGTGTGTATATACATATATATATATATATATATATGTTCCTGAAACTTTTCTTTAAATTTGTTTTTAACTCATTGAAATCCTCTTAATTCCATTCTTCTGTGTCTAAGATTCATTTTACTGATTTTTAGATTAAATGATACCTAGTAAAATTAAAAGGCAGTTTTAATCTAATAGTAATGGTAAATATGAAGGGGAATTTTTATCTGTATCTCTGTGAATTTACTTGATGAGGACACTTCTAATAGATCTTCCTTCCTAAGTGTTTTTTTTTTTATTTGCTTATCTGGAAGCATTTTCGACTTTTCTTCTGTTTCAATGTGTTAGTTCTCAACATGTTAGTTAGTTCAATGTGTTAGCTGGCATATTTATGAAATGTGATGGCCAATGAAGTCATGTGCCATTAAATAAGATACTATTGGAAACAAATAATTTTTATTCTAATGAAAAACTACTAATTATCGCATTCAGCAATTTAAAAAATAGGTATCAAGACAAGATGCAAATTATAATTTAGTAAATTGATATTCTAAATATTTGCTTATAAAATGTGTTTCACTGAAACATGCATCCTTTACATTTCATTAAAAGATAGCTTGCAGTAAAACCACTTAGAACTGGGAAGGTGAAATCTTTCCATCATTGTGGTTTGCTTAAAGTAAGAAGATGATCTATATGTGAAAACGCCTAATTACTGCAGAATAATCACTTTAGCAAAATATTTATACTGAGCGACTTTTTTTTGTTTTGCAGTCTCAGTTTGAACTCAGGGTATTCCATATTCGTGGAGAACATGCGGTATCAACTGCACAGCTCGAGGAAACTATTGCACATCTGAAGAATGAACTGGAAAATAAATTAAACAGAAGAAATGAAGAAGCAAGGGATATTGGTGTATCTACTGAAGATGATAACCCACCAAAGACATACAGAAATGTGTACATACAGACTGATAGAGAAACTTTTATAAAGCCTAACGAAGAAGAAAACAAAGCTGTGAAAAATAACCAGACAGTACCCAAGAAACTTAATATTTCTTCTTTGACTCATAGTATTTCTTCCCAAAGTGAAAATAAGGAAATATGTTACAATGTACAGTCTTCAGAAAGTGGCTTATCTTGTCAATCAAAACAAAACCTGTCTCTTCCTTCACCACCACCAGCACCTCCACCACCACCACCACCACCTCCTCCTCTTCCTCCTCCTCCTCCCCCGCTTCCAGATTCTTCAGTACCAGCTTTAGTCCCTCCACCGCCACCTTTACCACCAGGTCTGACTTCACTGTCACTCCACCTCGGACCTGCACCGTCACAGCCACCTCCACTTTCCGAAGGGAGTAGGAGTCTTCAAGCACCACCACCGCCCCCCCCACCACTGCTTCCAAGCCTGGGCCTTCCTGTCCCTCCTCCATTGCCTGGACCCGGGTTGCCTCCACCCCCTCCACCTCTTGGACCTGGATTCCTTTTTAATAGCACTTTATCTTCTAGCCACGGTCCTCGGAAACCTGCCATTGAACCTAGCCGTCCCATGAAGCCTTTGTACTGGACCCGCATACAATTACAAGGCAGCAGGTAAAATACGTTTATTTGGCTTTAGAGATGCTATGTATATACTATGATATATAGGCATATACGCTATTTAAGCCTTAAAAAGAAAAAAGCAAGCAATGCAAGAACATGAAATCAGTTATAGAGCTGTGGAATTTAATAATAGAAGAAAATAAAAATGGAATCTGTTTAAGAAGCCTAAAAATAGACATGGTTTGAGAATGGTAAATATAGATACAAATTATGTACCTTGTCACAGAAAGAAGTTTTGTAGTTTCTTCAAAGAACGTCAGAGTACTCCTGAACAATTCCAGCTATTGGTCTTCTAGTAGTAGAAGCACCCAAATATATTATTTTAGAGTTAGCAATATAAAGCAAAGGTTATATGGGAGATGCTTTAAAAAATATAGAATTTTAATTGCATTGGTAGAATTTGATTAGATGAGAACTTCATTGATGATGAGTTTCATTTATTTTTGCTTTCCAGGTGCTTTTTATATACCATCTTCAGAGTATGAAGTGTGTCATTGCCTATGATTCCAATCCTAGAAAAAGTTACACTGGGGTTGAGCTCTGTGTTAAATTCTGGGGGAGCAGGAAAAGGAAAGTAATAAATACTTGTAGCTTAAGGACATATGCTCTAAACATCTAGGTGTCTACAAAGTGTATTAGGTTAAAAATATAATAATTTTATCTTACCAATCTTACTGGTTTTAGTGCTGTGATAAAGCTAGGTAACTGCAAAATAAAATGAAGTTGCTGCTACCTTAACATCTGAGGTATAAAACAATCTAATCATATAAGCCTTTCTAGCAAATTTAAACTTAATATGAAATACGTTCTGTTTGTAAACACTTCTTGGGCGGTGTTTGTTATACACTGATTAATTCATGTGTACCTTACTGCCACGGTGGTATGTGGTTTCAACATATTCTGGTACTTAACGTGTTACTATTTTATGTAACACCTTTGTCAGAAACTTTCTTTGTCGGGAAAGAGTTAGTGAAATGTCCTTTTGATAGGGAATTAGAGGAGATCAAATATTTTGGAATGGAAGTTCAGCAGTTTGGTTTTGCTTTCCCCAATTACTAGCAATAAATGATTTTACAGTGAATAGGTGAATAGTATTAATTGATCCTATTTAACATTCATTGTAATTTGTCCTCGTTTCATTCAGATCAAAATATTTGTTCTGTAAAAAGCTACTTTACTGGCTTTTAGTTAATACAAGATAGAGCCTAGGATAGGGTCTGGACTTTCTAGTAGACTGTGGATCAGCGAGTCTCATGATCTTCACAGTATCGTACTAGGACTGGAAGAGTTCTTCAAGGGCCTGCTGCTTAGAGCAGCAGCTGTCCCAGACTTGTCCCAGATCTTGCTATGAATCCAGAAAGGTGGCTTCACAGCAAGGTGAATGTCTAAGGCCATTCTTCAGTGACATCGCTCTAGCTAATGTCGGCAACAGTGACCCTATGGAGCAGCTGGCACGGAAGAATGTGCTGCATCACTGGCTGCTAGTGGGAGGACTAGAGTTCCTGAGGGTTCACCCCTACGAAACGTGCAGTTGATAGATAAATAGAAGCAGTCCAAAATATGAGGGAAAAAAAAATGATTTGACTACTTCCAGTTCATTTTCTCCTTACATGGCCAACTATTACATTCAGTTGCAAGTTGTATCTAAAAAACCAGTATGTTAGGTGACAGTAGCTTAAAGGTGTTTTCACTGCTTTTTCCTTGCAAAGGAAAGTTAAATTGCAAAGCATTTAATTGTCTTTTAGTGACATCTGGTGGAGGAAGTGGGGCCACCTTTTACTGACATGCATGAAACAAGAGCAGTTTGCAGATAATTTTGTTCCACACTTTTCTCCAGTATTGCAATTTTGAAATGAAAGTCATTTTAAATTGAAACATTTACTTTGCGGAACTTCATGTTATTTTTCTCAACTCCAGATGAAATAAGAAAATTGTGCTAACAAGTTCCAAATTAGAAATAGCGATTTTTTATTTTTTAATTCCTATTTAAAATACAAACTTTAGTTAGTAGAATAGAGCAGGATCCTGTTGAGTCTTACAAAATCCTGTCCACATAATTATCCCAGTTTTTCAAACCTGCAAGAAAAAGAAATCCAAGCATAAAATATTGGTAAAAAATGAAGTGAACCAAGTCTGATGCAAATGATTCTAAACTCTGTGAAAATATCATTTGCTTACTACCTTTCCCTTTGCAGGAAAACTGCTATGCCAACATTGTGGGATTCACTAGAAGAACCTGATTTACTTGATACAACTGAGTTTGAATACTTATTCTCCAAAGATACTGCTCAGGAAAAAAGAAAACCACTGTCAGAGACTTATGAAAAAAAAACAAAGGCCAAAAAGGTATTATTTCTTTGTAATTGCTGCTTTTGACTTCTTACTTTGCACTTCAAGAAAACTTCTAAAGGAATCTGTTGTTAAAACAACAAATAATAAATGGGTTTGTAAATCTAATTTTAAAGCGAAACAAATGAGATTGCTGATTCAACCTTACCTAGAGAATTGAAATCTGATTTATTTTTACCTTGGAAAAATTATTACCTTTGAAAATAAAAATTCCATGTGCCAGTGAAGTAGGAAAGACCTCTGTTTGTGTATAGGCAAACTGACCAAAAATTTTTATATGTCTAAAAGTGAAAATATTTCAGACCATAACTGCTCTTGCAATAATTTTAGCATTAAAGATTTTTTTAAAAAGTTTTAATATTTTAATATTTAATTTATAATTAAAGACAAAATTATATTATTCTAGCAATTCTCTCTTCCAATAAAGATTAACTTACTGGAAAAACACAATATACAGCAATATGGTAAAGCTAATGCTATGTTTTGAACATGTAACGCCGAAATGTGGTTTTCCACATTAGTATTCTGTATTAGTATAACTAAACAGCTGTGTCAAGAAGGCACAAGAAAATCATGACTTTGAAAATTTTTCAGCAGCAATGACATTTTCGTAGCTCGGATGTTGTCTGCCTTGGGTATGGTCTGTTAGAGAGAGAGCTTATTCCCTTCAATTGCTATATTCAGACAAAACAGAAAATTCTCATCTCAATGTTTTCATAAAACTACATGGTTATATATTATAAATGTGTTTAAATATATACTGTATCATAAGTTTGGGTTTACCTGCCTGGAACCACAAGAGGGCACTTTGTATGTAATCTATGCAGTCTAGTTCTTTTCTGTAAATATTTTATACTTATAAAGAAACCTTGCAAAATCAGTGTTCATACACTTCTGTATTTAAAGCATCTGAGCTAATAGGATAATACAGAAAGAAAAGGGCATGAGGAGGGGAGGGGCATTTGTAAATAAACCTTAAAGCAGTTATTAACTGTTAAGGTCCTTTAAATATTAGATTTTGGTTGGATGTGCCCGTCCCTTTGGAAAATATCTTCATATCATACTGTACTTTTTTTCTCTCATCCTTTCTCTCAGCTCTCAATTTCTCATGACTTTTTTCCAACAAGGATATCCATCTGGTGGGGGATTTGAAACAATGTTTTTCTGTGTTCAGAATCTCATTTTTGGCTGGCCTAAAGAAAGAATCAAGAACGAATTGAATTGTGTGGTCTAGAAAAAAAAAAAAAAAACCCACCCTTCATACAAACATCAATGTTTATTTCTAATTTGGTTTTGTTAATCTTACATTATCACTATTAGCAGACTTGTTTTGTTTTTTTCTTCTTATGTTCTCATAGAAAAGTCCAGAGCAAGATATGGGTACAGCTATAGAATCTGGAGTGGTATCTTTGGGATGGATAGAGGATTTTGGTTAATAATGTCATTACTTAAGAATCATGGGATTGTCTAATGACTAATTAACATAATGAGCATCAAGTAGGGGGAAATATTGAAGGTTTTTCATATTTAAACATGCAGATTGAGCTAGTTCCTAATATATGCAGTACAAATTGATACCCATTTTTGCACAAACACTGTCAATTAATACATGTTCAAAAACTTTCTACAGCTTTAAAATCTTCTCAGGCGTCACACTTTACTGTTAGCTCCTATTCACTATTTTTACTTCTCCAACACAAACATCTTGCAAATGCATTACTAAATGTTTGGTTAGCAATGACCTTTTTGTTTGCTCAAACATTGTCCTATTTCATTATACAAACTTCTAAAAACTAGTTGGGCCTGCTTGATATTTGGAGAAATGAAAGACCAATAGATGGTGCAGGATCTCCTGTTATAGCATGACTGCTTAAAACTCTTCTACTTGAGTCAGAATTGAATCAGCACCTTAGAGTCAAGGTCCTTGTGCAATTGGAAGTGAGGTTCTGACTTTCAAATTAGAGTTTTTTAACTTGGTCTTTATAAAACTAAGGAGCCTTCAACATTAAGTGCCCTGATAAATTATGACTGACATCTTTATCACCTATTCACATTTCTTTTGCAGTTTCAAATAAAAATCCAACTATTCATTTTATTCTCAGAACTATTTATGTGACACCGGTGCTAATAATCTGTATGCCTAGTAAGCAAAGGAATACTAATGTGCAAAACGTGATATGAAGCTTGTAGAAATTTCACTCTATTATTGTATCCATGCCTGTTTGGAGGACAATGACTCCCTATAGCAGACATCTTAGAGCGACACAGGTTAGAAATATTCACCACCTACCATGTTGCTATATGAACATAAGTATTTCTTTTAAGCTAGTAAACTCAGCCAGATCTTAGGTAAGAACTGCATCTAGCTTGGGCCTTGATGCACTTTTTGAAAAATGAATCAGGAGGTGAGAATGACCTTAAGTCTAAAAGTAGTCTCTGAGAAAAAAACCTAATGATCCCGATTGCTTAATCTGGAAAAGAGAAGGTTAATAGACAAGACACAGTAAGTGCTCTCCAAAGTAGGTAGCTGATTTAAAAAAAAAAAAAAAAAAAAGAGAGAGAGAAGCGTTACTAATAGGGAAAATGTATTTATTCCTCAAGAAATCTTTAAGAAAATCTTCAGAATGACACAGGTACAGTTGATACCCTCTTGAAGTACAGAAATGGTTTGGATGATATTTTTAATGCCTTTCCATTATCATGATTCTGAGAGTCAATTAAAAGGCATGAAGCACAGTTTCTATCCATTTTCCTATGGATAGAAGAGCCAGAAAATGGCTTAATGAGTTGCATTAGTTTCTAGAGGCTATCATGGGTTTATGGTTGGACTCAATGATCTTAAAGGTCTTTTCCAACCATTATGATTCTGTGAGATGTAATTATTAGAATTTGAAATACAAACGTTAACAAATAAGGTATTCTAATAAGTGTGTGGAGGGAAAAAAGGAAGGAAGGAAGGAAACCTTCATGCACCAATGAAAATATAACTTCTTAAAAGACTGCTTAAAGAGTGATTTTAATAATTTTTTTAGGTATTACTTAAGAGAAGTGTTCTATAGTGATATCATGTAAAAACAATATAATATTTACTCGCTAGTAAAGCTGAAATGAAGTTCAGATGTACCTTCTAGTACTTGTATGTGTACTTGTATGGTGTAGTAATGCTTTTTTAGTGCTTAGAAATTTCTGGCTGCTCGTGCTTCTCTGATTGTGCTCTCTTTTGCAAAATTTAATGGCTTTGGAATAACCTCCCTTCGTTCCACAATGCATCGTCTGAAATATCTCAGGAAACTTCTAACCTTGTGCATTTATGTCTTCTGTATATATGCAGTCATGTGAAATTCTACAGCAGTACACATATAATGATCAAAACAAATACTCTCATCACGCATGTATTAGGTCTTGAGAGTAGAAGGGCAGAACTTGCAGTCTAGATGAATGGTTTAGTTTTGTCCCAATATGTGAAGAAAATAGTGTGTAATATATTCCAAAGTGAATCGGTAAAACTATTTTCTCATGAGAAGGGATTTTTAGAGTAAACATAGAAGCATTTTAAGTTTATATAAGATAATTCAATACAGTTGATTTTTTGGGTGTGACAGAGATGAAAGGAGGAAATTGCTTGTATCCTGACTTTCCTACAAACTAGGGTATAAATAAGGTATAGAAGGAATGGGATTTTATTGCCTGAGTACAATAGGCACTATTCTAAAGTGCATGTCTTTGCTGCAAGAAAAGTCAAAGTTTTTGAAAAAAAGTAAAGGAGCAGACATGTTCAATATCTCAATATGAATTAAAGCAATTTCTCTCTGGTTTTGGTTAATTGAGTTTGATTAAATATATATAAGTTAGTTTTATCATGCATCTTGACAGCATACAGTGGAGCTAAATGAATTTATGCCATATAAAGGCACTCCAATATTAAAGTGAGATTTTTCAAGAGAGTCTAGTTGGTACAACTTCCAAAATGACATAAAAGTCATTGCTCATGTAAATCAAAAAGAAAAAGCCCTAGCTGTAAAAGGTTGTTTGGGTATATAAAACTTCAATTTAGGTATTGATTCTGGTGGACATTTAGACTCCAAATGCCTTTTGAATTTAATTTTTAAATCAATTTTGGCAGGGCAGTGACATGCTTTTGAAAATGTCACTATTTGTCTAGATTGTTTTCAGTCATCATTTCTAAATTTTCTCATGCTTAGATTTCAGTTATAACACTCCCATTAAAACATTTATGTCTGGAAATATGCTGTTAATTTTAAAAGTTATATTGTAGGATATTTATGTAAAAAATATATATAAGTAGACTTCAACTATGAATTTTTATGTTCAACTGTAGACAGATGCAGTACACAGTCAATAAGGTTAAGCATATAAAAACTCATATCTATTTTGTTGAAAATAATTTTGATGTTTTTGAAAGAACTTCTCTTTCAATGAATTTGAATAGGTTTTGAAGCATCTAACATTTTTTCCAGACACTTAAGGTCTTGTATGGACTCTTTTTCATGTCAGATGAAACATCGAAGTTTTACGTGCGAAGAATTCCAGCTTTTTCTCATTCCAAACAGTTAATGTTTCCTATACATACAGATTCATTTTTTTTAAGCTAGTACAACATGTAGTTGTTCTCAATCCATAAGTTTTCTCTCTCCTGCTCCAACTGTGGAACTAAGCTCTGTTCTCCTTATTTTATTTGAAAGAGGTTAGTATCAAGCAGAAGATGGCTCATTATGTGTTACACTATAATGCTATATAAGCTTGAAAAAAGAGGTATTTTAAGAAAGAAAAATTCTTTGCTATATATTTTCTCTGTATGTATTCACTAAAAGCTGCAAGAGCATCACATATTTCAAAGATGTATTAGTCTTCCCAATATTTTTGAAAGTTAGCCATCCTCCCAAAATCAAATATTTTCTATATCATGGAGCTGGATGCTTGTGATGCCACTCTGTCTTCATCTTACAAAGAAAATGGGTAAATATCAAGTAATTTATGTCAGGTGTATACTCTAAATGAAAGTCCATCAATCATTTTTGGCTCTTTAGTGCAATGATTATCATATCAAAGACACAGGAGGACATTAAAGATAATGGCTTTTCTGTTGTCTATTATCTCTAACAGACTTCACATAATTATTAACATGTGTTCTCATTTAAGAAGAGTGTCAATATTTTGAGCGAAGAGCTTTTTTTTCACTAAAAGGGATATGTCTGTCAGCAAGTTTTTTGTCCATCTAACTAAACGAGAAGTTACAATTAATGAATTTTATGTTTCCACAAGATGGGCAGATACTGCAGAAAAAGTTGGAAGCTTTGCAGGGTTGAAATACAATGACTGTCTTCAGCTGCCTGCATAAGATAATAAACAGTATTCAAACTTGAGTAAAAGTAGTAAAAAGCTGGCGCATCCTCTTCTGAGGCACTCTTGCTTTTTACTTTTTGTGCCATGCTGAGAAGAATGAATTTGTGTTTCCTTGTTTACCACAAAGTTCTACAATCATGTAGGGTATGGAAAGTGTCTGTAAGGGGTAAATATTTGCACTGGGGTTCTCTCTGTTTTTTTTAAGTTTTGATGGGAATGGAGACATTGAAATCCATTTGTTACCAGCTCATTTCTTACCTCCCTCTTTATCTTGAGAAACTGCTTGTCCTTTTAAAAAAGGCTAAAAAATGATGTTTTCATCCAATAGACCTGCAATTAGAATTGTATACTTCCTAAAATACCATAGGGTCTGGATAAAATGTAAAACTATGGCTTCTCTATGTTAAATAAATAAATCGAAAGAGTTAAGCTCAACCTTTCTTTGAACTGAAAGAGAAGAGATAGGGTCTAATCTTAAACTTCTGAAATCTCATCAGTTACACTTGGGGTGTTTATGTAGAATGCCTTTAGGGATGTACTGACTTGCCTCTCCTGGTGGACAGTCTTCCTCAGCTTGAACAGGGTTTCAGCTGACCACTTCTGGGCTCAGGTTGCAGACTTTGCGGTAAAAGATAGTGACTGGAAACGGAGGGAATTGCAGGGCAGCTTGTTAGCTGGTGTTTTCTTTCAGTGCTTTTAAAGATTATGGAAAGCACCCATGCACCAGCAGGAGGAAGGATTTAGCTTTTAATCGCCAAGTAAACTGAATCTGTTCAGATTTCAGCACCGTTAAGCATCCTGGACAGAATGTAGACATTGCAGTTATGCAAAACAGTGATGCTAGTCCTATAGTATTTAACAGTAATATTTAACTTAGTAGTATTAAAAAATAGGTAGGAAACACCACACAGGACAAGTAATGTTATAGACCAGACCGCAGAATGAATTAGAGAACACCAGCTGTCACACTGTTTTCCCTGAGCTTCGAGATGCTGCATCCATTGCAGCGGGAGGTGGTTCAGAGTCCGCAGGAGAGGCTGGCAGCAGGGAGCCTTCTCCAGGGCCTGGACAAACCCTGGACAAACCCTGCCTGCAAACGCAGCAGCAGCAGGATTGGGGATACTCACCTGCCACTGCCAGCCACAAGCTAGTCCCAATATGCTGAGAGGTGATCAGTGATTTTCCTTTTAAAGTATAGCCCGAGTAGTACAATGCTGTCTTTACAAACTTCCATTTTATTGCCGTATGTTTTTTATGACCTGAAAAGCTGCTGATTTTTTTTTGTATCTGCTTTCTATTTAGAATTCACACACATATTTAATTCCGTGTCAATTGCTTCTACAAAATAACCATGATCTGGGGCAAAATGTTTATCTTTGAAAACCTATTTTGTGTCTTACCATTGGTTATACATCTGTGTTGCAGAAATTTCCAAGCTACACATTGGTTCTAAAATCTATGACAAAAGTCCTGTCCAATTCTTCAGCATCGCAACTGTTTTTAGAACACATTTATGCCCTATTTAAGCTTTTCTGTTGTCTTATTACTCCCTTCCCACTGTCTAATCAATGAAATACTAGCTTTCAGGGAGAGATTTTGTTTGATTGAAGCTATTTCAGGTACTCTGAGTCTAGTTTGGTGTCTGGTAATTGTGACCATGTGTACATTTGTCTAAAAATGCTGTGAACATACAGTTGGCTGGTCATTCTGAAACATGAATCTCTATTACGGAGTTAAAAATTACTCTTATTTCAATGTATTTTAGCAGTCTTTCAAGAAGAATGTCTTGCTTGGTGATGTGTGCTAGATTGGTCATATTTGGAGAGTATGTATATTAGTACTTAAAAAAAAATCTTAATGCAATGATTTAAAATATTATATCATCCATAAGGGCTATAGTCTGAAAAGGTTTTGCCTCAAACTAGGCATGTCTAATGGGGTTTATGAAAACCTATGAGTTTGCCCCTGAACAGGGTCAACTTGGAGGTCAGTGAATGCTGTACAAATTGCATACTACTCAAGCCTGTAATTATCCCTGTTAGAAGTTAATGTGCTGCCGAGTTTAGCAAATTCATGTATAGCTTAAGAAATGACCGCGATAAACAGTGCGGTTACTTGCAGTTGCTGTGAAAAATCTCAGTTAATATGATATGATGCTTCATATCATATGCTGAGTATTATTTCTCAAATCATCTGTGTTTCAGAACTCAGGAAATTAAGAACCTGAATCTTTTCTCATCTAAAGAATATGTCTTAAATTATGTTATATTCCTTTTCTAATACCAAAAAAAAAAAAAAAGACATAGATATAGCCTGGAAGAACTTTCCCAGGATATATTCTTTGCAATATTGACAGAAAATATACAAAATCTATTTTAACATAAGTTTATTTTGACTCTTGAGCTGGAGGGTCATAAAGAATCTGTAAGATTTTTGTTGAAGGCAGCGTGCATTCTTATTTGTTCACTATCCAGCAAATTTTCAGCACTTTTAGAAACAATAATTAACTTTACATTTTTCATGCTATATTGTCTCTAGGATTTCTGTTTGTCCTGAATTTTTCAACTGCAATGCCACATTTACATAGGCGAATAAATAATTAGCTGCACTGCTAAATGTTCCTAAACCCCATTAAAAATAGGAAGTAAGAAATGTTTGTGTGAATTAGCATAAGTTTTATCAGTTAATTTTCTCAAATATAAACATCTATAAGAATATTACAGGGATAACAAGTCTTTATAGTTTTGGATATTATTCAATGTCCAAATACTAGTATTACCCAAATAATAAAGTTAAATTTGTGTGTGTGTGTATACACACACAGAAATGTGCTTATATATGCACATGTGTGTGTATATATATTTATATACAGAATAGTATATGGATACACAGATACTAGGGAATATGCATTCAGTAAAAGCTTATATGTTAGTTTTAATTTTACATTTGAGTTAGTCTATCAATAGTATTTGTTCATCAGCACTAGCAAGCAAGCTGCTTGGATCTGAACCTTTTTATTTTGAAAAATTCCCATCTGTGTTGAATTTTGTCACTTGTTGCTGTCATATCTTCCTTATGATACAAGTCAAAGTCACAAATAAAAACATTTCAAATGTTTGGGGAATTCAGTATTGAATCCAAGCTTCTCATATCAGGTTGTCTATTCTAACGTTTAACTTACATTTCCAAAATCTTACCTCTCATTATTTATGGACTGATCCACATAGGTAATAAGTTGTTTGTTTTGTTTTGTATTTTATTTATCTAACTTTATTTTTTTCATATGTAACTTTTAATATTTCTCCAAAAAATACTCTTCCCCTTCCACTTCCCCTTTCCTTGCATCAGGATTATATACTAACAAGTGTCTGTTACTCAAATATGAATGCCATGCACAGATCCATGTAAAATGTCCATGACGTAGATGGAGCACAATTAGACAAGGATGAAAGGCTGCAGGAGAAGTGTTGACAGGACATAAAAAGATATTTTTCAATTTACCTGGGCCAAAAAGAGATGCTTTGACAAAAAGATAGACTTAAATATATTCCTTTTTGGAAAAAAAAATATCAGATAGTCTGAGAAACACGTGACATGCTCAGAATGCCTTAAATAGTTTTACCCCGATCTTCTTAAGAAGAGGGAAAGAATACATTCCAGAGTAAAGATTTGATGTGGCTTTTTTGACTTGTCAGTAGCATTCTGCAAATAAGAGATGAGCTTCTTTACTAGATCTGATGAGAATTGAAGCTTATGTTTGCCAGCCATTTGTTAAGGTGCAGAAAGTGAAGAAAAGAGGTAGATCCTAGTGTCACATTTAATTAATAACAAAATTTTGAGGGTTGAAAGGACATTGTATTTAACTCTACAAGTTTTTCTTTTGTGCTAATAAAACCTCTGGAGAGTGGTTATTTGACCTCAGTTATTTTGCATTATCTTTGTAGATTATCAAATTGTTGGATGGAAAACGATCTCAAACTGTAGGAATCTTAATATCAAGTTTGCACCTGGAAATGAAGGATATTCAGCAAGGTATGTCTTTCAGAACTTTTAATGTATCATAATATACATGGTTATTTTTTCATAGCATCCTTCAGAGAATTTCTTATGGGCTTTTATGTGTGGCCCTCTTTATGATAGCAGAAGAATTACTCTTCAAATAAGTAAGTGTACAGTTTCTCTAAAAAAAAAAAAAAAAAAAGCTAAAGTAAATATAGATCCATGTTTTTCTGTACCTTTCCTTTCACGTGTCACTTTTAATCCAGGGTTTTCTCAAAGTAGTTTCATCTTCCTGTCTTATGGTTCCCTTCTTAAGCAAGTCCCCCACTGAAATAAGATTCAATAGAGGTTTTGCATATAAATCTGTTGGGTTTCAAATATGCAGCCTGGATTTGTTGAATGTTTAAACTTTGCTTCATTAACTGTATAAAAAGCACATCCAAAACTGAGAATACAGCTACCATGTGGCAATCGGAAAGATGATGGCATTTTTCAAAGGATTGGGCTACTTTTCATAAATTCCGTTACTGGTAGAAATTATCCGAGTTTACCAATGTGACAGTAGAGAAATACAGACTTTTCAGAACATTTGGGTAATTCAGATTCTGCTTATGTTCTGGATTTAAAAAGATATTGTTTAGGGATATTGTTTATTTCTTTTTCACATTTAAAAAGAAAAATATTCACCATTTAAAACAACTGCTGGAAGAATTCAAGTTGGTGTCTGCTTTTTGCTATTGTTTCCCTTCCATCACATGCAAATACTGGGTAGGGTGTTGAGATGCTGCTGGCATTGATTATTAGTTTTAGAAGAGCCTTTGAGCATCTAGGACTTTAAAAGCACAAGGGCTTACAGATGGCTCTTGGGGTGGAGGGAAACAACAGAAGAAGGAATAACTTTGTGCCTGCCAGTATTGTGTGAAAGGTATCAGAATGAGATGGAAAAAAAAAACTGCCATCGTTAAATATTTGAATAATTTGCTGGCAGGAAAAAAGTAGCAGCTACAATATAGAAACAGGTAGTATTCTTAAATACTCCGGGACATTTTCTTAACTTCTTACTTTCATGCCATATCCTAGATAGGACATTCATGGTACAAAGTACTGTTGTGGCTTTGTAGCCTTGTAAAGTACATGTAACTGCACCATATCTCTTTGCATCTGTCAGTTTTTTGTTGTACTTCTATAGCTTTTAAACTCCCTCATCCCCAGCCAATTAACACCAAATTTAAGAGGAAAGAAGTCATCTCTAAAATGTTTCTGTGTGTCTATATTTTCTGTAGAAGCACTTTACTTTGGATCTGTAGTGCACTTCTGAAGCACATCTGTGTTTTAGTTTGTATTGGAGAGCAGTTTCACAGTGCACAAACATCCTTCAGGATGAAGCTAAATCAGATGTGCTCTAGGAGCACACCAGCAGTCTTCAGCCTATACTGGGCTTTCAAGTCCATAGGGTCAGACTAGATCTATTTAAAAGTAAAACACAGATTCGTGTAGACTATGAACACTGGTCCTCAGCAGCAGTTTTCTCTCTACCAATCCATGCCTACTGGACTAGATTATTTGCTATTGTAAACTTAACCAATTTGGTCCTACAAGTTTAAGAATAATTAAACACACCAAGTAAGTGCCATCAGTGAAGGAAAGTTTGTAACTCGTCGCCTTTTCTGTTGTGAGAGATAGGAAGGAACTGGCCTGTCACCACATGTCTTGCTCAGGGCAGCAGTAGGATATACTGCCACTTGCTTATGGGAACAGCTACGAGATAATTTCCAAGCAATATGAGTGATTCTAATAAAGATCTATGTGTAGAGTCTCTCTGAGGAAAAAAAGACCGCAGTTCACCAGGATCAGGGATGTCTATATTGTAAAGATACCTTTAAAACTTTAGAAATGCATGCTGTATAGTGAAGACAGCTGTATGGTTTTGCTTGTCCCTCTTCTAGTCTATGTTGTTGCTCTAGTTTGTTTTACTTCAGTTGACTGATTTAAATCCTCCTGCTGATAAAGAGATATTATAAAATGGCTGCTATATTAAATGTACTGGATAAAAAAATATCATTACAATAAGCTAGATACCTCATGCCAACAGCTCACCAAAAACAATATGATCATTCGGTGATGAATACCGAATAAAGTAGCAATACAAAGAGATATTTCTAAGAAACACGAAAACTGAACATTCACCCTTCTGCAAGCCAACTTCCATTGCATAATTCAGTACATCAAATGCAGGGAAGAGAAATTGTCTTTTTCAACTTGCAACTGACAGTGAAGAAGCTTGAAGCAAAAAAACTAAATCAAAAAACAAATCGTTATTTTGACCATATTTGTTGAAAGGACATATTCAAATAAATTTACTATCTATTTATAATGTATTGTGTTTTCTACCATAAGTGGTAGTTATAGAAAGACAGAAAAAAAAAACCTACCCTCAAATTACTTTCGTGAAAAACTGCTTTATGCATATAGATGCATGTGCAGCTGCAGAAAAGAAAAGAGCAATTACATGAAAACTTAGGTACTACTTTGCATACTGTGAGATTTCTGCATCTGTGGGATTGAGCTCTCAAATTATTTTAAGTAACTGGTTCAAGAGCATATTCTTTAGATAACTCAGCAGTGGCAGCACATGTAAGGGACCATATCTGGCACCCAGATGTTTCAGTTCACATTTGATAATGAGCCAGCTGCTACACTTGGAGAAGGGAATCTCCCACAGATGTTTTTTCGAGAGAAAGGACACCCTTTGCAGATAAGCTTGCATTCTTGCTGTATCTGAGTACAACCTAGGGAGTAAGCAGGCTAAACCTGAATAATTATTTTGGCTACTACTGGGGTTTAAGTGATGCAGATGAACATTAAAATTCTTGTGCTGCACCTGTCCTAATACCCAGATATTTTGGAGGTGGGAAGGGAATAGCAGAACTTCCTCTGCTAGTATTAGGTAATGTGATGAACTAGGTGCTAGGAACACTAACAATTTTTATTGGTGAATCTGATACTGAAGAGGGCAATATACTTTCTACGTAGGCCACTAATAATAATTACCTAAGCAAAAGAAGCAGACAGGAAACTGTCCATCCAGGCTGTATAGAATCTATATTTATATTTAAAAACAAATAGAATCAAATTGTGCAAATCAAATTGTGCACAACTTTGAGATTATTTCAAGCCTTCTTTCCTGTGTCTTTTAAAAAACTTTATATGAAAGAGGTGAGGAATGGTATAAAGGAGCTTTTAGATAAGGCATATGCTTTTAGCTCTGCAGAGTTCCTGGGTAATCTCCTTTTCATATCAGCACGGTCTGTATTACTTGTCCTGTGGCAGATCAGCTGAAGCATTACAGCTTCACAAGCAGACTTTTGACTCTAGACTTCTTGTGTGGCTTTGCTGTTAAAACATTACAGCTTACTTCATGGTGAGGAGGTTCAGTTCCGTTGCTAATTGGATATGCTGGTTATAACTATATGTAAATACCCTCTGTGGGCACTGGTCCCAAACTGTTTTAGGCCCGTGGTCCAGTCACTCAAGTCGTTCCCCGCAGTAGCAGTGTGCTGCAGCTTTGATCATCTCTGCTGGCTTCCCGTGAGCTACTGGGTTCTCTGCTCCAAAGTAAGCTGGCAAAAATGGAGACCAGCTCAGATCAAAAAAAAATTTTAGTTTCAGTAAGTGGCATGTAGATACAAGGCAGATTTCTATGCCCATAAGAGTGGTTATCCTGAATGTCTACCTACCTCCATGGTGCCTCATTTTGCAACTAAAATTGTGGGGCTCCAGAAGTTCTCCTCCTTTACAATCATGAAAATAGCTCACTAATGCTATTAGTGATGCTGATTTTTATCAGGATACATTAATTAGATGTTCTCACAGATATTAGTGTATGTTTTTGTGCCCAAATATATGTGGTAGATTACACAAGATGCATACTTTATGCATACTGCACACTTCATGGCATGTTATTCCTTGCACAAGCAGGTGTAGACTTTGCTAGAACATTTACTAATGCAAATATTTAATATTATAAAGCTAACAGAACTTAGATTCTGTGTGGTCAGAGTGACCACTGACACTTGGCCTTAAGGCTATATCTATGCTCATTTAGTATTAAAAAGAACTCTTTCTTTCCTGGATTTAAGCAATTAATTATAATGTTTGAAACCCTATTTGTTAAATCAGAATAACAGTGGCTAGCCTGTAATAGCATATGTGGCATATTAATTGTGCATTTCAAATACTCTTGTGTTCATTAACAGTGTAAATTATCTAAGCTTCAAAATGTTCAAAACTAACAGAGCTTCACAAATATTGGAAAGTATATTGGAAAATGAAATCTAGGATTAAAGTGTATATAACTGGGTGAAGTCTGATGGCTGAATCCTGTTAGCTATTTGTGTTTTATTGTTCTTTACATTTTCTCATACTAATACTGATAGACAAAAGGCAATCAAGACACCAGTCAGGATAAATAACACAGAAGTTCGCTACACACTTACATTTGGGGGTCTAACTGCATCCCATGTGACACAAAATGCCTGAAAACACATCTAAGCCTTAGTGAACAATATCATTGTTAACACATTTCTTAGGATCTGAAAGACTGTGTTTTATATGTACGATTCAAACTGTTCTGAAGCAACTCTAATCTGCAGACTATAGTGTGTCCAAAATGTTTGAAACCCAACCTGTGTTTTAACTCTACTATGCAGCGCAAATAATTTCACTGTTCTTTTCTCTATGGTACTTTGGAAATACTTCAAGGTTAAGAAAAATGCTTTGTAATATTTCTTGCACTATAGAAAATGAGATTAATGGGATTTTGACTGAAATATTATCAGGAGGACAGTATAGATTATAAAGAATTTAAAAAAATTAAAAAAAATCTGAAATTGTGTAACTTCTCTGCCTACCCAAAGTATTACATATATCCATTCCTATGCATGAAGTGCAGAGATAGCTACATACCCATCTTAGAAATCGGGAAACAATTTCCGTTAAAAGTTATTTTCTTTGTTCTAGATAATTTGCAACATATGTTTTTGTGAATCTGCCTAGGGCATCTAGTCTGATGTGGGTAGGTTAACATTAGTGCCAGAGTCTTTTGCTCATGACTTCTTGCAGCAGTTGAGCTTTCCCTACTCTTCTAAACCCACATTGTGCCCATGGTGCTTCTTTGCATTGTGGTTTTTAATGTTTTTGAATTGAATGGTTGTTAAATGCTGGGGGGAAAAAATAAAAAAAAAATACTTTAAATGAGTTTAGAACATTAGATCAATTTGTAAGAAGCAAACTAGAACAGATTGGATGTTTTAGGCAGTTTTGCCAAGCACGGATTAGTCTCTAACAGTCGTAGTAACTTTTTGGTTGACCAGATCAGCCACAATTTCATTTAAGTGTGCTAAGGAGAGGCTTAATTTTCCCATGAAATCAGACTTTCTTAGCAGAATGTACTAGGTAAAACCATCAAGTGCTTCCAGGCCAAATAAATGTAGTAAACTCGGGAAAGTGTTTTTTTCATTTAAATAACATATTTCTGTTCTTATCATAAGAGAGCAAATAAAATGTTTTTTTCATATTTTCCTCATATTCTTCCTAGCTTAAATGTCAAATTAACTGGTTCAAAACTGCTGGGTGTATGTAGGTTCTGTCAGCAGGACTTAAATCCTACTTTAAGCAGGATTAACCAAAATGTGCTTAGTGAGAATGAGACTGTATATCAGTCAGCCTTAAAACTGTTAGTATTTAAGGTAGTAGGAAGGAAAAAAGTATCTCTTTCCTATTAGAACTTTAAGATCTACAGTTGTAGGTAGAATGCACCCAGTATGCTTTAAAAACTCAGCTTTTCTTTGGTTTATGTTTCTGAAATGATGAAATAAATTGTGTGAAAGAATCGGTTCAGCAGGGAATCTCTTTTTTACAGTTAGATTCACTTTTTAAAAGTCAGTCTGTTAAAAACCTTTGGTAAAAGTTTATATTTGAGGCAGTACCCTTAATATGTGAAATGCAGTTGGCAAGTATTTTTATGTGTGCCTGCTAGTTTGAACTCATGATGCTGATCTGTTTTTTGTCCTCGCTGACGGTTATTATATCCTAATGGGTGCAACCCTGCACTAATGATCCTTGTGTATATAAATTCTTCTTGTTGTGAGCAGACACCGTAGACCACATAAAAATGTTTGCCTCAATTTCCCTGCAAAAAAGGATCTCAGAAACCAGACTTGGCCGAGTAACAGATTTTTTAAAGGTAGAAGAACCCAATAAAATTACCAGCTTTTCTCAGCATGAGTCTACTTCCTTTTGGCATATTGTGAGGTGTAGGTGAAATATTCTAACTGAACTGACAGTGCAAGGAAGACAGCTAACTAGAAAGCAAGATAAAAGTAAAAACCACCAGTGATGATTGATATTGTATTAACTGTTAATGTATTAATTGTTTCGGAGCCTCTTTTGTAGATTTATGATACTTCACCTATATTATGTGAGTCTTGGAATAATGGGATTTAATGCAGTAAAGTAGTTACATTCACTGGATAAGAGAGAGCATTTTGAAAAATGCATCAAGTTTTTATGTTAGCATTTTTAGTAGTTAAAAATACATGTTTGAAAATCGGTTTTACTTTTCACAGAAAAAATCAGACTTCGGTCCTTCTGGTTCTAAGGAAGAAGTAAAATAACTAAAGTTTCTTTCATCTGGTATAGTGGATTTTTTTTTCGCTGCCCAAACTCAATTTATACAACATATTGTGGAAGTATTGCACATGCTTTACTTTAAAAGAACATGAAGACTACTAACACACCTGTGAGTTTGGGGATAGCTTCCAACTTTCCAAAATTAAAGCTTTTTTTTTTTTTTTTTTTTTAACATAGTTGTGTATTTTTTCATTTTTGTCTCAATATTTATGATGATAAGTTTGATCAGTTTGAATGAAAAAAGATACAAAGAAAAAGATCGTAAAATGCATGGAGATGGAGCAGAGGAGTCTGCTATAGATTGTGGTGAGACTCAGACTTTTTGGAAGTGTCTCTCTATATTATCATCCCTAATTCCAATTCGGCATTCTAATATGTTAAACTTCCATTGAATTGAGTCATATGAGTAGATTTTTAGCTGGCAACCAGTCTGCCTTGGCATTGCTTATAGTATCTGCACTGGTCCTATAGCAAAATAGATCAGAAAATATTTCCTTAGTGCTTTTCTAAAAGTACCTAGTTGTCGCAAAAGGTAAAATAATTCATATTATCTCTTAACATTGGTCATCATTAAAGCTGTTAAAATGTGTTAATATGTCATATTGTATTCTATTATTTCAATCTCAAACTTTAGCGAATAGTTTATCATGTCAATTTAGTGTTAATTTTTTGTAACTATTGTTAAGTATAGCAAAGTTAACCAGAGAGTCCAGCATAAGAGAAACCTTTTTTGATTTGGGGAGCTTTCTTTTTGTCTGGTTGAAAATATCAGACATACATATACTGTTTTTCCTATTAGTATGTTCTCTTTTCTTAAACAATTAGCTACCATTATAACAGCCTGTGCTTTAATGATCTGCTGTTATTGTTGCATGATTTTGCATTTCTAGTATGAGCTAAAGTTACCTTATATAATATAATTCTGGTTTGCTTCCTTTCCAGTCAATCTACTGAGTTGTACTAAAAAAAAAGTGCCTGTTGTAGAAGTATATGGTAAGGCACGGCTGTGAAATATAAAATGACAGTAATAAAATGGCAGATAGTTATATTTATCTATTTAAATATATCTAAATACATATGCAAAGATAAATATGTATTTAAAAGTCATAATGATTAAATTTATTACGCTGTGAAAAAAAATTTCTAAGATATTTTCCAGTCTCAGGTTTTCTTGAAATCAGCTTGGTTAGTACAGCATATAATGCAATTCATGCAACTGTCTTACAAGGCCAAACAGATCATCTAATCGATTCAGTCCCTAATGATTTTTCTTGAAGCAGAGATTTGCAGCTAACTCCATTGTTCAGTTTTTATATTTGGGTAAGATCTTGGGACTTTTAGAGTCTTCAAAATAGGATGAAAATAGATACAGATACTGCTTTTTTCCGCCATTAGAGTCTCCCTCTGAATAACCGTTTCTTCTCACCAAGGTGTAATGTCAACAGATGGAATCATAATTGACAGGCAAAATTTTAAAGCATTCTAAATGTCACTGGACCTTTTAATAAAATTAATTAGCCTGCCACAGAGAAAATTTACTAGCCTGCTGGTTAATTTCACAATGTAAAATCATGGGGTAGGTGGGAGAGTGGGCGAAAGCTTATTACTTTTAAATAATTATTTAAAGATGTGTGTGCCTTGTCCCTTTCAAACATGGGTTGCAAATACAGCAAGAGCTTTTAAAGCCTTCTAAGTTCACACATAGTCAAACCTCCACGCATAAAGGTGAAGAAATCTAATCCAGTTGAAATTAAAAGATATCAGGTACTAGTTAATGATGGTTTAGTGGTTACCTGGAAAATTGCCAAGGGCTTTAATCTTCATCCTACTGGCATTTATGATCCCGGTAACATTTAAACGTAAGTAGGTAGTTTGGAAATTCTGCTCAGTAGCACTAAGAAACATGATGAAATGTCAGTTTCAAATAAATAAAGATCCTAAATTATCTCTATGCCATTATAGTTTACTGGAAGCTTACTGGAATATAACACTTCAGAGCAGTAGGATAATTGTGAGAGAGCATTAGAAAGCACATGACCCAATTCTATGTAGTTTTCAAATTAATCCCCATTTTTTTCCTATATTGTAGTGGGATTTCCAAATGTTGGAAACACATAGTGGCATATAATTTGGAATTAAGGAAGGAAAGATTTTGTGGTAAAGAGGCATCAAAAAGATGACCTGATCTTCCAGTTTTCTACCCGATCTCCCATGCACATAGGCTATTTTAAACTGCCTGACACTCAATTCCTTGTTCTCTAGTCTTCTAAACCACCTTGAAATCTGAACTATTCACTATCTGGTATCCAGTGCTGTCACATTTTTCTGCTTGGCCTGATACCACAGGCTTCAGAGCACCTGCAGGTTATGTCCTTGACTGTCCAATACACTGAAGTGTAAAAGAACTCAATTTTCCTGACATATAATATACATATAGTAAATGGATGCTATCAGGACCAAAAATATGTTGAATTGTTGAAGTATTAATTGGATATAAAAATTTCAGATATCTCATATCTTTCTGATGTGTATCATAAAGAACAAGTTGAATTCAAATTGTATTTTCTAGCATCTAATTTATGTTTTTATCCTGTACAGCTATATTGTGTGTTGATGACTCAGTTGTAGACCTGGAAACACTAGAAGCACTATATGAAAATGTAAGTATGTTGAGACAAAGCTGTGGTTAATCAGCACAGGGTCCAGAATTATAGAAAAGCAATAAACAAAATTGTATTTATTAGTTTATTTTTTAGAGTGGAGATTTTCTATAGGAAAAAAAAAGGATCTTTAGGGAACTTAATAATAAAACGGCTTTCATCCAAAGATATCCATTGAGAGGCATTTTTCTCTCATGTCTCAATTCCTAAAGTCGGAAATAGTCAGAAATGTAAAACAGTAGAATGTATAGCCTGAAAAAGAGAAGACTGAGAAGGGATCAACATGTACAAATTCTTGAGGGGCGAATGTAAAGAGGATGGGGCCAAGCTCTTCTCAGTGGTGGCCAGCGACAGGACAAGGGGTCATAGGTACAAGGTGAAACACAGAAAGTTCCATCTCCATGTGAGGAAGAACTTCTTTACTGTGAGGGTGACAGAGCCCTGGAAAAGGCTGCCCAGAGAGGTTGTGGAGTCTCCTGTTCAAACCCCGCCTGGATGCCACCCTGTGCCACGTGCTCTAGATGTCCCTGATGGAGCAGGTTGGTTGGACCAGATGATCTGTAGAGGTCCCTTCCAATGTCAACCATTCTGTGATTCTCTCATTTGGAGTCAAGTTAAAATGTAGGAAAAGATGTGCCATATAGGTTAGGTGGCTAAAGCAGTTACTTCAGGCATTTTGCATTGCAGTCCCTACCCAAACTGCTGTGTATAATGAGAACGTTTCAGTTGTACACCTGCATATGGAATTCCTGAAGTGAGTCTATGTGAATCTGGTTGCACACAGAGCATTAAGGATACATTCCCACTGAGCTGTAGAAACGTCTCAGAAGCCTCTCTGACATAAGATGGGTTGAAATGCACCCTACAACTGTTTTTGTTTGTTTGTTTTTCCGGGCGGCGGGAGAGTGGCGGTGCTCACCAAGAATGGTTCATTTTGGGGACAAGGCTAGTAAATCTGAATGATACTGCAATGCACTGTAGGAATTTACCAACTTAGGTAAATGCCATAATGCCAGCTCATGGATCTTTATACTTCTCTTCCTAGCGTGGTTTAAACATGCCCCTAATAAAATTATAATTCTCATATGCCGTCAAACAGGTAAATTAGTGTTTTATTCATTTGTTATTAATTAGTCATTTTTTATTTTTACTTTGTATTAATTCACTCAGAGAGCACAGAAGGATGAATTGGAAAAAATCAAGCAACATTATCAGACCTCAAAAGAGGAGGAACTGAAGTTCCTGGATAAACCAGAACAGTAAGTTAATTTGTTTTGTTTTGTTTAGCTTGAGGCATTGATTAGGTAATATTTTATCATTTAGGTAGTCTGTTCCTGTGCTGACAATTTAAAGGGGATCTCCGTACATAATTTTTGCTAGCTAATTTTTATCTTCTTTTCAGTATTTCAAGGCCTAATGTAAAGCTTGCCTTTATCACATGACGTATTGATGCATTGTAGGTAATACTTGGACCACCAGGACTGTTTAAATATCAGTATCGGTAAAAAAATCAAATCCTTAAAAAAAAAAAAAAAAGTTCTGTTCCTATTTTCTTATTCTTCCGTTTGGCCTTAACCCAGGGCCAGACTAACTTTGGTTTCATGAAAGAACTGCACAAACAGAGGATTTTGGTGAGTTTGTCATCACAAAACAATGTATTTTAGCAATGCTGCCCGGAGACCTACAGGCTTGTTCCAGAATTCCTCTCCCTGTTATAGACTGTGGTGCATGTTAAGATAAAAATGTTTTCAGGTGTCGCTCCTACCATTGTCATAAGCCTTAGATGAATATATGAACATGAGGGTCACAAGAATCCCTGAAAGAAATGGTAACCTGTATTTTTTATAATGCATTCGTTTGAGTCTCTCTTTCCACCATCCATCTTCTGCTTTGATGCTTCTCCCTTTGTACTTTCCTAAACAACATGGTGTGATTTCCTACCCTGAAGTCTCTCTGCCCCCTGCTTTCTTTTCTCGGTTGTATGTTCTTGTCATTTCTGTTATTGTCAGCATAAGAAAACATAGGAGGAAGCAGCATTGAAGCAGTGGAGGTAGAATATGATTGCCTGATGTGCGAAGTGGTGCGGTTTTCCCCCTCCACTTAAAGGTGAAGAGGAGGGGGTTTGTTTGTTTGTTTTGTTTTGTTTTCCCACAAGGTAGGAAAATACTTGCTGCTGGCAACTGCATGCAGTTCACTGGGGAATAGGGTAATTCTGGGGGATAAGGCTTTAACCACAAAAGCAAGACTTAGGAGCATGATTGTCACTACAGTGTACGTACGGACTTGTTCGTGCAGCCCTCACCCGTGTTTCCACAGCCTTCATTTGGAGCACAAGAAAACTATGTGTGACTAATTGAAGTTTTCCAGAGCTTGAAACTTTGGCAACCTCTTGATTGTATATCTGCATGGAATAAATGTAAATATATTTTATGTTCTGGAAAATATAAATTGTGTAGAGCTTGTGTAGAGTTATAAAAGATTCTCACAGTTTTTAAATTATAGTTGAGAGTGGTTGATATTCCCTAAATGGAAGGTCAGATTTATCCTATAATAATTTGGCAATTCAAATAGAAAAACTGTAAATATAGCAGTTCTGCCTGGTCATTCAGAGTGAAATAGCAGTATTAAAGAAAAATATTCTTTATCAGATGTTCTCCATGTAATTTTCCCTTGTTTACCCTGTTATTAAAATACATTAATTAAGAAATCTGGCTTTGTAAAATGTTGCTTTGAAGTGAAACAGTTCGGTAGGCCAAGTGCTGGTGGTATTGGTGTCTAAGTCAGCCTCAATAAATGCAGTCTTAGCGATTTGTTCAAATTGTAATATTCCTGATAGCCCATAAAAGTTTTAAAACAGAAAAGTGTATTTGTATGTCTGATTGAAGTTAATTGCTGCATAGCATGGTTTATTTTCATTAATAAAAATCAGAATGAAAACACAAATATAACCATTTGTAAAGTGGTTGACTGCACTAATAATAGACAGTCATACAGCAAAACTACTAAAATAATTTCACTGAAGTCTAAAGGAATCCTTTGCCGTCTTTAGAATGTTTTGGGTTTCCAAACAAAAAGACAGCTTCGCAGGTATCATTAAGGCTCTCCTGCACAAGTGATTCTGATTTCTTTGGCTGGCATGTCGTGTTTGCGTAAACTGAAAGCTGTAATATAATCTCTGTGAAGTTCTTGCCACTATGAAAGAAATACTATTGAAGGAAATTGTAGCAAAATACATACAGTACCGAGCTTTCCTGTGCTGTATGTAGCTGGAATTCAGGAAGCACAGGGCTACTGATATTTGCAAATAAAATAGGACTTTCTATCCAAGCCATGTCATCTGCTTTCTAAATTTGATATTCTATGTAGATAAATGTGAATGGGAAAATTGTTTAACTTCAGAGAATCAGCTTTCCTTGTCCATATCCTGAATATGTTCTCACTGTTATACAAACATCGTGGACATATGCCTGATTTGAAAATAAGTCCTCTCTTGCAAGATTCTGGTAGGATAAAAGAGTTCTCCAGTAAATGCACTTTTATTTACAATTTCTGCAGGAGAGGAGTAAATGGACCTCACACAGATGAACAGCAAATTCTCTGTTTACTTTAGGCCCTGAAAAGTATAGCAATGAGAAACCCATCAAAAAATGATGTTTCCTCAAATTCTTCTCATTATTACTTTACATCTAAATCATAGTTTTCTCAATATATGATTGCAAAAATACCGGAACACAGAATATTCTTCTCTCTCCAGAAATTGTTCTAGCATGTTTTTACTGGAGCGTGTCTATCTTTGATAATAAGATAGATGCTATGACTTTCTGCTTGATAGCTGCAGTTGTAGCCACTAAGATTCCTTTTTGTGACAGATTTCAGCTATAAATGTTCTATCTGAATATTTACATTGCATACCTCAAACTCCAAAATCTGGAGATATTTTCCTTTGTTGCTGAATTTCTTTTAACTGTCAGCACAATTATCTTGTATCTTGATGACCAGAAGTGTACACGATAGTTCTCTTTCCAAGAGAGAGCAATAAAATGTGTCATTTGGATTTTTAAAATTAAACTTTTAAAATGTGTGTACATTAGAGCTATTGTGAGGCAGTTGTTTTTCTTTTTTTTTTCTTTCTTCCTTTCTTCCTTTCTTTTGTTTCACTCACACAAAGTGCAAAATATCCTCTTGGTTCCTGGCAATACCATTCATTCCCAATAGGAAGCATTTTTATTAATACCAGCTTGACATTTCTCTCTTTCCCACTGCGTAAGTACAAGAGGCAAGCCTACCCTCGTCAGTCCTTCTTTCTCAAGAGATTTTCTCACTAGGCAGAAAAAGAAGGAAAAAAAATATCAGAGTCCAATTAGAATGTAGTTCTTCATACCAGCCACAGGTGGATTTTGACAAGATTTTTAGAGATTAACTGTGAATACAAGAAGGCATGGCAAGCATGAGAAATATATAAATGAGTTTTAAACGTATTGATTTTACTGACTGTGAAGAAGAAGTAATTCAGAGAAATCAGATTTATTGGCTGAAATCATTTAAAAAGATAATAGTAATTCACATGGGTAGAATAAGTGGTTCCGTTTTCCCAGAATTCAGTGAAGTAGAAGGATCTTGAAACCATCACATTAATGGGGTCTAAGGACACCTGAGACAGCAAATTTGAAGAATGTTTCTGAAGGGGTATTGGAGCAAAAGACTGGTTTTGGATGTCATGAAAGTGTGCACCACTGAAATCTTACACTCCAAACCCAGCAAACAAATTATACAAATCCTGCTATTCTAAGAAATTTTAAAATTTCTGATATTTTTAAGTGGAACATTTTTAAATTTTTGATCGAAAAATACTTTCGTTTTGCAGTATTCAAATTGGAGTTTTTGAATAGACTTCTATTTATTGTTTTATTTTCCAAGCAGTTTAAAGTAAAAAAACCGGAATGGGCTCGTGAGGAACATGATCCTGTGAGGATAAAATAAGTTAGTAACTTTGCTGACCAGTTAGTGAATCTGCAAATACCTTAATGATAAAAAGGTAAATATGTGCATTACTGCAAAACTTGCTGTTGAATAATTGCAAGTGTGATGCAAATTAGTAAAAGAAAATTGAGGCTGAGCATTGGAAGAAATTTCTTGGCAGACTTTTTTTGGCTTTGCAGAAATACATTGCTGGGCACATCCGCTTTGATTCATTATGTGCCCCACAGATATGAAGTTTTAAAAAAATGGTTAATACTTTTTTTTCACAGATTCTTATACGAGTTATCTCAGATCCCCAACTTCACAGAACGAGCCCAGTGCATTATCTTCCAGTCAGTCTTCTCTGAAGGGATAACATCAGTGCACAGGAAAGTTGATATCATAACTCGAGTTTCCAAGGTATGTGTTTATGGAAACTAAATAACAAATTGAATGAATACTTAGATTTTTTTTTTCTTTTAACTGTAAGTGATTATTGGCTATAACTGATAATAATGAAATTTCTTAATTGCTGAACAGGATAGAACTTTAAAATCTTTGCTTTGCCATGTGAAAAACTGTTTTGAACTGCTTTGCTGACACATTCTATCCATTCTATCTGTTGTATTCTTTTGATTTTCTTTCCTTATTCTTACAATAAGAATAGTTATTTAGTTCTTACTTTCAAAAGGAGACATTAATAATGAATCAATTTCTATGCAATAGGGAGAGGTATTACTTTCAGGAGCTCACATCATGATTGATTGTGCCAATAAATGAAAGGTAATATTGTGAAAATAATGAGCAATCCTAAATTCTCTTGTTTTTAACTGCAAGATTCATCTTCATTTTCAGTGTAATATAAAGTTAACTGTATATACTGTTTTAACTGTAATTGAGAATTAGACCTACAGCCTCAGAATCTGGCTTTGACAGATAGACTTCATATGGAATTTAAATAATCCATTAATTTTCCACTGAGCTTTTAGATTTCTTCTCTTGTCTTTTGATGAACAGTAATTTAGTTCTTAACCCTGGTATAACTGCACTAAGTATGCACTAAGAAAAGATACTTTCCAAAGCACCAGGAGGAATGAGAAGCAAGCTGAATAGGACACTGAATCTGGCCCATGGCAAAAACAGTTCACCATCCCTTTGTGCATTATGCAAACTCATGTTAAACCACCACTTCATTCAAATTTTTAAAGGTTATTGTGAATGTCAAGTAATTTCCTTCAATAAAACTTCCTGCATTCATCTTTTTGTTGTCTACAGAGTATGTGATGCTACACAATTTTCTTTGCGTAGATTGAATAAAAGATATTATCTTAGGCAGATGGAGACTAATAAATTTTTCACTAAAAAGCCTGAACTGGTACCAGATCTGCACCAGTTAGAGCATTAAATTCTTTATTTAAGCCTAAAATTACTCTAAATTTGAAGTAATAAGAATTCTCCAATTTAATTTCCCACCTCTCTTTCAAATTGATGCACAGACTACTATTTTTTTTTCCATTTTGATGTGCTTTTGAAAAGGTGTTTAAGAAAGTCATTGTAAAGGATAGACATTACACATTGATCATGAAGACAACAATTAGATGGTTTCAAAAGAAAGCTTAGAACTACAAGAGCTAAGACAACCACTTCCTTGTATAAGCTTGTTTACCAGCTTTAGAGTATCATCTTTAAGAATATTCTGATGTTCCATTTTTACAAACTATTGATTCCATATCAAACTGCACTCAGCCATTTCTGCAGCCTATGGGCTTCAGATCAAAATTGCACAGGTAGGAGGGACAACAGAAATTAGAAAAGCTTTCGGGAAACCAGGGAAATCTGTTTTTGTCATTTACATTATAATTAAGAAAAATAAGAATACTTTTGTAACATCTGAATTTACAAGCTCATATCCATTTTCCAGGCTTTGTTGAACATGACAAGTGTAAAGGAAATTTTAGGCTTGATTCTGGCTTTTGGAAATTATATGAATGGTGGAAACCGGACCCGAGGTCAAGCTGATGGATTTGGTTTGGAAATACTCCCCAAACTAAAGGATGTCAAAAGCAGAGTAAGTACTCCTTTTCACTTACAGAATGCTTTATTCAAGTGATCTCTTTTTTTCCATCTGACAAGAGAAAAATCTGTTCTCATTTCTTACAGTTCCCTGCTTCCAACAGTAAGGCACTTTATGAAATTTTGGTTTTTTTTTCCTCACTTTTGACCTCGTCCTTGTAAATATACCTACCTCTCTGTAAATCTCCTGTGTCTTATGCCCAGTGTTACTTGAATAATTATCCTACATGAAAACTTTTGTGTTTCTTTTATTAGTCAGGACTTAATTACAATAGAGAAGCAAGAGAGCACAGACATCTGAAGACTTCTCCAGTTTTCCTCATTCTTGTACTTTTAACTTGAGGTGGTTACAAGGTACTTCAAAGTCAAGTTTAAAAAAGTATTGAAAGAGTGAGTGTGTTTTATACTTTTTTTTTTTTCCCAATTGGCAGAGGTAGGTATAGAGCATGAATTCTGAAGTATATACACAAGAAAGTCCTCCAAGGGGGCAGTATTTTTCTTGTTAAAAATTGAGAACCACTAGCCCGTTTTTGATTATTAAAATTAAAATCAGACTTAACGCCTTTGGAGATGAAGTTACCCTGTTTCTTATTTCAACATTGCAGAAAAGGAGATGCTCGATCATACAGGCAGTTCAAACACTGCTCTGTCCTCTGGCAAAGCACACCTAGGACACCACACTGATACGGGAAGTAGCAAATAGCAGGTGGTGTTTTCTGCTGATGCTAGTACAAATTTGAAGGGAGAAAAGAAAAATTATTCTCTCACAATTTTTTTTTCTTCTATGAAATGCTGCATATAATAGAGTGTAAGATTTTGTTGCCAGCTATGTATCTGGGAATGCTCTCAGTCTGGGAGACAGGCAGTGTGAGATAAGCAGTCTAGGAAGCTTTTTTTCTTTCTTGTGATTACCCACATGTAGGTTAGCAGAGAGTAAAAAGAAGATATAATATGTCATTCCACGAGCCATTTAATGTATGAAAACTTTTCCACTGGATTTGTGTCCTTTGTCTGCTGACTTCTTTCCTCTTCACTGCAATAATTCAGATGTCCCTATGACTGCTTTCCTTCATCCCTGCTCCTTGGAGAAGATGCAGCACATGCTGCAGCTAGTGCAGAACCGGGCAGAGTTTCCCCATACTCAGGTGCTCATTGGTCAGCCAGTCCTGACTGCTGGGAAGAAAAATGTAAAACAGCTGAGCTTCGCCTGACTTTTCTCAACAGAAGTACTAATTTTAGTTTCCCTCTTCTCTCCAACATAAACTTGTAAGAATTTAATTATCTCTGGGACTTTCCAATTTGGCTGAATTGAGCTAGCAGGTTCCAAAGTTATGAATTAAGGAAAGGGCTGACAAAAGCACAGTATAATTGCATAAGATTTATTCAAGCAAAACAAGCTAGAAATTTACACTATCTGAAGTTTCCCTGTAAGGGCAGTAGCCTGTCACCAATCTGCAAGGTGCAAACTCAAAGGGGCCAGCTACTATAGGCAGACAGGAAACCTCAGAGATAATTATTAGACCATGTTTTCTGGGAAGAACAGATGGTCTGGTACCTTTGAGCACTGAAGTGTGCAAATGTACTATGTGTCCTATGTACTGCTGTTCCCTTTCTGGAAATTGCCAGGCATCAATATGATTTCCAGGTAAGACTGAAAGTAAAGAGCCAGTGACATTTTTTCTTGCACATAAAAGCCATTTGTTGCACATGAGACCCAGAAAATTACTTGGTATAGACATTAAAAAAGTAGTAGCTTGCTTCAAAATCTGTATTGTCTTTGCAATTACTGTTTAAACCAAAGTGATAGGTTTGCTAGTCCGACTTAAATAAAATAGAATAGTAGGCATATTTTTCTTTAAAAGGTCAATCACATGTTTTCAAATGACCTCACTTCGTTGTCTGTCACGCAACTTGCCAATAATGTACTCTGAAGGAAAACTGTTGTAAAAGCAGAGTGGCTTTGTCTGCATAAGAGCAATGACTTGCTTAGTTAAGAATTCTGTTGCTGTATGATATTAATAAAATGTAATATGCTGCAGGCTCAAATGTAAGCGAGGCAGCTCTCTACAGGAAATCAGACTTTGTGCATATACAAACGTTTATCCTGATACCTGTCAATATACAATATAAAAACACATACAAAAAACATCAAAGACATTCCAGATATAAGTCCTTATATTATGTTTCTTTTGTTCTGTTGAATAATATCCTGTAGTATATAAGTCACAGTTCTACTTTTTCACTTAGTTCATCTGACCTATGCTGACCCAGTGACATATAATAAAATAAAATGCTGTTTTATACAGTAATAGTAGGGGAAGCAGAACGAAAGAAATGGTGAATCCGCAGAGTAAGTGTTAACATTTGTATTCAAAAAGCACAGTACGTGAAATGCACTTGTTAGATATATGCTGTGTGGTTTTGTATTTGGGGTAGTATATGGGAAATAATCCCTTTTAGATCTCTAATCTGAATTAATATGTAATGCAGGAATCGAGAAACTCTGTTCATCTTAATAGTTCTGAATTAACTGTAATATTAACATAACTTTAAAATGTCTTGTATTATTAAAAAAAAAGGAAAAGCAAAAATGGCACTTTTTCCCCCTTCATGTTTTCTGTACTAAAAGCAGCTCTGTGTCTGTGGTGATGCAGTAAAGCCTGTGATTGTTATAAAAGATGGACCTTTTGGTAAATAATGTTAGGGCTAAAGATACTGTGAGTCCTATTTCTATTTCTCCCAGCAATATAAATTAAAAGTATGTTGCTTTTAATATAGTAAATTTTCACTTGAACAATGTTCTGCACACAGCTTTAACTTTTATCCAGTTCACTTTTTCAGTAATGTATCTGTTTTTCCTCCTAGGATAATGGCATCAATCTTGTGGATTATGTTGTCATATATTACCTACGCCATTGTGATAAGGTAAAAGATCCATTTGCTGTATCAATCTCTTTAAAAGTATATTTCTTTAAGAGATTGTAGGGTTTGTATTTCCTTTATTTTCTTAATCTAAGTACAAAAGCTGTAACCAAGCTGTAATCAAAAATAATCCGCATCTTTTCTGCTTTTAATAGTTTCAGACTTTCATAGATATGAGATTTGCTGCAGGTTTTATGATAGAGTTTTGGATAATTTTACATTAATTGTGGACCTTCTGGGATTCTTCTGAACTAAATGTTGCAGACAGTTGCCTGCAACTGTGGTGGGCTGCAGTGGTGGTCACTGCAGTCCGGGCTCCTTGCACTCAGGTTTCTGTAGCCTTGTAACTCTGGCTTTGATGTGATAATGATGGCAGTCAGAAGCATGATTTCTCTCACGGCAGACTGCAACAGTAGGTTAGTACTTTAAGATAGGAGAGTCAGTTGATGGTGATGAAGTTAGAGCCTAGAAATGCAGGAAGAGGTTCTCCTGCTTTGAATTATTTACATTTATGGTACAGTGCCCACAGTTTTGGATTGAAATATTTGAACTCTTTTGTTTTAAATGAAAGTGTCACTATCGATTGATTCTTTGAGTATTTGTTTTGTTTTGTTTTTGAAATGAAAAATGTGCCTGTATCTAACCTTTGAATTCTAAGATCAAAATTAATTTTCATGGTCCTATCTACAGTTGAGCATGAACATTTTTTTCATGTATTTTCTTGTTCATTCTTATTTATGGATGTTGAATATATGTATTGTTATCTCTTTTTCAATGATGCTGAAGTTAACAATGTAATTAATTACCATTTTGTCAAGTTTCTGCTAGATTGTAATTTTACTATGAGAATTTTGTAGAACAAAACAGTTTATCCTCTTTTGTGAGGAGATGGAGACAATTTCATTCACTTAATTAAGTTTTTTTTCCTGAATGTTCAAGCCTTTTTTAATAATGTAATTTTTTCTTTCACTGTTCACAAAACAGTTAGTTCTCCAAACTATGAAGTCTCCTTTATTTAGGACTGGAATCTAAGAAGAGATAGTATTTAATCTCACCCATGTATACTTGTAAAATGCAATGTCATTTTAATACCATTTCTGCACTAGAATTGTTAGATTTCTCCTTTTTAATTTTTTTATGATTGTTCAAAATATTAATTATGTGCTTTGGACTTTCATATAGACATTAAACCATGTGATTTATTTTGCCTCATATTTTTATCTGTGTAATGTACTCTAGGCAATATGTAAATATTGTTTTCAATTTAGGCGTATAAATTGCGTGTATATTTAATGAGCTGGGAAAGAGTGAAACCACAAACCTTTGGCATCAAATCACTTGCTTCATTAAAATAGTCATTCATGTTTTCTGTTTTTAAGAAACTTTTAATACCTTATCTAATCCATTATTGATATAAAATGAACTCAAATTTTATATGCCCAGTGTTGTTTCAAAGATTAACTTTAGCACGGTTTGAACTGCAACCCTTTAAAAGAATGTTTCAAAATTAAGAAGGGATGTTTTTCCCGAAGACACACTTTATTTTGACCACAGTTGGGAGCTGCAAAGCAGTTTAGACATAGAGCACAAGGAAGTTGATGTCTCATAATCCATCTGATCCATCCATTAAAAATCTGTGAATTAAGTGATTTTCATCTTTCTGTAGAAAATTAGAATGTGACTCTCTGCTCTTTGCCCTACAGATACGGGAGGGCTGAAAATGAAGATAGAAATCTGAGTTCTTTTCCAGTCTGTAGTAATATTCTCATTGATTCAGTAATGGCAGGATTTCATCTGAAATAATATATGTTATCTTAGCAGGAAATATTTTAGATAGAGATATTTTAGATTATTAGTTTTGCAGTTTATAATAGTACTTTATACTTAATTTTCAGAAAGAAAAATTAATTTTACTGCAAATGTATTTAATTTTCATAGCGGCCCTTTTGTTTGTTTGTTTGTTTAGGAAGCAGGAACAGACAAGAGCATTTTTCCTTTACCAGAACCACAGGATTTTTTCCAGGCCTCCCAAGTTAAGTTTGAAGACCTAATAAAAGACTTAAGGAAACTGAAGAGAGAACTAGAAGGTAACTGGAATTTTTCACATTCGTTCTGCTAGCAACTAAGTGCCATTTAAAATGTGACCTTTATGAGGTTTGCTTATTGCTAATTAGGTTTATAGTGCTGATTCATTTAGAGGTTTTACGCTGTGGCACAAATTACCCACATAAAATAGAATAAATGATTTTAAACTCAAGGCTTAAAAAAATGAAAGTAACGATCCTGAAAAGTAATTTTCTATGGTTCCCTTTTAAAAATCAAACACTCCTAAATCTCTCTGAAATTTTCTTCAGTTCTGTGGGAATTTTCCTTTGGCTTCTCCAGAAAGCTGCAGTAGGTATCTGTTAGTTCCATAACATCAATACTTTCTTCAGTACTTGTATAACAACAATTTAACAGTTACAAGGGAGAGCTTGAATAGTATTAATGCAGAAATAAAACACAGCTTGCCAAGTCACAGCAAAGGAAAATGGAAAGCTCCAATTCAAAATATTTTCACCCCAGGACATAAAATAAACATTTTAAAATGTTTATTATAAAGAGGGGCTCAGAAACCCAACTCATCTATCAGTCAAGATACTGAGTGGAAATAAAGTAGGAAGGGTTGCTGTCTAAGTGCTCTAGCTAGTTTCATTTTTATTTTGTGCTTCATATGACTTTTTAAAATAAACGCAGCAGATGATGACTGAATATTTGAAGCTTGTCAGTTTTGTTCAGGAAAAGTAACACTGAAGCAGGGCATTCAGAGAGAGAATCTTCATCAAAAGCTCGTAAAAACTTTGGTATCTACATTTGTATCATACAGCTCTGTGTCAACATGGAAGAATATTTTTAGTATCAGAATTGAACAAGTTGATTGTTTTTAATTTTTCCATGTAAGACAAGAAAAGCATTAAAGAATAGTTCTGCTTCACAATTAGAAATGGCTGAGTTAGTTCGGTGCCATCTTTAGGATAGTTTCAAAGGTTAACAGTGGTAGGAAAGTATCGGTTGTTGTTTGTTCGACCCGGGCATAAGTGAGTGCTCTATCTCCTCTCATCGCTTGGCCCTGAAAAACCCTTGGCCTGCCCTCTCTTAGGCTAGTTTGTGCAGAAACATGATCTGTGTTTGATCTTGTACTTTTTCAGTGTGTAGTCCTGCTGTCATACATCTTAGTCTTGCAGGATCCCTATTGGGGCTTTGACATTTGAATCATTTTTGTTCGACATGGTAAAGAGAGAGAGAGAGAGAGAGAAAGTAGGAAAAGTTAATGCACTTTCAACTAACATTGCAAATAATAACTGCAACTTCTTTCTAATCACTAATTTCTATTTCAACACAATACTGCCTTCGATATTTATAGAAGATGAAGAAAAAAAAGTATGTTGAGCTTGTTTTTGTAAGACTTCATTGTACAGTTGTTTTTGCAACCCGGCAAAACCAATTAACATTTAACATTAATGACAACAATGATTTGAAACAAAAAAGTTTGTGGAAATGTTTTCAGATGTCGATATTTTATCACTCAGAAATATACAACAGAATTCTAGCAAGCATTCCTGTAATTAAGTTCTCTTGCATTTAAACAATGAAACAGTCATATAAAGATGTTGTATCTCTTTCAAACATTGCCTTTCAAATTTTTTCTCATTAGATAATGCTGTAGTTTATTTTTAAATAAAAATCTTAATTGAAGAGGATATAATTTTAACACGTACAACAAAGATTTGATGAGTCTCTGTAGTTTATTGCAGCCATTAAAAAGTTGTGGCTGCTGGCAGAATACCAGTGAAAGTCTAAAGCTGAAACAGATGTGACTTGCAGAAACCAAGTCCAGAGAAGCGTCGGGCTCAGCTCTCCAGACAGGCGCGGCCCTTCAGATGTAAATAATTTGAACAATATTAACTGGAGCTGCCTGTGTTATAGGGTACATTGGATTTATTTTACACTTTGGTTGGCTAAGGTAGTCGTAAGCAGATTACCCTGCGAGTGGGATGAGACATGGGTAATGAAGGACGAGTTTGCTTATGCGGATAGGGAACAAACTGATGTTCCTGTTAGTGATGACTTACTTTTACCAAATCTTTTTTTCCTAAGAATCATATGGAATGATTAAAAAAAAAGATAAATATCACCTATTCTACGTGAAATAGAAAAAAATAGAAGAAAAAATTTATACAAGTAGTTGTCCAGTATTTTAAAACTTTTTTTTCACTACTTTATCAAGGCATTCATTTATCTTTCTTTCGTGAGTATTAAAATAGGAAAGATGGAGATGTCATTCCAGACAGGCATGTCTTAATGGCGTAAACCTCTGGTTTGAAATACCTAGACACTGTGGAACCAAGAGTTCAAATCTAGATGGAGCACAAGCCCTTTCATCCTTTGCAGATAAACAGATTGAGTTCCATGCAATTTACTGTTTGGAGGTCTTTCAGATTGGACTTTAAAGGGGCAGTGTCAACTGAAGTTTGGCTCAAAAATTAAAACAAACTTTTGGAGAACTTTAATCCAACAGGTTTTTAACACACATTCCAGCACAATCTTTGCAGTAACACACATTTTTAAGTTAAACAAAAATATGCATTTAATGTAGGCTTTTAAGAGAGCGCAGTATAGAAGGATACAACATTAAGTAGTGAAATGGCAATTATAAAGAGAAAAATCTGCTTCCACTTTAAAGTCATAGGGAAAAAATGTTTTCTGGAAAGCCAACTTTTTGCTCCAGGTCTGTATAGTCATTTTCTTTTCAAGATTTTTGAATATGACATGGTAGCATAGGCAAGCATTCATTTGACAGACATCAACTTCCCAATTCTTCTTCTTTTTCTGAGAACAGGAAGTTTTTGCTTTGCATAAGCATTTTAAGATCATCACATTTGTTTTATCTTCCCTGGAACAATGATTTCCACTTTTTCCTTTCCCCATGACCAAATAAGATTTTTCTTCTGTCTATTCTGGACACTGCTATTAGATTGGTATTCTAACAGAATAAGCAGCGATCATTTGAAATGTGTAATCATATGGGCATTTTTAAAAAGAAATCTGCTTTACAAAGACATGAGAGACTTGTATGTGTTTTACCATTAACCTTCTTAGTCATCTCCCACTAAAGATGAACAATCTTTATTATTTAAATTTAGCTGCACTGGAGATTGTTTCCCTCTGTGTCATACTCATTGCTACTCACAGCAATACAGTCCATAAAATTTTAGGATGTTGCTCCATGAACAGTAGTCAAGAGAAAGCAGCAATATATTCCTTGTATCATTTACTGTGATGTTCCTGATCATTCTAACATTTTTAATATTCTTGACTATAACAGCTGAAAAAGCAAAGATATTTATTGAATGATGAAAAATGGAAATCAAGTTAGGTCCTCTGTGAATATTTTCAAGAGCTCAGACTTTATTACTCATAAATAATTAAATTTCCTGTGGTCCTGTTGAAAATCCACATAATTTTTGCTTTTGGCTTCTTTCCTAGCTGAAAGTACATATATTAACTGCCACTTTCATGCTAAAAATTTTCAATAAATTTAACTGAGTGTGTATGAGCACATTTTGTGGGGATATGTGCATAAACACAAATATTGAAAAGAAATAATATCCTCTAAAATAGAAACAAGGCTCAGGAAACAAAACAGGGCTCAGGAATGAGTATGTGTGTACATGTGTTGCCTCTATATACCCATCACTGAACTCTACTACCCAGAGACAGAACAATAGTATTCTTAAGATACTATTTGAGCTCTTCAATATTGTTTCCTTAAAAGTTGTTGGTACAGAAAATGAATAGTGTAATAGACTACGTGGCATATTTTGTCCTTCACTTAATTAGGGCTCATCATGTTAAGCAAAGGTACAGAAAGAGGTCTGATGGCATTATTATGTGTTGGAGCTTTACAAAATAAGCTATTAAGTCTCCTTCTATGATAGAGAATTAAGTTATCCTCACAAAATGTTGTGCTGTAAAAAGCTTTTTTAGAAGAATTGGTAGTCCAATAAATATTATCCCCATTTTCACCCCGAAGTATCCTTGCTCTGTGTCCAATATAGAAGTAGTTCTGTTGTGAAAGAATAGCCTTTGTGTGCATTAAAATAACTCGGATTTTTAAATTGGATTTTAGAGCTGTCAGTGAGACTTATTGTTCATTTTTCTAGCTTGAGGATAAGATATAGTGGATCTTAATTTAAAAAATATGTTTAATACAGAATGCATATCAATCATTAATCAGTTCTGTTTCAGTAATTGCAAGATGCGTGGTTTGGGATTAGGGCTTTCTTAATCTAACTGTTGCCAAATTTGTCTGTTCCAGTCATCTTGTGACTATTGCTGCTTATCCTTTAGCTGTGTGCCTCCAAGAAGAGTCTGACTCCCATCTTCTCCAGTAGCTATTCACTAGGTGGTTTAAACAATAGATTAAATCCACTCTTAGAATTCTCCTTCTCCAGGCTGACTATGCGCTTCTTAATGTATTGCATTTTATTTTGCTTCCCAAATGGCATGTCAATACATTATTTTTTAAATCCTAAAGTCAGATACAACCTAGAGTCACCAAGCAGCACTTCATAGCCAAATGTGCCATAAACTTTATGTGAGAAGATGCACAGGATTCTACTGACAGAATTCACTTCTCAATTGTCCACCTGCCATTCTATAGCAGAACTCATAGGTTTGTACTTTCTCATATTCAGTTTCTCTGTCTGTTCCTACAGCCTACATTTATTACTCAGTTTATTGCTTGTACAGACAGAGAAAGAACCAGAAATATATTGCTGTATTCCTTTCTGGACTTCAGGAGATTGACAGGGTGGTAATGAAGAAATCTTGAAGTATTTCAGCACTCAGTTAATCAGATTTTGAGATGTTTTACAAGCTCAGTTGTTCAGAAGATGGTCAAACTCAAATTTGAATTTGCCTTTAACAAAATAACCACACGATGTCTGTAGACTGGTACCATGCTGTGTTTCAACTTTCTATCTCTATTTGTTTTAGCAGAAATTTAATCCTTGAAAATGTTTACAGTATTTTTTAATACTAGTCATTTTTCAGTCTCTTTATGTGTTGCATTATAGCGGAATTGGGCTATTAAAATATGTCTGTTGACTGAAAACCAATTCTGTATCTTTACAAGCTCTGCAGGAACATGTCAGAGAAGCGGATTCAGTTCCCTGGGTGTGACTGGCAAGGTTTTGCCCAGCCAGTACAGGCCTCGTGGCTAGTTAACACTGGCTCTTAGCAGGACTCACTCGACCAGAGATGCTACTACCCTGCGCAGCTCCATTGCTGACATTCAGGGCCTCCTCAGGGAGCTCTATAACGCATTATATTGCAGAGCGTGTTTGTCTTACAGAAATAGGACATGCATGAAATAGAATTTGGAAATAAGGAGAGGAGTAGCTGAAAAAGGTCATTCATCCTGGATTCTTACAGAAAGTGTTATTCTAAATAGAGCCAAGGAGAAATTTTCAAAAAGAAAAATAATCACTTCATGCTTATTCATATGAGTAAAACCCTTTCATTTTTCCTGATTTAAACTCTACCCAACGTTAGCTTGTCTCAAAAAAAATAGAAGGGAATATATATGAACCAATATGAAAATCTAGTGAGACAAAAGTTTAATAAGTATTGTTTATAAAACAAGAATTTAAACTTTTATATGCAAATATTCCCATCAACACTTCAGATTGCTACAGAATTTTGCAACAAAATGTCCACTAATGATCTACAAACAATTTTTGTTCTAGAAATTTATCAGTATTTCAATTAATGGGTCAAAAACTGTCCAGCTTCTGATGGAGTTATATGTAGTCAGAAATGAAGAAATGAATTATGTTACTAGTTATTCAGATGGAATCATACATGTACATTTAATTCATACAGAATATCGAAGCTTTAGATATATTCTGTTTTGTAGAATAGAGTTACAAGAATAGTGTTACGATCATAGTCATGTTAAGATAATTAGTAGTAGGGCAAGCAATACAATGTTGGGAAGTTTTGCATGTTGTTTGTTCTGTTCACAATTATATTGTGAATATTCTAAACATTAAATCACTTTGAGCATTCACTTTCTTTCTAAATAAATTGTTGCATCAATAGTTTCATTAAAAGGTGACTGATTATTTGCTGCAAAAGGCAACATCTTAAAAAGTAACAAAGACACTTTACAAAAAAAATACAAAATATTGAAGCCTTAGTCTATCTTATTTTAATAATTTAAATAATTTAAGTCTCTAATCACTTAAAAAGTTTGATTTAGATGTCTGCATCACTGGCAGGTTCCGGAAAAAAAATTTCAAGGCATGAACCATAAGATATTAGTCACTTTAATTTTCTTCATATCAGTTATATTTTTGAATCTTAACATTAACTTTCAGAATTTGAAAATAAGGGCAAATGGAAATTAAACCTAGTAGTGGAACAGGAGAAGCTAGGTAACTGCATATGTTTTTTCTATAGACATGTGCATAAATGGAGCACACTCTTACCTGGTGTATCTTTTTTGAGGAGAAGGAGCAGAGGAGTCTGCCTTATGCAGGAACAATTATTTTGTTTTCAATAGTTAATAAAATTGCTTTCTTTTTTTCTCCTCATGGCTTTCTGACCCCTTTTTGAATGCCTCACCATGGATGCATTTCAGTTTGTTTTTATTTGGCAAAGTTACAACACCAGCATTAGAAAGCACATTTTGTGTATGTGTACAAGAATCTATCTTATACTAAAGCTAACATTTTGACAGTATTCCACTGGTAATGTTCAAACGTTAACTGGAAATTCTAAGCTGATCATTTCTAAAAGTTCCATTGAATTTTCTTGTTTGTGATAACAAAGAATAGCATTGAATGCTTTTTAAAAGATTTGGAAAAATAGTGCAAAAGTAAAGAAATTATATTTTAGAGGGATTTATTCCATCGAAGCAGATGTCTGCACATGTCCCTGCACAGGCCAGGGAGGAAGCTTTTCTATTGGTTAACCAGTAGTATGCTGTTCATTTTTTCCTTTATATTTTTCCACCTGAAAATTCACGTTAAAATTACTGTGCAAATGTTAAGATCCTAAAGTGAATCTTGGAAATATCAAGTTTAAGATTTTCTGTGCAAATCTCAGTTTGTCCTTCTGGATATATATATTAAGCATTAATTACTTCCATATACTGCATATAACTAACTATACTTATAACTATACTATATCACTATGCACTATACAGCTGGGAACGGGAGGAATATTGCCCATATGAATGTGTACAATAGACAATGAATTTTGCAGTTTGGACAGTATATAGTATTTAGGAGGAGTTGGGAGGACCAGTTAATTCATACGTATCAGTCTGTCAGCTTTTCCTCTCTTAGAGAGTTTGTAGGCAAAGAAAAGGCAGATGTCTGCTAGAGCTGACTCTAGGATTGTGTGTACTGTAAATGACCAGAAATTGAAAGTACTTATGTAATTACTTTCAATTTCTGAAAATTCAGACAACAGAATACAAATTTGCTGTGGTAAGGATAACTCTTGGAACAGTGTTCCTATGAATATTGTAAATGGTTTATAAATTTATGTCATTTAAAAAACAAGAAGAATGGTCTAGGTGAACCAAAGCTATAAACTATATAGCTATAAAGTCAGGTCTAACTTTGTCTTGCACAGAAAATTGGAGATCCAGCATAGCAGAGAGAAACTTGAGGTTACTTTTACCTCTTCATTTTTAGCTCATAAACGTTTCCAACACTACATAGTAATTCTCTTCTATATGATTAGTGTTAGGTCCTCTAAGTAATAATGTGTTTGTGGGCCTGAGAGACATTTTTTTCTTCTTTTTTAAATATCCCTGGAAAAAGCCTAGATCATCAGGATTAAAATATTATTACTTCTTAAAAAATCTCATCTTGCTGTAAAGAAGCCAAGAAATTCACTTCAGTATCAGAATACTCATTTTTTATGCTGTTCAGAGAGAAGTGTAATTTTCTCACCAGGTTCTGCAGCGCGGTTGGCAAATCCTAACGACGTGCGGAGTTCAGTATGATGGCATCCTGACGACAAAACAGTGTGTGCTGGAACCCTTTAAGGAGTCTTACAAAGACTTGACCGGAAAATTATGGGAGTTTGTTTATTATATTCATTTATATGTGCTGCTCATTCCTTTGCTTTGTTTTTGTGCTGACTTGGGCGCTAAATGTAAACTACCATTTCAGAGCAAATACATTAAGCAGAGTCTTAGATATGTTGCTATGGTGTGAAAAATATTTAGTTTTACTAGCAATCTTCTTCATTTTGTTAAATTTTTTCTTAAGCAGCAATCTTAACAGAAAGCCTTTCAAAGGGTCTATAAGAAATTTTGATATACTTTGTCAAAATGGGAAGCAAAAACGCCTGGCAAGCCTGGCAGTTCCTCTGCAAAGCATCACACACTGTAGAAGTTGAAATGTTGTTAACCTTAACAAGAGCCACAAGAGAAAGCTCACAAATCTCCAACCTGAAAAGCAAAGTTAGAATACTTAATAAAACTTGGAAGAACTGCCAAGGTCTCCTACTCTGGTCTTCCACTGAAACTCCATTAGAACAGGTGAACGTTACAATGTGTTTTGTGTGTCAACAGTTCAACTCTTGCACTTGGCACAAATTAGGATTTATCACCGAAAATGATTTCTGTCTTATTTATACTTGAGAGTTATTGCCTTGAGAACCTAAGAAGCTGTTTGTTTCTGTGTGTCACAAGGAGACATATTCAAGTAGAGAAGACAAGGATCAATCTGTTTCACGTTTACTTATTGGCTCCTATCCTGTGAAATGGTTTTATAAGAAAACTGAGTTACGTATGAGTAAAGAAAATAATTATTTCTAGAAGCAAATATCTCAAATTAAATGAAAATAACTTTGCATGGAACTTGAACTATGCAAACCATTAAGAGCTTGGAATAGTGAATTTAGTTTTATACCTGTCAACATTTATTTCACTTTAAATTGTTGACCTTTATTTAGGACTATAAAATATTAAGCTTGAGAAATACAGAGAACCGGCACAACTTGTTCCTCTTCCGCATTTGTCTCAGATCTATTTTTCTCAAACGATCTCACTCCACTTCATGGCATTTCTCCATCTATATTTGGTGCGAGGGCTTCTTTTAGTTAAGGTCGCTAAGAAAAACAAAACATTCCCTTCCATTTCCAACAGTGGCCAAGGCAGTTACCACCACCCTTCTCAAGCTGGGGTGTCAGTCTCTGTGTGTTGCCTTCATTGACATACGTGCTGATTACCAGTGTGAGGGCAGGGACAACAAATGAAAAAACGGGTCTGAAATTATCCTGGGACTGTAGCAGCATCACTATTCCAGGTTAGAAGTTGAAAATGTTGGATTTTACTCAAAAGAGAGCAGGATCCTTCTACACATTTACTTGAAATTTAGCCTTTAAAAATAAGTATAATTGCAGAATTATGAATAATCGAAGGAGCTGTGGAGAGCATATTAATGTTATATGCATACCTGCAGCAACTGTAAATACATATGTAAGTCATGCATAATAACTGGAGAATATAGCCAGATGCTACAACAATGCCCAGTGGATAAGTATGTCCTTTGACATGCATCTCCAGTAATTTCCTATTTAGCATATTTGGAAAGTTATTTGCAAGTAAGGGGAGGTAGAATAAGTAAATGTAAGAAAGGAGAACAAAACAAATCTTGAGCAAATTAGGTATGTTTTTTTTATTTAAATATACACGATACATATTTTTTGCTGAAGTTTTTAGATCGCTATTTTTGTATGTTGTACCCAATAGTGTAACTGACTTCTGCACTGTAATCAGTTGAGGTCCCTTCCAACCTCAACCATTCTGTGATTCTGTGTGATTCCGTGTGTCTCCTGTCGTATAGAAATTTAGCATTTTTTTTCTTGTAGTGCTACATTTAGCTAATTTGAGGTATAGTTTCAGATTTCTTTTGGAATAAGAAATAAAAGACCAGGCTATGTTATAACAAGAAAAATAAAACAGCAAGAGTGGTAATATAACCTGCCAGGTCTGAACAGAGGGGAGTGGTGGTGGCCGTTAGCAGCTTTAGCTGTTGGCGTAACTCATGAGGGATCGGGGCAGTGACAGGTTTATAGGAATTCATGGTGTTGATACTTGCTTTCGTTGTCAGGATGATTCCTGTAAATGCTACTGGTGGGTCCTAGTGAGCAAATGGCTAGCAATTTACTGTTACCAACATTACACTATTTCTGGGTTTGTGTTTATTTTAAAAAGGATGCTTAAAAAATTCCAGCTTGTGTCTGATTGACAGTGCAATGCTCTTTACGTGAAAGTTTGTTTATGGGCAGTGATTCCTTTGATAGATTTGCAAGTGTCTGTGGAGTTTTAAAAGACTATTGCCCAATAGGCATTAAGTGAGAGGCATTCTATTTTGTAAATATTTTCACTTATATTGGGGATTTTTAAAGAACAGTTTCAGCCAACTACTGCATTAAATCTGAAGACAGTGGCAAACTGATAATAAGTAGTTTCCAGCTTTATTCTAATGTTTTGCTAATGGTTTCCATTTCCGTGGCCAAGATTTGCAGTGTGTGAAGCATGATGTACATCCAACAATTTGCAAGAACTTTCAAATACTATTCCACACTCATCATTTTTTTTGCAATAGTTCATTTATACATAAACAATTTTCAAAGTAGCATATTACAGTTAATGTGACGAACGTACAGTGCATACCAAGAAAATGAACCAAAAGGCTATTACAGTAGTGGAGGACTTGCATCTGTTTGAAATAAATGATGCAGAAACAGGTTGTTTATATTCTCAAAAGAAGAAAATTTTGGAATGAGTTGGTGAGAGAGGAAATGTACTTGCAGTATGTTTTGCTATCTGTTCCTCTCAAGATTCCTCGGGATTTCAGAAAGAGACCTCAGTCACTTTTAAGAATTTATTTCAAAGAAGTAATATACAGCATCATACTTAGAGTCATTTTAAAAAATAAATCTGCTCAAATAGTTTTCTTCTAAAAAGAAAACTTGTTTATTGTAATTAATACAAAAAGAGAACAATACATAAAAACGTGAATGTAATTCTCCCATAAAGACCATTTATGGGAGCACTTTAATGTGAAAAATGTAGAAAATTAGAGCAACTGATGAAACAGTTTGTTTTTAACAACTTCACACCTTTTTTTAGCCTGACTTAGCTTTTTTTGGTTTTATTTAAGTAATAACATATTTCAATATTTATATATATATATATATATATATATATATGTATCATAAAATTATAGTATAATTTAAGGATTAATGTATTTCAAGTACACAGTGGGAATATACATTGACATATTTTTATAGGATTTATTTAATAGGAGATCCAATGAAGATTAGCTATCGGAGATCAAAGTGACTCTTAAAGTTGTCAGTGTACCTTTTCCAGTTCTCAATAGATACAAAGCCCCTTAATTATTCAACATGAAATGAGATCATAAAATGTCATATATTACAGGCAGAACTGCATATAAAACCCAAGGTCTTTAATTAGTGTTTCATTCATAGAGTTGTTAATATTCGTAGAATTCAGAACATATTTAAGAAATACAAGTATCTGACTTAAGTCATTATGGGAAAAAAATGCTTTCAAAATGCATGGAATTGAAGAGTCGTAAATTAATGGAGGAGAGGAAGAGAGCATTAAGAAGATAAACAGAGAAGTGAAAAGAGGTCAATATCAAATTACAAATGAAAAAAACATAAAATACAGTAGTTGTCACAGTGGATCAGACACATGCTGATCTCTTTGGTGTTATGTGGTCAGTATGCAATGTCTCAGAAGAAAATTTGGGAAGTCTCAGAAGTGGGAAATGTTAGGTGGTTTTCTTCAGGCGGATCTCATCCTGTCTATCCTGGTGGTTAAGAGAATTACCAAAGATCTGAAGGGTGGATGTTTATTTCATCTGCTATTTGACTGATTGTTGTACATGAACAGAAAGGATTCATGCCAAAGGCTCCTGGCTATTTAGCATCCAAGCAAATCGCTATTAACTTCATCCTGCACCGGTCCAGAAGTCTGGTTTATGCTAGAGGTTGAAAGACCAGAATTTAGCTGAGACTGTACGCCAGGGCATTTTACCTAAGCTCTTGAGCTGTTCTGTAATATCTTAGTCTACTTAGATGAACTGTGGGGGGATGTTAAATTCAAAATATGCCCTTAGATGGGAACAGGTGTCTTCTTGGGATTTTTCTGTAGTAACAGTTATCAAATGTATTTATGACCATGTTGGATCTTCATTAAATTCTGAATTACTTGGAAAGCTGTCATAGTTTAATTACTTCTGATGATTCAAAAATATTACAGACACTAATAATAGTATTAAAATAAAATGTATGCAGCTACTTTCAACCTCCCTGCACTTCAGACTTACATTAACACGTTAATCACGAATTCTCTACTTCTCTTTTCACAATGTTGTAGTAATTTGAGCCCAATAAGTTGAATTATAAAATGATGGCAGTTCAGTGTTGTGTGGATGTTTTATGTAGCCAAACTGTAACTATTTTTACAAAAGTTCTAGAAAATATTAAAAATCTTTGATTAATAATTTGGAGCCTTTTGAAGTTGGCATGGCCTCAGGTCTTAAAATAGCTGAGAGATTAAATGGCAAAGAAGTTCTAGTTGGATATAAACACAGAACGAAAAATGCTACAATAAAAATAGCCTTGTAGGGAAAGTCCACCCAGCAAGTAATGGCATCTTGTATCGGTAATACGCTCATATTTATTTTGCCCATGTGAGGCAGATACAGTACAAGTTGTGATTACATGTAATTTCACTTTCTTACAGACTTCCACAGTTTTATCTTGTTTGTATTCTATAATTTGAATACTGGAATCAAACTAAATTCCCACATCTGCATTGGGAAAAATGATTAACTACATGATGCTTGGCCCTGATAAAAAGCTATCTAGGTATGAGTACCAGCCTCCACTCACTACAGAACCAAAGTTTTGAGCACTAAACACCATCTGAATTGAGCTGGGGTTTATGTGTTTGGCAGGTTGTATTAAAAGAAAGTATCAGCTCAGAGCTGGAATGTTAAGACAAACCCATCTAAGCAAATACCACACAGAGAAATTTCTATATGGTATACTAAACAAGTACTGGTGTTTTTATTTTAATGTAATTTCTGGTTTTCTCAGTGCATATTTATTTCCATTGCCCCTAAAGTAAGTCTTGCTGAGTAATTTAGATGTAGACTTCTCCAATGTTAACACCTATTTCTGATAGGTGAATTCTGCTACAAATGTGTCTCAACTTCTTTTTGTAGTATCTGAAAAGCAGATGAAATTAGTTTGCAGAGAGTCTTCGGAAGCACATCTGCAGCCCTTCAAGAAGAAACTGGAAGAATTCTTCCAGAAAGGTAACTGTATTTCCCTGAAATTGCTGTATTGTATTATTTTTGTGTAAGCTGTGTATGTATATATAGAGTCTAGGCTGTGTTAGATACTTGTTTGCCTCGGAAAAATTCTACTGTTATGGATTATGCTCCCAGTATGCATTAGGAACAATTGCACAGACTTTAGGCATCACTTGTCATAGATAATTGGTTCCTTAATCTCACCCATTTCCTATTGCGTATTTTCTGCTTTGTTTTCTCTCATTATTTGTAGGTAAAATAAAGGTGTTCATCATGGAGCCAACTTAGATGGAATATAAATCTTTAAACTTATATAAGACTAGAATGAAAAATAACCTTCTAAGGAAAGTCCATACATGAAATAATAGTGTATTGTATCACTAATGTACTCATATTAACTCAGTATGTACACATACTACATTCAGATTTAAAGATTTTTGTCTGGAAATGATTTACCAGGATGGAGTCAGGAGTTCAGGGGTCAAATCCGAGGGTACAATTTGATGATCGGTTAAAGACAATGTAAATGCAAGTTGCTGCTGCTGAAATGTGTAGTCCCAGGCCGTGTTTCCATTCCTCAGTGCTTGTGCCAGCAGGAGTGCTTGGGACTGTGCAAGACAGACAACAAATTGATCTTTGCTTTATTGGCAGGTTGAAGGTGTACTGGCTAATATTTTAGCAGATCTAGTGTTATAACTATATTCAGAAGTGGATACTACCCAACAGCTAGTATTTGTCACAGAATCTTAAATAGTTTCACAACTTGATGTTTCACAAGTCAAATGAATTATCTGAACATTTGAATTGAGAGAGAATATGTAGTTACTATTTGTGTTCATTCAGACTGTTGTAATGATTTATGATTTATCTTAATATTTTTATAAAGATTCCTCTAATGTCTTTTTAATAACATTATTTCATGAGGCTATAATATTTATATAATTGCTAAATTGAAGCAGGATGTTTTAAAAATAGCAGTCCTTGTTAAACAGTACTGTTAAATAAGCTGATACTTTTTCTCACCCTTCTCCAGACCATGGACATTATTGGGTATGTTTTTTCTTTCAGTTGAAAATTTATTTGGACAGTATTAAAGCTACAAATTTCTCACCGCATAAGTTGTAAAACCAAAAAATTGTACTAGGAATCTGTGTCGCAGCAAGACCGTTGTATTGGTCTTTCCAACTTAACTGGAAATTTTCACTTGCAGTTTAACAATAGTACCAAGATTGAAATATTACAATTCATATTTCTGCTGTACTTTTAGGATCTCCAGTATGCTACTTGATCTTGCTTGCAATAATATTGTAGCAGATCAATGTATTTATATTTTGTATAGATTATTTGATTCATAATGCTATAGTAATTATCCTGTTAGACTAGCTCAGAAGTGAATAAGATGTGAATAGCTTGTCCTTTTTTTTTTTTTTTCTAATAGCCAGAAATGCATCAAAGATGTGTTGCTGAAATGGTAGGGGTGGATCTGGACCACAATTACATTTTTACCAAGTCTTGCTAAAGCCCTAAGGAAATGCTGACTGCCACATTCATACTGCAGATCTGTAATTCTTACTATACCTTGGATTTCTGAGGAATAGGAAATTCTAGTCACCTTAGGGACTAGATAAACTTGATAGTGACTTGATAAAATTACCCAGTTCATCTGGGTTAAGACCGAGTTCTGCTTTAGAGGAAGGACCATGACCACAATTTGCTGTGCAACATCATTCCATGTAGAATGCCATATTCCTTGCTACAGCTGACTTATTTACACCTATACATGTGGAAAATGAGATTGATTTTTCATCCTTACGTAACAGAAACAGAAAATAACAGAAAATTCTTATATCTGTGAGTGGTATATATTTTTAAAGGTACATTCCTGCATGGTGTCCCGGGACACTGAGTTCTGTGCATAGTTACTAAACTTACAGGACATTTCCAATACCTCTTTTGGCTTTTTGTTTGTTTGTTTTGTGTTCTGAAAATATGTGTGTATGACTTCCTTTTCTATTTTTTTGTATTTTTCATGTGTTCTTCTTTGCTTCTTAATTTTATATTTTAAGCTAACTGGTCATACTAACTTTATTTCTAATTTAATTTCTTATGATATTTCTGTTTCATCTGCCTTTTTCTGAGATGAATTGTCAGTAGGAATCCCAGAACATTTAAGGCAGTCAAAGAGGCCTTTCCATCATAGTTATCCTGCTTTTGAAAATAATTTGTTTTACCTGTTGCAGTGCTGAGAAGGACACTTATTTATTGATTGACATATATTGGCATATAGAACTTCTCTACACTCCTTAATGGAGAAAAAATTGAGAACTTATCAGAGTGATATCAATGATTATTCTATAATATCTGTCATTTCTTGTCTTTCTTAAGTATTTCTTGGGGAAAAAGTAATAGATTTTTCTTATTAGAATAAGAATTAGTACTTCAAAAAAGCATTTATTGACTTTATGTACCCTACTCCTGCAGTTTCCTGATTCTTTGTTTGCTCGTTTTTTAATATTGGATAGCTTTTTCTTCCACTCCATGGCCTGATGATCTATAGCAAATTTATTGTTTTAGTTGTTCAGCATCTTTACTTTTGACTGAGATTCTATGGATTTTTGGTTTGCTTTCTTTTCTTGTATTATTGGCAATATATTCATCTGGTAGCAGCAATGGTATTCATCAATGCACTTGATTGATAGTAAATTCTCAACCATACTGTCATTCAGATATGCTCTGAGTAAAGGCAGCAGTGCTGCTTAGTATTTCCATCTGTGGAAACAGTACTCCTTCTATGGGTAATTTTTATAGCAAGTAACATTTTTTAGCAAGCTAAGTGAGCTTCTGCCACACCTTGGCTTCAGTCACTCCTACCTAGAATCTAGTGAGTTTTACGTAGTTATTAAGATAGAGGGAGAACTAGGGACTGTTCTCTATCCTCTGCCGGTGATTTGTTGATAATTCCTGTCTGCCCAATTCATTCCAGCTGTGATCAGTAGTGCAAATCAATGTCCTTCCTCCTCTTTGAGAATTGATGAGCAGTCTCAGTCTGGATGCGTATGTGTGACAATGTTAAACATGAAGGCATTTAAATAATCATGAGATAATAACAACCTCTTATTAGTGCTATATCAGTCTATTCAGTCTAATTTGAACAGTGATGAGGGGAAAAAAAAATCCTATCCAGTTACCAGATGCTAAGCCATTCTGTTTCACAGTTGATGTTTTTCCATCAAAAATTGAAAATGGAATTAGTTTTTTTTCTAGTGTAGCTTTTTATAGAGCAGAGAGAAACCTGCTGGAGCTAGTGCTGAATTCCTGCTCTCCATTATTATTGCTCTTCCTGCCTCCTGTTTAGCTTCCTCCTTTCTTTTCACTGCTGTGCCCCTATGATTGGGTGGGTACTTTTCTGCTTGGCTCCAGAAAGACACAAGTCTTTCATCATCTGTGTATGAATGACTTCTAAGAAAAACAAACTATAAATGCAAATAGGTCTGCATCTTTTTGAAAAAATGTGGTGACTTGCAAATCAAAACAATGCCATAGATAAAGCTAGAAGTTCAAATATTGTCTTAAATAAGTGTGCAAGATAGAAGAGAGAGTGGGGCTAATTAACTAGCCCAGTAGCTTGTGAGTGAAGGTAATGATCTGGGATTCCTGGATTTGAACAGCCTGTTTTATTCAAGTATGTAGTAGTCTATAAAAATTTCATGAAGCACCCAAGCAGTCACATAGAGTTCTCTCAAGCATGTGCATTCCTCTTATTTTTTTTATTGCTCCATGTATTTAGGAGGGCATGCAAAGAGACAGAATGCTGCTCTTGTTTTTGTTTTTTTGATTTTTTTGTGTTTTAGGACTGCCTTGAGTATAATTGTTTTGAAGTTCCGTGTTTCAGAAAGAAATGGCAATACCAGGAACCAATGTTCCACATAACAGTTTTCCAAGTTGTGGGGATTCATTGTGAATACGAGTTTTTGTATGCACCGAATTTGAAAGAAAATCCTTTATTCTAGTTAATTAAAATATATTTTAAAAACATATTTCAATATGCTTCTATACACCAGTCTTTATCAGTCTGTTAATTCTTGTGCTTCAGTAGTGTGTTGTAGTGCATTTCCTAAGAAAGAAACTATATAAGGCAAAACAAGAAAACATTGAGAAAAGTAGGTGAATGGTAACACAAGACAAAAGTTCAACCGCAAAAGTTTCAGAGTACAACAGTAAGAATGGAGAATTGCACTATGCTGCCTTTCCAATTTCTCCATTGATATCTCTTTTTTATTGTATTTCTCAGTTTGTTCTCATTTTTATTGGATTTTGTCAGTATAGTGCCCTGCAGACTCTATTATCCCTGTGCCCGTTTCTTGTGCAGTCCCTTATATAATTGATTTGATTTTTTATAATTGGTGGGTAATACTTTGTATGGCATTGGAATGGAAGTCCTAAGAAGTCTGCAATGAGGTACAAAAAACACAGAAAAATGTCTTGCTTAATAGTATTTAAGTAAGTATTGGACAAATTTCAAAAAGTTCAGAGGTTCAGTTTAGATAAGTGTCTGGAAATTCAGCTGCTTTTCTGAAATCAGGAGTTAACTGATAATGCTGAGCATCCATTAAGCATCTGCTTTCAGTTTTATTTGTTTAAAAAAGAGTTGTGGCTGGTTTAAGCAAATGTATGAAAAAATTGTCTGCCAGCTCACAGCAAGTATCCAAAGCTCAGATGCTTTTCTGAAACTTCTGGCTTGAAAATAAGGGCTGGAAGTCATAGATTCTCAAGTTTTTCTCACACATATGATTTCCCATCATTTCTAGTGAATGCTAAGTGGAAAATGTAAGAAAGGAAGGAAGAAAAAAAATTGATTTTCTTTGAGTGACTGTTTATATTTCCCTAATTACAATTAATGCCAATTAAATCTAATACTTGCTGTGTTGTAACAAAAAACACTGAGAGTGTTATGGAGACTGACATTATGAAATGCTAGAAGGGATAAACTGTACTTCTGCTGATGTCAGTACTGTTTTGTATAACTAGATGTAATGTAGCCTAGTGCCTTGAATTAGGTGCCAAAACCCTTAGATTCTCTTCCCAGTTTAGCTACTTGACATCTGATGCTAGAATGGCTGGTTAATCTCTTTAGGCTTCAGTTTTCCGATACATAAAATGTTAAATAATGATTCTTGCTATCTTTCGTAGTAGAAGATAATCTTTGTAAAGTGTTTTGTGGTTCCTTAATGAAAGACTTCATGTGGAAATAGTATTAATGCTTCATTTCTCTATTTCACATGCAGATTTATTTTAGGATGGGCTTAGATTATTCCAAAAGTAGAAATAATGACAAATCAATTTAATTTCATTACATGCAAAATATATATATTAATTTTACTGGAATATGGACATCTAAAAATTACTAAACACTTAATATATTTCAAGTGTTTTTTTAATATTTTCACTATGTTTGCCTTTTAAAATGAACTTTGAAATCATTAAATTAGTGATTGCTCTGAAATGCTCTTTAATTTCTAAAATTCTTGCTCAAAATTGCTTGAAAAAACACTGCACTTGGATACAAAGCTGTCACAAAAACTAAGCATCAGAATAGTTAGGCTAATATGAAAACCATTTAGTAACAAAACACTGGATGCTGGCTGGTAGCCACTAGTGTTAGCTTCTCATGGCCCATTTTAGTGTGTTAGTGCATTTTCCAAAGAACAGAAATCAGAATGTGGATGGCATACAACAGAGGACAACTAGCCTTGATAGAACTTATTTCTCATTTCACTATTTGATTATCTCATATTGTCTCTCAGTTGTCATAAATGTGGGAATATATAATGCAGATAAATCCAAGATCTTGTAAAACCTGGTCCCAAAATTCCCTTTATTGGTTCCAGGTCAGGAAGTATTTAAGAACTCTACTCTGTGCTCCATTTCTTCTCTGATATATGTACTGGAATGTGTAAATCAAAAAGTCTTTAGGCTTCTTTGCAGTTAGCGGAGGAAGAGAATAACTGCCTCTTTTCAATTCTCCGGGATTAAAACATCTTGATGATGGAGTCTTTGTGATTAAAGGAATTAATTTAGTTTACAGCAGGGTCTGGGAATCAAGTAGTCTGATGTCAGGGTAAAGTAGTTCTTGAAAATCATTATTTGTAGAAAGAGAAGCTATTTGGGAAAGGCACTGAAGTGCCCAAGGTAACAGGGGAAGATAGATAGAAAGAGATTAAGAAATTGTCTTGCAGTTAGAATGCTAGCCATAAACCTAGGAGACTTTGGTTAAGTTCTCTGATGTGCTATGAGTTCCTGTATCACTTAGACTCTATAAGAGATCAGCATTTTGCTAGTCATGAGGTTGCACAGTAGAAAAACAGGGCAGCAGACCCAAATAAGGTGCAGCATTCTGTCAGGTGGTAGTGTGTTTCTTAGCCAAGGTTTGCAATCACATAGAACATGTCAGTAAATCTGGTTTCAGTGATTTCTCTTTTATAATTTTAGCCAAGTTGCAGTGAATGGCACCCAGCCTGTTGGGCCTTTCAGTGTTCTTCTGGTGCAGAACAAGACGTGTGTTCTTGAGCACACCTCCTCACATGCCAGTCTGAAAATAAGCAATAAATTCTATTAAGACTAGTCTCCTTCACCTATGTCTTAATTACTTTGTTTTATATTAATATCAGGGGATTATGACAAGAAATTAAGAAATGTAATGAAAAAACAACACACCCACGTACACATCAAAAGACTTACATCCTCTGACATTATTATAGACCAGAGTCGTTTGGCCTTTGATTTCAACTAGATATCCAGGAAGATGTTTTGATTATTTTTGTTTTTCTTTCCTAATAGGCTTACTCAAATCTCTCATTAGTAAACCAGAAGTCAAAAATACAAAGGACAGCATTATCAGTACTGCTTTTAAAATATAACATTTTGTCCTTTCTTACTTCTACTAATAAATAACCTTATAAATTTTAATAGAGTCAAAAATTAGGAAGAAATTTACATTGGTACCTATTTTTTCTAACAGTCTGACATTGTACTGTTATTCTAAAACTAAATACAGAATTTCTGTTCTAGGTCCTTATTCATAGCAGTTTGGTCTAGCTTGCCTGTACTTTACTTGCATAAAATAACAGAAATATCAGGAAAAATCCACAAAATATTTAGAATTCTTGCTCTATATAGCTCTACTGCCAATGAAGAATTTATATTAACAGAAACATATTGTGAATTCTTAGCAAAAATATTCTAAAATTGCATATGAACTAACTTGCATAGTTATCTTTTAAGCTGCTATTGAATTTGTCTAGCTTACTCTATGCATTGGATCACAGTGCTTGTGTTTCATTTTATTTGTAAAGTTCTTGAATCTTTTCATGATGAATAAGCAAAGCAAAAAAGATTTTTAAGCACTAAATTTCAATTTCGTCTTTTTAAATGTGGTACAGAAAAAAACAAAACAAAAAAAAACAAAAAACAAAACCCAGAAGAGGAAACATTTCTCTGTAAAGGTAATCAGTTCTATAAGATACCAGATACTATTCCTCAGTCTGTGGCTGTTCAGTCTGTGTATCAGTACTGATTTTCCATTTTGCAAATAAGCTATGCAAATATGAAGACTTTCAACTTCAAAGCTTATTTTCTGTTCTACGTATTATAACTTTTCTTCTCCTTCATTTATTTTCACTGAGATGTTTTATTATCTCTGCCACACATATGCAATTCTCACATTAAACAGTGTGGGAGGATATTTATGTCCAGTGTCAAACATGAAAAATATGTCATACTTCCTCGCAATGATAATGTTTGCTTAAAACTTTTTATCCTTCCCAGCAATGACATTACAGACCTTGCGAAGTTTGTGTTTAGATGTGGAACGCTGTTTTATATGCCAGCAGCAGAATTACTTTAATCTTTCAAACTGTTTGTGACAGTCATAACTGTTTTCATCATTCAAAGAGCCATGTATTTACACAGATGAAAGAGTAATTTACATAAATTGGCAGGAGCCTGCAAAGCACAAATCCTTATTGCTGGGTTACCCTGAGACTTTACAGTTAGACAATAGCCTCAGTCCGTAAGACACCAAATAAGGTGTCCTGGAATGTGATTGTATCCATATGCCTCTAACTAATGCAATATTGACACAGGAGCTGACTCAAAGAACAAGCATTTGCTCCGAAAGGAACATGTTTCTTCCTTTCCTAGCAGGAGAATTACCAGCATCAAAGTTCTGAAAATTGATGTTGGTTAAAAATACAGCTTTTCAGAAAATTTTCAATTGAGTGTTTTTGTGACATCTGATCACTACAGTCAGTTCCATTATGATTGGGAATTGCTATAAAAATTGAAGAGTTAAATTCCATTAGAATGTGGAATACGAATGTAATTTAGGAGCACTTGTAATTAAATGTGCAATAAGTCATCTTCTGTTAGAAGACAGGGAAAGAATTTCTGAGACCACAGCTTTTTTTTCAGTTGGATTGTCTGTGTTACGCTGAATTATGGTGGTTGTCATAAAATTGTTGGCATTACATAACAGAGGAGGATTTCCTATTAATGGCAACTCTGTGATCAAATGAATGTTAGTATGGCTACCCTTGAATTAATACCAAAAATGATGACATGTGATAGTTAAAAAGTGTATACATAGAATTACTGAGACCTTTTAGTGTAATGACTGTTAGTTTGTCTGGAATCTTACATTTTCTTCTTACATTTTTATCAACACCCTTATTTTCTATTAAATTACAGTGATTTTCTTCCAGTACCCATAAGTTTATAAGCAAACTGAATCTTAGGTCAAATGTGTTGCATTTCCACAGGTATTGTGTTAAGTGTTTTCATAGTCCACTGCTTTCTTCTTTACTGTACTGTATTGAATCCTTGTCTATTTAGTATCTCCCTGCATCTCACTATTCTCTGTGCTGATTTGCAACTCCATATTAGCATGCAGCTTATCCAGATTTGTTTACTATCTGTTCCATGGCACGTTCTGGGCTGATTTATGCTGATACTGAAAGTCATTGTATTATATTTGTCCCTCTGAAAGCTTTCCTTGGCAGGAAATCAAGACACTTGCCAATTGTTTTAGATTTTATTTCCTATGAGCAAGTTACTTACAGGGATGGAAGAAATTACTTCAAGGAAAGAGCAGAGTCATGAATTAGAAAGGACAGGATAGGGAAGATTAATGTGCTTATTTTAAATAACAAAAGGCTTAAACACACTTGTTCTCAGAAGATTTTCTTACCTGCTTTCTCGCTGTCCTTATGTTTGTCCCTGACCTCTGTAATTTCAGACCATGCCCTATAGATCAAGTTTGGAAATACTTTCACTGTAGTGTTTCCTACTATCGATTTGCTGGTCATTTTTCTCAACCATGTTTGTTACCTGTGTAGACAAAGAAATATCCAGTTTTAAAGTTTTTTCACAGGGAATTGATACAAATATATGTTCGTTGCTGAAAATTTGAGCAAGAAAATGCAGCTCTCTGAATTAAGGTCTATGATGGGGTAAACTATGGTTTTCCTTGTTAAGCAATACTAACAGGTAAAGCCTGTACACCAGACATGAAGTAGCCATCAAAAAGAAATTTCTTTTGAAGACAAAAAGACAAATAAATTTGACACCCAAACTTGTTGAGTAGGGTCTGGTAGAACCATTTATTTTGAGAACAAAAACAGCCATCACAGTGTTCTTTGGGTAGTTCTAAGACATTTGAAGCTAGTTAAAGAAAAAATGACAGATCGCTAAAAAACTCTCAAAATTGGAGAATGACAGAGTAAAAGGTTGTGGATGATACAATGTGGTAAGATTGCAGTTCCCTTTAAAGACCTCTAAATCCAGAAAGCATCCTTGATTTCCAAAAGTCACTAGTTTTTCTTGCCTCTGCATTCTCTGCTGTGATATCTTGTGCCTAGATACTTGAGATGCCATGGCAAGATATTTAAAATATCATACACTCAAATGCAATTACAGTGACTTTGTCCTGGCAACATGGCTCATGTTTTAAAGGCTTGCTGCCTACCAAATTATGGTCATATCATTCCTCTGGACATTCTTGTATTTTGGTATTTTTCACTTTACAGAGGCTAGGCTGCTTCTGAGTTGCATCTGATGTGACCTTTCATGGTTGATGTTCAAAACTCTTCAACACTACAAATACCTTTTCTGGGAAGCTTTAAATTCCGATAAGAGTATCCTAATTTTCCATAGAAATTATAAAATAAGTTGTCTCATTAAATTTTCAGTGTAAAGAAATTTCTGTCATTATAGATCATCAAATTTCCAAATATATTATTACTTCTGTTTTGCAAACATTTTTATGGCTCCTTTCAAGAGTTTCTTGTCTTAGTAGAGCAACAAATGAAAAGGAGTTTCAAGTTAATTGTGATGGACTATATCACATTAGAGTGAATTTAGATATTATTGATATGGTTTATGTAAATTATGATTATCAGATGTGTGTGTATCTTTTTATAGATGAGAGTGAATGAAAATCATAGTAAAATAAAACCTCAGCTATAAAACTTCAGCTATAATTCACCTGTGCAACTTTTCTACTAACAATTCAGTTTTTGAGTCGTCACTGTCTTTAGGATTTCACTTCAATTTTTTTTTTTTTATATATTTCTATTCTTTGGTTTGCCTTTTGCAATAGTCTTCCATTATTTTTGAGTAAAAGTCATTTTCAAGAGATAAAGGGTAACAGTAAATAATGAGTTTAGCAATATAGCCCAAAGGTATGGTGAGAAGAAAGTCTGCCATCATGGCCCTAGCTGATGACTGCTTGATCCTATCTTCTTAATTTCTGTATGAGGAGAAACACAAACAATGGAAAAATGTTTACATACATACGTTATGAGGAAAAAAAAAAACACTGGAATACTCCAGCACGGGGTCCAACATGGAAAATAAGCAAATTGTAAAAGAACAAAATAGACCAGTAGAAGCAGGAATTATTATTATTATTATTTTCCTAGTCTTAGTTATGCTAAGACAGGATTTTTTCTTTCTTTGTTGTCCTGTTTTCATTATTTGTTCTTGTTTTGGTAGTACCCAAGTGCTTTGTAGGAGTGAAATAAGCAGCATGACTGCTGCTTGTGTCATACTTACTTTACTTTTCCTCTCATCATTTCCTCTTCAGGAAAATAAGAGGGGTTTTTTTAGAGATTTGATTTTTAAATATATATTACTATGCATTTAGTTTGGAGAAGACAGGCACAGGGAGTTGTTTGCCTTGTGCTTGAGTAGTTTGGTGCTTCTTGTGGAAAAAAAATTGATTAAAAGAATTCTGGCCAAAAAAAATTAAACTTAGCATACTAAAAATGCACTGCTTCCCTCTGAAGAGAAGTATTGCAGGTGCGACTTTGCTTTTCTTTTACATTTTTTTTTTCAAATTGCACTTAGCTAGTTTTCCCTACTCAAGGCTAAGCTATAGAAGGATTTTTGAATTAAAAACAAGAATTAAATGCATTGGTAATATGAAATCATGAGGTAAATATTTGTGATTTTTTTAAAAGACATTATTACATTTTTATGTATTTCTGCGTAATATAACCATAGAGTCCAACAGGATTTCTTCTGTTGACATGTTCTTTAAGTAGGTATAGGTGATTTTTGAACAATATAAGTTCTTTATTTTGTCACTATGCTTTTTTTCCAATAGAATCTTATTTATATTTTATATTTCCAGAGCTAAATTTTAGGATTTTATATTAAATTTGAGCTTTTGTAAACAGGAAGGTTGTTAGCTTAAAATTCAGAGTTTTCCTAGAATATATTTTTATAAGGCACACAGTTCTATTTTCTTAAAAGACGATCCTTGTAGCAATGTAGTATTCATTAAAGGATTGAAAAATAATGTGTATCAATAAGTTTATTAATAGGGTGGAGAAGAAAACGTTTATATTTGAACTATGCTCACACATGTAGTGGATATGCATGCAAGCACATTTTTATATTACTAATGATTTTATTATTTTTCAAATTAACTTAATTACTTAATGAGATCTTAGGTAGGTAGATGGTTTCTTTTCAGGCATGAAGAACATTAAAACACTGGACTGTAGAGGCCAGCCTTCTATATCAGGATTAAAGATGCTGGTAGAGCAATGTCAAGAAGTTTCCTGCATACCTGATCTGTAGCTGGGTGAGGAATTTTCAAAGCAAGGAGTGTTTCTTTGACACACTTCACTAAAGTGTGGTTGCAGCAATTTAAAAAATGAACAATAGCCAAAACCTTCCCTAATAATGCACTTACATTCAAATCTAAATATCTAATACCAGCAGTTAATTTTGGCTTTGTGTTCATTTTTGTTTGATCTCCCCTTAAGCAGGGGGAGACGTGTCTTTGATAGCCAGGTTGGGCTTGAGGCTCCCCTCCTCCGCCATGTCCGGATGGCAGAACAGAGAGGGGGAAGGTGACTGTCATACTTCCAAGCAGCACATTTTTAGAAGGTCAGAACGGTTAAACTCTCTCTCAATAGCGTAGTTTTTCTATTCATGCTTTTTATTGACAGTCTTTGTTTCTTAAAGAACCCTCATTGCTTCTTTTATTTAAACAAAAACGTAGCAAAGAAACAGATGTGTCCCATATAAAATATGCAATAAATCTTGTCTCACAAATTCTTTGCTCTGAACTTTCTGACAGAAACTGTCAAATATCCACTTTAATTCTGGTATAAAATGTTCACTTTGTGTCATGGCGCCAACCACCATATGCTGGAATAAAGTCGGTAACCAGCAATAAAAAAAGGCAACATGCGCACCTTTGAAACCGTACAAGCAATCACCAGTGAGAAAGCTCCATATAAATCTATGGAGAATTAATCTCAGCTTTGCCACTATCCTGCTGTGCGTTTACAATGAGCCTTTGCTGCCGACCACCAGAAGTGGCCGCCTTTGCAGGAGGAGCGTGTCCTAATGAGGGGCAAAGGGACAAAGCGGCAGCTTGTAAGTCCCCAGCCCAGGATCACCTAGAAGAGCTTGTCCCTGTGTGCTCAAACGCGGGGGGCCACTGCACACCACGCTGCTCGTGTGCAGCCAATCTCTCCTGAGCCCCAGCAGCAGCAGTGGCTTGAGCTTCATAAATCAGTCTCAGCATCCAGCGGGAGGAGGCATGGCTAGGGCTTTTCTCTCCCAAAACTTTTAAGGCCACCAGTTTCACAGGCTTTTCAGCAATTAGTTTCTTTCCATTTGGGTAATGACCTATTCTTCACCCCTCCAGATTAGCTGTTGGCTCACCCTGCAGTTAACATGTTGTTTTGGTATTTGCATCTCTCTCGGGTTTTTGAGAAGACCTGCTTCCTATTGGTAATAACTGTCATTCATCATGTATTCAAATGTATGCTCCTTGATTTAAAAATACGCTGATCTTTAATGTTTTTACTTCTGCTTACAGCGAAAGATCATAGTTACAGTAAATCTGTATAGTTAATTTTCCCAAACACAGAACAGATGAGACTTAACCTTGCTCTGCTTGAAAGGATTAGAACTAATTTTCCAGCTCTGTAAATTGTTTAGATACATTTAGTCATCTCAAAGAGATTAATCTGCAAAAACATATTTGGCATTAGACCACAACACTATAGGAATTTATTAAAAAGAAATTAGAGCTGTAATATATTTCTATAGCGTTTAAGCGCTAACAGGCTTTGAAAACTATTTATTCTCTGGAGCCACAAACATGGAAGGATGAGAGATTAATTCTAGCTACATTGCATCTTAATAGAATGCAGTTTATAATAATTTAATTGAAATAATTTGAAAAATATACTGCTGATTCTTGTGCTATAATTAATAATGTCAGAATACTGGAAAATAAGCCTAATGTTAGTTGTAATTTTAATGAAACTGACTTTTTGCACAAGGTAACTGAAAATACTTTGTTTTAAAATCTACTCCTACAGAATACAGTAACAGAATGCAATAATATTAAGAAACATAAATATGCGTTGAGAAAGTTGTATAAAAAGTTCTTTTTTTCATAGTTCATTCTAATGTGCAGATAAATTGAGCTTCAACACTTTTTCTGACAAATTTATAGGCAGCATTATTAGTTTTAAAAGAACCATAATTTCCTACATTTTTATTACCAGCAATATTAAACACTGTCTTGCTTGAGTGTGTTCTGATGTAGGGGGTGTGTGTGCGTGTGTGTGTGTGTGTGTGTGTGTACAAAAAGATCTGTATTTTTTTTTGCTTCAGTAATATAAAAAATACTAAACATTTAGAAATGCTTGAATTTTTCTTCATGCTTAATGTTAAGCATGCTAAGCTAATGTTAGGCTTAACGTTAGACCCTGCTTGGTACCCAAGGTTGGTGAGTTATAGTTGTGATTACTTATGGAAAACTTGGTTGAAGTTAACTTTCCAAGACTGCAAAGAGATCCTTTGTGTGATGGGAACATTTGTACATTTTCGTCATTGATTGTGGGTTTCTTAGTTTAAAAACAATTTTTGTACAGCTGCAAAGGAAAATAACTTGTAAGTCCTGATTCAGGGAAGCATGATTAAGACCTCATGGAAGCAAGTATTCTGGAGATTGTTTTGAAAGGATTTAAGATGTGTATACTAGTATTTAAACCACCTAAAAAAAATGCATAGCTAAATCCTATGTTAGAAACGTGGCATATTTTAATTTAGAGAAGAGGTAAATGAAACAGAGCTTATGGGATCATACTGCCTCTTGTTTGTTCTCCTGTCTGTAATTCTGTAATGCACTACCCAATTGTGACTAAATATGATGGAGTTAGGGGTCCTAAGATACTAAGCTCCTAAAATCACAATGAAAATATGTGACTAAATGAAGAAGTGTGACCCTATTAGCCTTCTAAGGACAGAAAGGCTGTATCATGAACTCAACTCTTATTAAACATTAATGAATCCACCTGGGAACCAAGGCTCTAAGACAGATCCATATTAGACTTCTTTTCCTTAGTTCCAATGGTCATAGAACTGCTTGTTTTAACTCAGATGATTGAAGAAAGATCTCGTGGGGGAAGAGAATAGGAGCCCTTGTTTGAGGCGTTTGCATTCTAACATGATAGATTCGGAAACTGTTCATGTACAATGAAATATTTACATGCAGTTTCCAGATTGTCTGCTGAATTTCATGAGTTTGTAAAGCCTACAAATGAAAGGTTAGTGACTAGCTAAAGTTAATCAAATAATACATATTAGAAAAACTAGCTACTAGCTACAGTAGCTTTAATGGATGCAGGTTAGGAATTTTATGTTAGGTTAGATTTACTCTAGTCTTATCTTCTGAAGTGCTTGTCCCCACCTCATATGGTTCAAAGCTGTCTGAAGAATCAAGCATTGTTTTGGCCTTTTTGTCCCTCTTAACGGTTAGAGACGACTTGGTGTGGAGCTTCCTGTTTTTTTCTTCTTAATGGAAATTACTTTGCAAGCACCAAAAATTCTTTGCAAGCCAAAATTAATCTAAAAAAATTAATCTAAAAGCTCAGTAAATGGCAATAATGAGGGAATTCACATCAAACCCATCCTGCTACTACAACAAATCAAATAGCTAATGCCATTATTCACTTCAGTCATCTTTTTTTTTTTAATGCAAAAAACAGAGAATGAAAGGAACAGGAGGCTATTGCAAAACAAAATGAGATTTTTTTTCATGCTGTATATCGTTAAACTCTGAGGCACTTGCCAGTGCAATTTATGGAAGCTAAAAGACTTTAAAAGGTTTAAGCAGAGATTGAACAAGTTCATGGAAAAGAATCCCTTGAGAATTACACAGAAATGTCATCCAGTGCCATTCAGGGTCAGGAAGTCTCTAAACTACAAAACTGTGGCGATAGACGCAGCACTGAGGGAAATGATGATGTGCTTGCCTTGCTCTTTTGTTCTTCCTCAAGAAGAATCTGCCTTAGCCACTGCCATGGGCAGGCTTTTGGGCTAGATGGATCCTTGTGCAGATCTGACATGACTATTACTATATTCTTAAGTTAAGGAAACTGAGGATACTGCAATCAAGTATGTTGTTTAATGAGAAAATAATTTTATGATCCCATTTTAACAAACAAAAAAAAAGACCATATTAGGGTGTTGCTAGAGAGATAAGAATATAGTATTTGATTTATACAACTCATTTTAATTGCCCTCAATAATTTCCTCAATTAAGGTGAGGCTTGATATGTTGACTGTGGGGCTGATATGTTGACTGTGGGGCTTCATTGGGGAATTCATTGAGGAAAATATAATCTTTTGTTTCTGTTTATTCTAAGTGGCAGATTTAGTTGAAAATTGAGAAACTGCTACTCTTTCCAATCATTTCTAGTAAAAAAGTCTTTTAATGTCACAGAACATTTGAAGAAGTAATATAAATTTATTATAGAAAAAATATTCTGGCATAGAAAGTGTTTCATGGAAACCTTTATTGGAGTATTGATAATATCAGTAAATGCAGAGTGTAGAGCAGGATATTGCAAATAAGTAAAATATTATAAATATTCAGGAGCAAATTGCTTAGAAATTATGTGGAAAATTAGTAAACTGCTCTGGTTTCTTGTTACATGTGTTACATGGTATTTTTATATAGTATTTTTTACTCCTGTTTAGCTAGAATTTGTTGCATGGAGTTGTTCTTTTGTTCTCTTAGCAAATCTCAACATCTTAATGTCACAGAAATGCTTTTAAATAGTTCTTGGGTAAAGATGTTTATAGTTAAAAATATGGAAAACCCAGTTTGTCATATAATAGTTATTTTCTTGCTTCTTTTCTTCCCTTACATTCACATGACACACATACGCACTGTTCTATTAATGTAAACTTTGCATATTCCTTCCTAACAGTCATATATTTTTCCACTTTCTAAAACAAATTAAAATTCCTCTGCTTTCTCTTATTCTTTTCTTACAAGATTAAAAAACCAGTAAGACCAGTCTTATCGTATAGCTATAGAGCTATAACCATGTTGTCTATATTAGTTACTATGTTCCTGCTTAGGTGCAATTTTATCAAGGACTTCTATTTCTGTCATAAGAGTTTTTAATCTCCTTAAAAGCTAGAAAGTGATTACTAATGTAATCATAAACTGTAAAATTTTATAACTGGTTCAACTTTTAACCTTCTTTGATTTTCCATATTCATTTAATTCTGTATCATAATGAGCTATCAGAATTCTGAGTGACATTTTCTACCTCTAATGATATATAAATGTAGGAGCTGTGGAAATCATTACCATAGTGTGAATTAAGTATAACAGATTAACTTTAGTTGGCCGAATTTCTCAGGAACCTTAAACAAAAACAATAAATCCAAGCTGCCCTACTTCAGTTGTAGCTGTCTTGCCATCAAGATTTGCTGTTGAAAATTCGGTGACGTAGAATTCATTGTTTTCCTTGCCCAGGGCTCACAACATCGCTCCTTGCTTTTCCATACTGAAATAATCAGAGTAAATGCCCTCAGTGCATTTGACCAATTTAAGTATGAGTTTAAAGTATTTTTTGTTCTGTTAGCATACAGCGATGCTCTGAAATAACTCATTTTTTAAGTGATTTTAACTAGTACAAGCCTCTGCGTAGGTGTCATTTTCTCAATGGTCTTGTCTTTGAGCTCAAGTTTGTAACTGTATTTCAACCAGGGTAAGCACTCCTATAGTCTGAGCAACATAAAGATACAATTCCTTAAGTTCCTTATCTCTGTATCATCACAGAATCTGAGTTCTGACTATATTCATATTTGCACTAACAAAATTGTTGCATTGTGAAAAGGGAATAACTTTTCTGATTTAGTACCTTTTTTTACATATGTGGTATTCTACAGTTTTTTAATTGCATTTTAATTGGAATTAAAAAGAACGGGCCAAAATTTTGAGCAGTAACTAATGCTTTTGAAAGCTATAATGCTTGAGTATCCAGCTCAGGAAACATTTTCAGAAGTGCAGAATACGCATCCTTTGAAAACATATCCTTTTAAATGGTTCATGTGAGTATTTAATAACAGAGGTGCTCAGATTCACTAACCATATTTCAAACACTTGGCTGCTTTTCCAAAAAAATCATGTACATGCCGTACATTTAAAACTTGGTGCATGTGTTTTCACTTTCCAGCTTCCTGAACAAAATGCGATAGCTATATGGAACAGTTGGTGTTAACTATGTTTGATACCTGTTTAGCAATTTCCAATTATTTGCGTTACAAAACAGGTTTAAATTTGTAAGTTTTGATCTGCAACAGTAAAGAAACATACACCAGTTATTGTTCTCTTTCTAAATTAGAAGTTGAAGTTTCACTGTTTGCTTTTCATTCAGAGTAATGTCTACTCCATATTGTAGCAACAGGTTTAAAATGCATTCAAACTGATACACTTTATTAGTACACTAGGGGAGCATTCATTTAGATACTATAGACAAGAATTAAACAGTAATTGAAAATAATTAAACGTGTGTCACTTATGCCTTTTTTAGTACACAATCCATCAAATTTTGAGTGCAATGAATGTGTAATCTACATGATCTCTAAAACACTAAGGCAGTAATTTATATCTTGGGAATGTTTTTCATTGGCAGCCAAAGAGGAACATAAAAAAGAAGAGAGCAGTTTGGAAAATGCACAGAAATGGTAAGTTTTTTGGTAGTATTTTCTAACAGTTTATTTTACTCAAAGATATTATTGATGTTAGGAATTATATTAAACAGGAAAAGGCATCTGTACTTCAAAGAAGAAATATCATACTTTCTGAAAAAATCTTATGTCCAGGAATGTCTTATGTCCTTATATCCAGGAAAAGGTTGAATGGAGGTTTTTAGCTGATCTTTGGTGTTTTTTACTGTCAACATTGAATTGAGAATACTATTGCAATAATTCTTTAAGTGCTTAATGTAGGAAAATTATATTCCACTTTTACTGCATGTTTTCACTGTTTAGGCTATTGAATGGCTATTGAAAAGCTAGGAAAGCAGCTAAACTCTAATCTTTAATGCTCTGAATCCATGTTTTGCTTATGCCAGAGGTGACACGCCAGGGGAAGAAGAGGGATAAACTGATGGCTTCAAGACAGATTAAGTGACATAAATTGCTATTTCTAATAAGTATTTTTAACCAAGTTATATTCTTGTGAGGTTAAAGTCTCAGGTGGACTGTATCCGTCCGGTGCCTTAATTGGCTGGACTACTGCCTACTAGATTTTCCCTCTTAAATTTCATGCATCCAGATCGACTGGCTGGTTTTCAGATAATTTGCAATTGACTTAAGGAATTAGTTATCTGATACAGACTTTGGGCTTTTCGATTGCTAACTAAATGTTCGGTATTTTAAACTACTGTTAAAAATGTGTTGCTTTTGCAAGTCATGCAGAGAAAACTTTCCCAGCTATGCTGAAATCTGGGATGAAGGGCTAAGCAAGGACAGAGTGATTTTACCAGGGCTGTTGCTTTATGAAGCAAACCTGAGAAGAGAGTTTCCTCATCCCAGTATTCCCAGCTGAGCTATCCTAGTCAAGCTGAGGGAAGAACGGCTGAGGGATATTTGGCCCAAATGAATGTAATGGGACTTAGGTCACTGTACCTCAGCCCAGTAGTCATAAACTGTTTTAACTGCACAGTGGTGTTACAGTTTGCAGACATTCTCTTATTCTAAGGGTTTGAAATCCCAGAATTGCTGGCATTGATATTTAAAGCCATATTAGCTTTTTATTATGTATTTTATCCTTGTGGTGTTTCTACAGGACAGAGCTAAAACTCTTCAAGTGGGTATGTTATGGGCTTATTCCTATTTATTTTTGCTGTAATTACATCTTCATAAATGTATTCTTTTACCATGAATTGCCAGTTAACCTGAAATATAGTTACATGCTCCCAACATACTTCCTTGATTATATTTTTAAAATTACAATGTCTCATATAAATAATATGCAATAAAAGTAAAAGGGTAACATTTATGAAAATGTCAATAACTTTATTAACTGGTTACCGTAAATGATTGTAAATGTTAAAAATAAGTGATATTCTCCAGAATGTCCTAGAAGCTCTATCCAATTTTAAAGTATTACAAAAAATTGAAGCATACTGTCTAGTCCAGCTAAATTATGAGTTGCTCTACTTTGTGCATATATATGCTTTTATCTTGCCAGCTTAAATCCTGTGGTTTTGGTTGGCGACTTTGTATTCTTCAAGCCTAACAAAAATCTTTGAATCTTAGTTAAGGACAAAATCCTTCTCCTGAACCTGAGCATTTCCATATGAAAACATAAAATGTGTACTATGCAAATATAGCAGTAAAGAAAAAAGTACTGAAGTTGAATCTCTTGCTCAGGGAACATCTGTTGCATAATTTGGAGACTTCATTACAGTTCTTTAAAACACCTCTTATTTTATTTCCAAGATTTATGCTTCCTGTGTTCTGATTTACAAAATCAGTGCATCTGCTTGCAGAGAAAAGTCATTCAGCATTTACAAACAATGAACAGTTTATTTTTTAGATCAGTTTTCACATACCTATGAAACATTTCAGTTTATCACTACAGAACAATATCATAAAGGTTAAAAGGGCACAATCAGTAAAAATGCCATCAAAAGTATCTTCTGTAATAAGAGACTACCTTTAAAATATTCAACTGTGTAACCATTCTGTAGCTACAGTACAAAATTAAAAGTTTTACAAACTGGCAAAGTATTTCCATAAGATTAACTGCTGTTATCTGCTTTTGGAGATACCTGAAAGGGGATGACTTCTTTTCAGAAAAGAACTTCATGAACTGACTCTGTGTTGGGGGGTTTTGTTTGGTTGGTTGGTTTGGTTTGGTTTGTTTGTTTGTTTTGCTTGTAAGACTTGCCTTTAACCAACTCTGATTTTTTTTTTTTCTTCTCACTTAACATACGATTCTTTTGGCGTCTTTCAGTAAAGATAGGTGGTAAAATAAGATCTTACAGGATGTTGCAGGGTAAAATAAAATTAAAGAAATTGATATAATAGAGAGTTGCTTGAAATGCAGTAAGTTGAGGTTTTCTCATTGAAATTAAAAGCCCACGATTTGCCCGTGTGACGTATGTCTGTGATGTCTCATGTCTCCATAACCAATGGTTCTCCTCCTGGCAACGAGGTAGGTGTTGGTAGGTTAGTTACACTCGGCGTGAATTGTTGCCATGATTTTCGAGGCTAAGGGCAAGTTATGGTAATTACCAGTCTTGACTACTGAGTCAGGAACCAGCCCACAGGGGGACTGTTTCCCCAGTGGGCTTATGTGTTGACAGTTTTTTTTTTTTTTTCCTTTTCCTTCCCATAGCTTTGAAGAAACAGTAGGCTATTTTGGGATAAAGCCAAAGCCTGGTGAGAAGGAGATCACACCAAACTATGTTTTCACGGTGTGGTACGAGTTCTGCAGTGATTTCAAGACCATTTGGAAACGAGAGAGCAAAAGCATTTCCAAGGAAAGGTAAGGTTCTAATAAAGTCATTAATACCATTTTAGATGTCTGGGAAACTGTTCCTTCTCAAACCCAACAAATTATACTCCTATATTTCACAGGCGTCATTGTTTTCTTTCAGATCTAATGGACATCAAGGAAAGATTATTCCCTCAGGGTGCGTAGGAAAATTCACCAAAGGCATGCTGTCCCCACAAAAAGATAAACACATATAATCTGATAAATTACACTTTTGTAACCCCTTCCAATTACTAGCTAGTAAAATGAAAGGAGAGCTGTGCTAATTTGTAACAGATTGCTTCTCTGTGCATTTTCATGTTGAACTAGCCTAAATGAGGCGATATTGCTGTCGCAGACAGTACAGACAAATAAAAGTGAATGCTTTTCCAGTTAATATACTGCACTTGCATCAAAGGGAAGCCCCAGAGATTCAGGCCACACTTAGCACAGTGTCGAAGCCCCACATTGAATTTACAGCACTGCTTCTGACTTTTGATATCCTGCTGAGGACATCAAACTACATGCCGCTAGATCTCACCACACTCCCCTGATTTTATTAGTTCGAGTAAAAAAATAAAATATAAAACCCTCAATTATTTGCTTGATTTTTTTAAAAAGAATCTTTTACAAAGAGAAAACAATTTCATTACAAGCGCAGTCTGCTTACTGCATCTCACTCTGCTTGGAAAGACAAAATGGGTGGTAACGTAGTCACACTCTGGAAAAAAAAAAAGGATTAATCATTTTCAGTGTGAAATATAAATCCAAGTGCATATTCCCAATTGACCTGATTTTAACAAAACACTTGAAAGGCATCAGCAAAAGAAGAAAGCTCATTCAGACTTGCATTGCTCCTTTTGGTCTCAAAAGAAGTTTTAGATTGGTGTAAAAGCACACTTCTAGAATATAAGATGTATGAAAGAAAGTACAAGTACAAATTTTGAAATTGTAAACCTTATGAACATTGTTTTACATATATTACTGCTTTTAAAATGTTAGAAATCATACATTTTTGTGTGGTATATATTAAGTTTCAGTTGATTTTAGAATAACAATTGTGAACATTTATGGAGAACATTTATTTTCCTTGTGCTTTGTTCAACATATTATGGATTAAGAACTGTAAGGTAAAATAGTCATTGAGTAGATCAATATAATCATGCTCAAGGATCAGCTCAGGCAAATATTGGCTGTTGATTCATAATTTAACATTTTCATTTCATACAGTTATGAGGACTACAAATTAATATTCAAGAGAAATTCTAGACCATATATCCATTTCTTTTTAATTTATGTAATTGCTGCCTTCCTGATGGCATACAATGATCCCTTCAAAAAAATGATTTTAACTGCTATGAAAGTTTTAACACTGCATTGAGGTTACTATCACAAAACTCTGAGAAGTTTTGTTAATTTATTCAGGAAATCTTTTCTGTAAGTAAACTGCCATTTTCTGTGCTTTGCTGCTCAGAAGGGCAGGGTGGGAATTTCTCATGCTTTAAACAATACCTAGAATATAAAAGTAGAAATATAATGCAAGTACTTGATCAGTTCTTTTAAATATTTTTAATGTTTAATTGATAAATTTAAAGCAATACCAGTAGAATGCAGGATACCAGTTCCTTTGTTTCTTCAAGGTGCTGACTTTTTCTGAGTTATATAGAATGTTTTTCAGAGTTTACTTCAAATTATTTTCACAGTTTCATTAATCTTGAAAGGACAATTCATTGTCCTTTACATTTAAAATTGAGGTGATTCATCAAAACAATGAGCTGCTGAAATGAGGAGCCTTGTATAATGACTAAATTAGAATGACAGAACAACAGTTTTCATCATCCTAAAATGTTTTGAAATATGCTGCTGAGAAGAACTTCATGAAATGACTAAATTAAAATGATGGGAAAGCTATTTTCATAATCCGAAAATGTATTGTAAAGTCATGACCCTTTAAGGGTTCTGTTTTACTAAGTGTGAGACTAGCAGTTGACTAGCTGCTGTCCAAGAAAGTTAGAAAGGAAGCTAAGAGTTATTGTGCTCATTGGTAACAACAAAACCTTAGTATGACAGGAATGGACAGCTGTCTTCCATAGCTGGGTACAGCTAATTAATTGGATGCAGTATTTGTTTTGCATTTTTAGAGATTCTAATTAAAAAAAAAACAGCCATTTCTTTTTTTTTTTTTTTTTTTTTGAAGGAAGTTTTAAAGATGAAGAGTTGGCAATGGGTCGGTATTTTCAAACTTGGCGAACAAATTGGCCTACCCTTCAAAGCTCAGGAGAAGCTGCAGGAACTTAGCCCCAAATGTTTCTGAGTTAGGCTAGTCATGTGCATATCTAAATTATAAGTTAAATCCAATAATATTGAATTACGTTTTCTCTCATCAGAAGTGATTCAGAGAGTTCCATACATAATTATGATACACAGAATTATTACATAGAATATGTTGAGCCAAATGCATCATAAAAAAATATATTAGCTTAAAATCATCAGTGGCAAGACTAGCCAAAAAAAAATCTAAGATTTTGAATTTAGAATGTTATACAAAAACTAACTACTTTGGATTGTATAACAAACAACACAAAAATCTCTGATTTCCAGGGAGGAGGAGACCAGTACCACTTTTAACTAAATGACAACCTCAGCTGCAAAAGATTGTTTTGCCTAAAAACTACTTGGCTTTTAAATGTAACAGAACTGTAGAAATCTAATTAGATTTCTATGAGACTTTTTCTTAAAGTAAAGGAAACACTTTAATTGGGCTGCCCTACACTTAACCTACCATGAAAATAAATTAGCTGCCTGCAAAATATAGTAGAATCATTGTCTCTTTCCTGGACAAAATTTGCACATCATTTAGGAATGCAAGACAAAGTTACAGACAGATAGCAAACCTAGATGGATATAATAAAGAGATAATATAGAGATAAAATGAAGATGATTTTCAAAACCATATTCCTGATGGAAATATGATGCTAGCTTTTCTTCAGATGCAGTATTTCCTTCTATATCAAAATGTAACTACAATACCATAAAATTTCCTTTGAAGATCACCTCTTCATTACTCCCAAATCATTCCATGTAAATGCACCATAATACTCACCACATGTTGGAGGCATGTGAGATTTTGTCCTGCCTGTCAATTTTTGGTTTTGGTGTGTCCAGATGCATCAACTGTTTTTTTGTTTGTTTGCGTGCATGCTTGTTTTTTTTTTTTGGAGTGGGGACTTTCTTCTGTTTATAAAATTCCAAGATGCTACGTAGATTGCAGACTAAAACAAGGATAGTTGTGGGTGTTTTTTTTTCTTTTTTTTCTTTCTGATCACAAGGCACATATCCCATGGTATATTGCATATAATTGCACTCATTTGCTTTCTGTCAACTATTACATTTTTGAGTGGAGATGCCTGTGTTTTCAGAATCAGTTTAAATGTATGTTAGCAAGAATTTATATGTGTTAAATATATGTGAATATTTATCTATATGTCTGACAGAGCATATTTTCAAAATTTGTTAAGTATAATTTTAAAGGTTATCCTATCAAAGTTTGAATATATGGGGGAAAAACTATAAATGTTGGGAAAATACTGTGGTTGGCAGTGAGTATCTTCATCACAAAGGTGACTGTAAGTGTCATGAAAATAATCTAACAAAGATTATTAGTACATGCTAAAGGGCTTTCCCTTTAATTTTGAAATAATTGCATATGAAAGGAAGAATTTCTGTTAATTTCTCACCCTGCTTACGCTGCAAAGATAAGAGGCTACAGTAGTCATTGCACTGGATTAAGCTTAAGCCAGAGCTTTTAGGTTGAACACAGATAAAAATTTTATAGCTGAGAAGCAGAAATCAGAAGAGAAAAGGAAAGCCTAAGTTTGCCCCAGTGGTTGGAGAAGACATAAACATTATTTAATCAACAGAATTACATGCCTCATATTCAGCATAGGACAAAGCATGTTCTTTTGCTCTTAGATTCCATATCTGGCAAAAAAAATCTCAATCTTGTTGCAAAAAAGAAAAGAAAATAACTTTATACTGACTTTTTTTGTCACAAAGGCAAGAAAAGTTATGAAAAGTAGAAACTCTGAATGTAGCAGTGTAAGTAGCTAGTGGTAAAGAGGAAGATATCCTAAAAATAAAAAAGACACAGAGAAGTCTCTAGCTATTTTTTAGAGTATGTTGGTGTTGGCTTTACCTTTGTACTTTGCTCTTCCATTTTCGATAATTTACTAAATGCAGAATAAGTTGCATTGGTTGCTCTCTATTTATGTGAGAGAAGAGAGTAAATTATGATTAATATAATACTTAATATTTTAAAGTTGTTTTTTTTTAATATTATGCAATTAAATTACTGTGATGCATATAGCAAGTGAATGAAAACAGACAGAAACACTTGCCAGAGAGGAAGTAATGAATTAAATTTTCATTTTCAAAATTACAGTGAGCAAGGTAGAGAAGTAATCTTAGGTTCAGAAGTTATATCACTTCTAGAAAACCAGATTCATTTTATAGTTTTGTAGGTATAGTTTTGTTCATTGCTATTTAAAACCTTCTGGACTGAATTTAAGTAAATTGTGGTAGAGTAAGGGAGCAGAAGATAAAAAAGAAGGTGGTCACATTGAGTCATGAGTTTTGCATTTCTACTAGATTTTGGTTGGTCAGTATAGCCTTTACCTATGCTAGAAAAGTAGCATTGAAGTAGCTGATACATGAATTAGTGGATTGTTTAGCAATGCTGGCAGAAAGAAAGAAGGCAGAATCCTTGCATGTTTTGAGGTAAAGCTCTAGTTATCAGGAAAACTCTAGAAGCAGTAAGAGCAATAAGGTACAGGAAAGTTTCTGCTTAAGGAAAAGTTTAAATAAAATGGTGTTTTTCAACTTGCAGGAGAGGCTCCTGAAAATGGTCTGTACAGCAGGAATGCAAAGAGGTAGAGCAAAAGATCTTTACAAGCCCTGAATGGTGAATCACAAGCAGTTGTTATATATCTAATGCACATCTATTAGGACAATTTAAGAGCATCAATTGAAACTAGCAGCTGGCTGTTATAATATGGCAGCATTGCTTTACAGTAGGTGTACTTAATCTGCTGAATGCTTTGCTGCAAGATGTCATAGATGCAAAAAGCTACATTGCTTCAAAAAGATGACTACAAATTTTTGAAAGAAAAATCCATGAAGTGCTGTTAAATATGAAGAGGGTTTCTGGCAGAGAAAGTATTCTGAGGTCTATCACTGTAAGCTTTGACTCTTTTTATGTGCTTCCTAGATATTTATTATTGTCCAGGCCCAGATACACTGTAGTATATTTTTGTATTATCTGATTTGGCCCTTCTGTTGGTGGTTCTTAAGTGACAGCTTTCATTAGAGCATAAAAATCTATTAGCAACTTGGATTTGGAGACAAATTGTACTGACCACATACATTTTACTTTAATTGTATTGGTTTAGTCAGTTATAACTACAGTAAAATGTATGTGGTCAGTGTCATGCCAATTGATATACAGGCATTTCTTAAATTTTGAGATTGGAGTCTGTCCATCCATTATATTGTGCAGGATCAATGCTTTTGAAATTTCAGGATTAGTTTATGGATGTAAGAATTATGCATACAAAAATCATCATACGACTGAGAGTTATGAGGCATGAAACTCATCAAAGGAATTTGAGCTATGGGGACATTTTGTAGTCTCTCAATGGAAGAAAGTGTTGTGGGTCCAACAGGGGAATGCATCTTGGCTCTAGGTTGAGCAGTTGATGTTGACTTGATCATTTCCACCCACACATGAAGATTTGGATTGCACAATTATTCGTATGCCAGCACAGTTTCATGGGAGAAAGTCAGAACTTTGTGTGAGCCACGGAAAACTCAAGTGCCAAAGGCCATCCCAAGCTATTTCATATCCACATAACCCACTAGCTTTATTGAAGGAGCTATAGAATCAAAGAGAATATTCCAAAATATCAAAAGTTGAGAGAAAAACAGATAGTTTTGTCTCTATGTGCATGTCTTCACACATCAGTAGAACCAGAACATCCATGAGTGGCAATTGGTATATCTAGAAGGGATTCAGCTTGCCCTAATAGAGAGCTTTAGTGCATGGACTGCCTCAGCTCACACCTTTTTTTGGACTGACTTGGAGGGGAAGCGCGAGTGAAAATGACCATAATTTTATCAGTTTAGTTCCTGGTTTGTCAGTATCTTTTCTGCCAGGGGGAAAAGTATGTCCATGAGCTTATTAAGGAGAATTTTTAAAAGTACAGGCTTATATGCTGGTTTAGTTTGTTTCCTCAGGTACAAAATAAAAATAATTGATTGCATTTTCACTAGTATGATCAGTTGTTAGAGACCTGACTTGTATCTGATTTACAGAGGAAGTCAACACATCCCTGAGCGGAAGGCAAAAGCAAATGATAATACCATGGATTCTAGTAGAGGTCTGTGTATAGTTTCAAAGTCAAGATTATCCTGTTTACAAATTCATTGTTTTGATCACTTCATTCAATTTTGTTTTCCATATTGTGTTAATCTACTGTAGTGCTTGGTGTAACAGTTGGTGCCACATTTCCTGTATTCATGAGGAGGAATTGACCTCTTTTACTCACTGTTGGATGAGAAAAATATTTATTTCGAACACACCGATGTTACAGCTGGTCAGATTTCATGGTTTACCCAACCTGCATTCCTTAACTCCATTTTTTTTAACTTATAAGTACACTGAGACACATAAAATATTAATCCTTACTGTCTTGGAGTGGAAAGTAGACATGTGCTGTGTCATTCATACAGCTCATTATTGCTGCCCAGAACACAGTGTGTGAGATTTCATGATTTCACTGCCTCTTCTACTGCATTTAAAAAAGCATGGCAGAGGCCCTCATGGCGATGACCCTGACAGAAGTAAATCTTCAGCTGTTTTCTGTAAAGTCTAGTCAGTGCTGTTTGCTCTGTGGAAAAAAAGAGGTTTTTTTTTCAGTGTTGTAATTATTTATGCTTAGAATGTTCTGTCCCTTGAGTTAGACAATCTCCAAGCTGCTTATGGAAGATAAAAATCATTACTTCTATTATTGATGCGTTCTATGAGCCTAATAAAGATCCACAGTCTTACTATAATTAAGATATGAACAAAGACTACCTGAATTTTTATAAATATTTTTCAGACACTGGTGAAAGATGGAAGAATGCCATGTCATTGAATGACCCATACCTTTTTCTTCCATGTTCTACTGTCCTTATTGGTCTTTTTTATCCTCTCTACTGCTCTGTAAATTTCCTTGCCACTTTTTCTTTTCTGTGTTTTATTGTTCATTTCTATCTCCTCTTGCTTTTCTATTTTACATCTATTTCTGTTGATTTTTCTATTCCCCTTTCTTTCTCCTGGATTTCATATCTGTTAGCTTCAAGCCAGTTTCTCTTCCCTGAATTCTCTGAAAGTTGCCTCTGCTCATGTGACCATTCATACTATTGTACACTGATATAATAAGAAAAATATGTATGTATCTTATTTCCTTTTCATGTCTCCAAACTCCCCTTCACAGTCATGCCACTGTAAACGAACAGTCCATGTGACCTACTCCCTTATACATTGGCTCCCACAGCAAAAACTCAGAAAAAATGGATATAGCTGTCTTAAGTTATTTTGCTGGCCATAAGGCCAACATAGGGCATTTTCTATAGTCTCACAAATTCTTTTCCTTTTCACCTGATTTCTATAAAGAGACAATATTAAAATGGACCACCTTCATTAGTGATTATTATAACTGCAGTTATTCTCAAGGAAGAAATTTAAAAGAATGATACATTTGTTTAATTTACATTTTGACCTTCTGTCACCTAGCTTTTGTTTTCCTATAAATATACTTGGAACAAGTAATTGCTGAACAATTATTAGCCAAGGAGGTTTCTACTTTTGCAGGAAGGTCAGCAATTTAAGACTATAAAATCTCATAAGTTATACCTTAAAGACCTTAACAACACATTTAATAGTTTTTGTGAAGTTAATTAAAATAATAGCATGCTGTGTGTTATATATGCAAGTTGGTTAGCAGCAGTTTATGAGTCTGAAAGAATGATAGAAGATAATAAGGAATATAGTACTGTTATTTCAAATGAGCTTTTTGGTAGTTTTGCGCTTTCTATAACTATATTCGTCTCTAGACCTTGCTTCTAATTTTTAATATTTTATTGAAAAGTTTTTCAGACAAAGTTATGATAGTATTTGATTTGCATAAATGGCAACATCACTTGCGTTTTCACAGAGAAATGGTAGAAAAAAGATATTGAACAGAAAAGAGACATGCCTTAGTTTCTTTAACTAAGTTTGTCTAGTCATTAGTTAACTGTTCTTTATTCATAGGGTGTGTGATGGGTAATTTTATTTGTCTGTTTCAGTCATGGGATCTATAAAATCTATATATTCTGTTCTGGAAGAGGGTAAAAAGTATTGTGTTTGCAAATTATGGTGGAAGACTATCATAACTTTTCATGGATGAATTACATTTTCATATTTAGAGTTTTAGTTTTTTTTCCATGAAAGTGAAGTAATTCAAAGTAGTATAAATTCTGCTGTCTTTAGCCAAAATGTTTTATGATTTTCAATTTGAATAGTTTCATATTATTTCATTATTCTCATTTCAAAAATGTTAATTCAAATCAGTCAAATCAATAGCTAGTTCAAGGATCTTCTCAGTGTTTAACAAGGAGCTATTTTTATTTGTAAGTACCTTTACAGTGAGGATACTTCACTGTTGTAACTACTGAACTAACCACCTTCTTAAAACAAGAGCCAGCTGACCTTAAAAAATCCCAAATAATTGTGTTCATTGTGAGTTATGTATCTATGTTCCTAAGAATGCTTGCTAATCTTATCAGTCACATGTTAACACAGTCCTTTTTTTTCCTCTAGGAGACCACAGTGCAATATATAATTAGTCTGTCATTTTTATGAGACAAATATCACATGATTTAAGTCATGTTATTTTGTATCCCAAACTATGCATTTTATTTAAAAATTCTAATAGGTTTCCTGGAAATTGTGCAACTGTGGAATAAAATACACAGATCAAAGCTAGTTCTCAATCAGTGAAGTGCATAACGTTCTTTTTAACTGTAAAAGTTTATAATCCCTAGAATACTCCCTTCTAATGAAAATGTGGCCTCTGAATGTTTGAAAACTATTTGAAAAACTGTCCAAACAGGCCAAGAAAACAGGCCAAGGAGAATATAATTGAAAATGAATTGTAATCAAAATAGGGAGTAAAACTTGTAGAGATGGATAAAACTAAGTATTAAATATTTTTAAAACTGTACAGAATAATTAACATGATTGTGTATTTGTGTACTTATATCTTGAACCAATGTAACAGCTAACCAGTGGTGGCAATAAGGTTTCTTAAGAGTAATATTACTGTTTCCTTCTGTTCTTAAGCACTGAAGAGCGAGAAATCACAGACACCAATAACTACCCAATAGAAGCTTTAAAAATGAATAGCTTGGACAGAGAATGTTAGGTTCCAGTACTGAACACTGATAAACACAATATTGAATTTATGAAACTTCTATAATTTTTAAAAGATGTTCAGATTCTGTTTTGCTGCTAGTGTTGTAGTAAGGAAGGGGGCACACATCAGTAATTGCAGCTATAATCCACATTCCTTTTTTGCTTTTCTTCCAAAATTCCTCAAAAATTGAGTGTGTCAAAAGTGGTTTTAACTGGACATGGTATTTTAAATAACTTTTGACTAGCCACAGCACAATTATTTCTACTAGTGAAAAAAATTAAATTAGAGAAGAAAGTAGAATTTTTCACTTGAAGAGTGCCAAGAAATGCATTGTTTATAGGAAAAGACTGATTTGGTCTGCATTAGTAAGAATTGGATTGCTGAGTTTTCTTTGCTTGTTTGGTAAAAGAACTTCTCTTATAACATCTTTCCCTCTGCAGTTCATAGATGGAAGTGTAAAGTAGGTGCCCTTAGCATCAATGTTTTAAAGGCACTGATAGCTGGGCAGATCCTATCTTAGAAATGCAAAGAATTTTCCTTCTTTTTTGTCACTATATTTGGAACATAATTTCTCCGGCCCTCTCTTCTGTGTGTAAAACAAGAAGGCAAAGCAAAGTCCTTTTCTGTTGAACTCTGTTCTACTTTTCTTTCTGATTGAACTTCTGATTCGGTTCTCCATGTTAAATCCCAACTGAATCAAGAGTTCTGCTGCGAGAGGCAAGAATAGAGGAATCAAATCAATTTTCTTCTTTCCCTTTATTTCATTAGTGCGTTTAATAGCTTGGTCTGTAGCTGCCTACAAAATTATTTTAACTGTTCCTAGGCAAGAACCTCTTCTAACTTGCCTTTCCTCAAATCCCCACATCACTTAAGTTGGTCAATCAATTCGATTTAAAGGGATGAGAAAATATCAAAGGAAAAAATGGAATTTCAAGGTTTTCAGAGGAAGTGTAATGTAACCTTGTAAATGGTTAGTATAATGTTCAGAAAAAATACTAATTAGGCAAAATGAAAGATAGTATGGTTTAATCAAGTCACCATAAAATATATCAAAAGTCTATTCTTTATATAGAAAAAATCTAACCAGATAGATTTTGATTTTTAAGAGGAGTATCCCCTTGCTGTCATACCGCAGCTGTTTCCAGTTCATTTCAAAGAAATTCTATAAAACACAGATCCTGCAAGGAGAACAAGATGAGAGAAATCTTATGCCTGGTGAGATTCTCAATGAGCAGTACAGACAGACTGTCCTTTTGCTTTTGATTCTCACCGTAGTTAAAAAAATATGTATTCTGACCTACTTTTAATAAATTATGAAGTGCCTTTGAATAGTAATTAGCAGTTTCTTGAGCTAATCTGCCTGAAGAAGGCAGTGGAGATGGTTCTTGCAGGTATAAGTGTACACTAGAGTAGAGCAGTTATACTTTCTTTGAATCTAATAATGTCTTCTGTGTGTATTTTGTTTCAGAATTAAGGTGGCTCAGCAATCAGTAAGCAAGTTAACTGCGGAGAAGAAAGTTGAAACAAAGAAAATCAACCCTACAGCTAGCCTGGTATGATGTATTTCTCAACATGGCATTCAGAGTGCAATTTGTTACAGTATTCTGATCACTCAGATTTATGGTGGTTTTCATTCTTGTTGACGTGTGATGTAATATGCTTCATCAGTTTGAATGCAGAAGATTAATACTCTTCCCAAGGAAAAATCTTTAAATTTATGCCTACAGTAATTTAATAATTAAGCTCAAAACATACTTTAGTTATGAGTAAGTGTGACTCTGTTTACATAACAGAGTGTGATAACAGTTGCCCTTTTGGTTCCTTTCCCTCTGCCACTAGTCTCTTGTATTTTCTTTCCTACTACTCAGTGCATTGGGGCTCATTGTATAAATCTGTTAAATGTCCAAGTCCAAGCTTTTCTTCAAAACCTTAGAATTGTTTTTGGTCTTCAGTAATGGCAAAAGGGAATACATTCCCCTTTTGTTTCTTCCTCTTCCCCAGGTTTTTTTGTAGGACACAAAAAGAGGATTAATAATTTACACTGCCTCCCATTTGGATGTTGATGAAAACCTTCTTTTGTCTGTGGGCACGATGCATAAATCAGAGCAGCATCTCAAACTGTAGGAACAGTTTGAAGAGTCTAAGAAAAGAAAAGGAAATGCATGTGAAGTAGTCAGTTTGCTAAAGCAAACTCTATTTCTCTTTAATAAGCAATGAAGCCTTTTGAGCCTTCTTTGAGTGCTTCAAGGTTTTTCTCTGTTGTTTCTTTGTTTTTGTTTTTTTTTTTAATTAAAGAAAAGACTAATTTGGTATGTCCAGTTTCATACTTTGCAGTATTCTAGACCACATGCTTATGGCAACTATAGAGCATATGGAAAATTAGAGCAAAGAATGATAATAAAACTCTTTTTTTCTTAAACAACAGAAAGAAAGACTGCGTCAGAAGGAAGCCAATGTGACCACCAACTGAAAGAAGACACGTGAAAATAATGAGTGTGACTTAATACCTTGCATGATGCTTTACTATGCCCATTCTCAAGGGAGCACCTTATGTTAGATGTTGAATTCTACTTTGTTGATCTGTTCCAAGACAATCCATTAACGATTTTTCAGTTCTTTCAAGGGGGTTTATACCTTCAGTAGAGAGAGTTCCCTTAGAAGTTTTTTACATGCAAAGTCTAGAAGGATAACACTTCCTTACATTTATTAAAATGTATCTATTTTTAGTGGTTATTTGAAGTACTCTATGCATAACACATTAATATGAAAGAGCTAATATCAGAATTTTGGATGCTGAGTTAAGCAATGACTACAAACCTGTAAGCTATTTACAGAGGCTTTATGTAGATTATAGGAAATATGCCATTCAGCTCACAGGAGACTATAACACCATATTTTTTTTGTTACTTCAGTAGTAACTGGGGTAAAATAGAATGATGCTTAATGTTTTTATAGTGTCTAAGTATTAGATGCATCTTTCTAAACCTGATTAAATGTAATAATAGATTTATTCTGTCTTTTACTATACGTATTTTTATAGAAGCCGCAGTTTATGTGATACATTGAAATGAAAACAATATTTTGCACATGAAAGAAACAGTTTCAGATTCTATAGATGTATGATTGAATGCATAACTGATTCATTGCATTTATGGTTTTGACCTAACATTTCCTACATTCCGAAATCCAAAGGAAAAATGATAAAAATATATATTTTTATTTCAGTGTATTGAAACTATCAGCTTCATAAAATATTTATTAGTCATTTTTCACTCAACTAAAATACATTATTGTATCTCCTTGAAGTCTTGTATTCACCATTACATCTCAGACTTTCAATTCTATTGAGAGCTTTATTTTAAACAATGTATCTCACTCTAGAACATATTTTGCAGCCCACTCTGGTTTCCCTGGTTTTGTATGAATTAAGTGGCAAGGAAGAAATGTGAGAATCTTGCTGTCATTTTGGAACATTGTAAACTTTGTAAGATACTGAAAACATTAGAGAATACCGTTGTTATTGAAGATTTTCCCTACATTTTAAGGATTCAGATGCAAGGCAATGTCTTGAAGCAATAATTAGTTTAAGTTAAAACAGAAAAATGACTCAAATACAGATACAACAATGGCATATAAATAATGACAACAAAGTGAAGAAAATATGCTTCTGATTTCTGTTCAGAAGGAAAAAAAATCCCTTTCTTATTATAAGGGTGTCTCCACATTGTGAGCAACAGAGAATATAGGTGAAGCAAAAAAGTACAAAAGTATAACCAGGAGAAAGCATTAATCCTTTGCTTTAATAGATTGAAATAATATACATGAAATAAACATAGGTTATCCACATAACAGATCAGGGAATCTGATGAAACATAGGGTAAAGTCAGTGCTAGAAAGGTGTGCTTATTAAGGAAAGCCACTGTTATAGAGACCCTATTCATAAACATAGCTTGGAGATTTCATATGTTACAGGTTTCTTAAATAATTATATATATTGCTCTACACAAGTGAAAATGAGGGATTGAATTTGTCATTTACAGTTTGGAGATTCTAGATGCTGCAGAAACACTAGAGGTTTGTAAGTATAATTCATATGAAAGCAGCCAATAAGCAGAGGGGAAAGATAAACTAATATATAGTATAATTTCGATTTTTCATGATTAGTGAGGACTATTCTGGGGGAGATGGAATGAGTTTGGTAGGTATTCTCATTGAAGAAAAGTAAATTCCAAAGATCTAAGTTTTCTGACATCCACTAAATGTATGAATAATTTCCCGTTTTGTTAGTGATAAAATAAACAGGATCAGGAACAATAATGCATGTTCAAGCCAAAGAATAGCAGTGAAGCAAGATAGTTCTGATGAGTCTTTAAGTATAGCTTTCATACAGTTTTCTACCTGCTGTGAAAATGGTGTATATTGGTATTTGAGTTGATTAGGAATTTTTCAATGTACTATTCTTACTTGAAAAATGAATCAACAAGACCAGTACTGTTTGTGAGAAAGGATTGGTCTTGAAAATTCTCATTACAAGTATATTATGTAAAAAAGGTTTTAAATATTTGATATATCTTGTTTCAAAATTTCTTAATATAAAGTTTTGTTTTACAGTTCCAATTGACTTTTCATTTAGAAATGTTGAATAATGTACAAAAAAAGATTAATATTAAAATTATTGATATAAAGCATTGCTTGATGAGACTAATAATTCTTTCCCAAAATATCAATTTTCAGTTTTGAGAACTTAATGTATTTTCCATCTGTCTCACAAACACTAGTAGCCTAGAGACGTTTTTCCCTCACCTCTATTCAACTGATTTTCTTCCCAAGATTGAGATTCTGATTGGTTTTACTCATGACTTCTCTACTGAAAGAGAAAAATCATCAAGAACTTTTGATTAGTTCTCTTACTCAGGACTTTAGGACTATTGAATGCACTAAATTATCACACTTAGACCCCCAGAGGTACCTAGGTGTCCTGAGGCCATTAAGAATGGTAGACTTGCAAAATAGTTAATTTTTTTTGGTAGAGAATTGATATTAACAGATACTATATGTCATCTACTGAAGCATAAAATATTTCAGATATATTCAGATATATCATGTGGATATTAGCATGCATTTGTATTGAGATTCAATATCACTAAGATTTATGTTTTAAGCTTGGATTTGGTATAGGGCCTGACTTTACCTGAGGTTTCTGGTATGGAGAGGAGAAATAGGGAGAGAGAAAGGGAACAGAAAGAACAAAGTGGTAGGGAAGACAAGTCTTTGGCACATCTCTACATTGCTGTCAAGGATATAAATGTAAACAGTGGACTAGATCAAGCCAAGAAGCATAGCTGGATAGTTACCAGGCTAGTTCATTTAAGTTACCTTCATACTGCACAGAAACAATGACACTATCTGTCATAACTGCAAAACATGTAAACTAAAGCATTGTTAAAAAAGTATATTACAGAGGAAGTACTTACTACCCAAGAAAATGGTATATATTTTTTATTTATAAATCGGATTATTAGAAAAAAATCAATATAGATGCATAAATCTTAATTATCTCTGCAGCACTTTTTAACTTATTTACATTATTGTCACTTACTGATTTTAAACTGAAGCATCTTTTAGCACCTTGGAAAATACTTAATAGTATGTGTTGTATTTTCATGATGTTTTTAATGAGCTATGAAAACTATCCAGATATTTTTCCTTGATTTAACCCATGGAACAATTTTATAGTGCAAGATTTATTATGGAGTTACAAATTTATCATTTAAGTAGTGTTCTATTTATTTATTTAAATTAGAATCTTTTTAAACCAAAGGAGAAACTGGATGATCTTCAGTTTCTGAACATATGGAAAATTAAAGTACAATGGCTGGAATGCTCAGAAAGCAGAGAGAAAAAGAACAGAATATTTTAAGCAGTTCAACAAAAGATAAAATTTATATAGGATTTCAGCTTTTCTGAGTTGCTGAAAATAACTCCTCCAACCATTTTTTTCTTACCTCTGAACATCTTTACTTGTGGAAGAATATTGAGAAAGGGGGAAGTGTTTAATTACTTGGCAATGCCATTTCTTTATTGCTGTAGGTCAATATCTTAAAAATGAATGCCTTAATCTTGTGTGGGTGAGGAATTGCAGAAATACCCAAACACATTAGAAATATTCATCTCATTACATCATTGCTGTGTTTTTGAAAGTCTGACTCCATAATTTGTGTGTAAGCACCAGTCTAAGCTTATAATTTTAGAAAATCATATCCACCCTAGTCTTTATTCCTTCTTGGCCTTGTCTGGGTCTTGTTCAGTTTTGTATGGATCTCGCTTTTTTTTGTTGTTGTTCATTTTTTCGTTGTTGTTGTTCAGAATTCTTTAGTGCCCGTTAGTGGATTTCAGTATTTTCAGTCTGGAGAGTTCTCTTTGGTGTTCTTCTTTTGAAGATAAGCTTGCCTATTTGCATATAAATGTAAAGAAAACAAAAACGAAAGACAAAAAGTAACTTGATCACGGTGAAAAAGTTGCTTCCAAGAAAGAAAATATTAGGAACTAAATATCTCCTTGAGCCAGCAAGGAAAAATACCACACAAAATAGTCTGAAAATTAAAACCAGACAAATTAAAAATAGGCATAAATTCCAAACTATTAGTAATGATGCTGGTTAACCACTGGAGGACATTAGCAAAGGTAGTTGTGGATTCCCCAGTTATGATGATTTTATATCAGGGTGGAACAGCTTTCTAAAAAGTTTGTGTCTATAACAACCTATTGGACTCTACACAGAAACTCTGGTTTCTTAGCATTGGTTGAAGATTTAGAGCATATGCCAGGGCATTTACCTTGGCCATGGCTATTGTGAGACAGAATTTATCTAGCAATTTGTCCTACTGGTGGATTGTTAGATATGGCCTGTAAACGTCATAACCAGATTTTTCCATCATACACATATACACATATAACAGGTTATAGCTCGAACTATGTCAGTGTCAATTATGTCAGAGATCTGAAGTTCAAAATGTGCAAGCAAAATTGTTAGAGCTCTTGAAAAGTAATTATTTTTGCAATTATTTGTTCAAAATGCTTAAAAGACCAACATTTCTTCTTTCTCTCCCTCTCCTTCTCTCCCCGTTCTCCTCTCTTATTTTTTCCTTTGGCATTTTTTTAAATTTCCAAAATTCTGCTACTGAAATCCTTAATTTTTTTTTCACTCATTGAAAATGTGGTGCACATACTCTTCACCGCACTTTCAGTATATTTAAGAGGAAAAACAGCACTGAAAAAAAATTGAACCTTTTTAGTATAAAAAGTATCTAAAATGAATGAAAAGTGTCTAGAGAATGAATCATTTAAAACTATTAAACCATTAAGAATATATTTTTTAAAAAAAAAGTATCTTATATTTTTAACTTTAAAAATGCTTGTCTACTTCAGGGATCCTGTAGACTGTCCTGCTTACTGTTGCCACATAGGTTAACCTAGACTGGCTTGCAAATTGTGTACACCTTGTACCATAATAAAAAGCTACCTGCCATGGAAAAATAAGTCATTGTAGGGAAAGGAACAGGTTTCTATTCCAAAATATCAGTACTAGTGGTCTCATCCTAGGTCTGGGTATAGCGACTGTGCAGCATCCCAGCCTTCTTGTGATTTTTGAGAAGGAATTATTTCCACTGCCAAGCTCTCCTTGGTGCTCTGCACAAAGTCCAGTTGAAGTCCAGTCCAAGGTGGGTAATTTCACCCTATAAGGTAAATATTAGAATTCTGGGAGTTCTTGGAGGCTGGAGGACGAGGCTGTTTGCATGGACTCTTTGCCATGGACTCTGAGACACGATGGCTCAGAGGGACTACTCAAATGGAGACTTTGGAAAACAGTCAAGGCTATACATTGCCAAAGAGAGAAGAGAAAAGATCATAATTATATCTCCAGATTAAAGTACAAACTGTCAGAATCTTTTAGAATAGCAGATATCTTGTATAATTGTATATACCTTTTAATTAGATCCTATATATTTCAAAAATTCTACATTCTTACGTCAACTTCATTCTGTGCCTGTGTTTTTGTTGTTTAGATGACAATTTATTCTTAACAAGAGCCTTTACATTTTCATACTATTTACTGTGCTGCTGAAAGACTGACTGCCATTGAAAACTGTTAAAAGAAAGACCTGTTAACAAGGTGCAGACAGGCTCTTGCATTTCAAGTTTCCCCATGGTTTCCTGCCAGTAACCCTAGTATTTTCATCTAGGTAAGAAATAATTTAGCTGCTACATCATCAGGGTTCTGAGCCTTGCCTAACCATAAACTAGTAGTTGTAGTTTGGGACTAAATTCTGTCATCACTGATGGCTAGTGTCTTCAGTTAAAAGTTAGATGGAGATGAGGATGGGGAGTGGAGTGTTCGGGTACCCTTCAAGCTGTAATGTGCTTGATAAACAAAGAATCCTGCAGAGTCCTGACACAGCTTGAGGTTCGTGTCGTATGTTGTATGTTCGTGTAGTATGCATCATCCTTGCAGGTTAAGCTCAAGTTATTTAAAAGGTTTGTTCAAGAAAAAGGACCTGCAGTGTCCATTCACCACTTGATAACATTACTTAAATCTTCTTTGGAATCTGCAAAAAGATGATTTTTGTGAGTCTTTTCTGTGAAATGTCAATTGCTCATTAGGAAAAATCAAATTATACACGTTCTCCTAGGCAGAATGATCATGTAATACTGTTTTTATACATCTTCTCCTTTCATTGTACTTGGACAATTGCTTGTCATAGCTAGTTGTGATAGCTGTTGTAGAAACTGCAGTAACTGCGTAGAGATCAGAGAAGCTAGTGCCCTCTCATACTGTGTGGAACATCCACAACCAGCAAGTAAATATGTATATTTTACAGTACCTGCTGCTTATTTTTTAGTCAGTTGTAAAGTTATTTAATGACTGTATTGATGTTATTCACTAAAGACTGGATAAAAGCCATATTCTTCTTCTATTTCCTGAACTTCTTTTCTCTTTTTTTAGTATATGATTTTGCTACCTGGGTATCATCTAGATTTTTGGAGAAAAGATGATGAATTCTATATTTCTTTTATCTCTGACAGGAGGCTAAAGGAATAAAGTTTTTATTTCACTCCTTGAAGAAAAAACAAAAACAAACAACAGCAACAACAAAAACATTTTTCCCTATTCCTTCGTTCATTCCAGTCATATAACAATCCAATCCAGATTGTCTTAGAATGGCTGTGAAGAAATTAGAGGGTTCAGGTATGGATCTCCTGCCTCATCCCCTTTTTTTTTCTCAGCAATTCATAGAGTTCCCCACTCTTTTTCTTTTATCCACCGTAAATTCACATATTAGACAAATTGGTTACTAAAGGTCAAAAAAATAGAAGAGCTGAACTTTGCTAATTCACCTAAGCTGACCACAACGGCTTCAAAGAATTGGAGAGTCAGTACAATTTACCGGTACAAGTTACCAGGCATTTCTGGTCCTTAGAATTTGACATAAAGAGAAACTTTAATAGACCGAACTTGAGCCCTTAGTTATGTAAGGACACTTTTGCTCTCTTGAAAACAGAAATATGTGTGAGAGAGAAATCATACCTATGTCTTTTGACACTATGTTTTGTATATATTTTCCATGACTTATCCAGGGGCCACAAGACTCAGTAACATACCCCAAAGCTAGAAAGTTGGGGAAAATGCTTTTAAAGTGATATAAATGTCACTGTTTCTTTCTAGTGGATTTTCATTCTGGGAACTCCTCCCTTCCTGTTGAAGAGTTGGGGGATTTTTGTTTGTTTTAAGTAAGCAATTATATCACATAATCAAGTCAGCTTATCTTGGATAAGCATCTACTGCTGGGTTAAAGAGTCAAACTCTGTGTATGTGTAGCAGGTCCTGCTACCATAGCCTGAACAGCAAAGATTTGTCTCCATATAGCTTGAAAAATTGACTCAGTGCTTTTCAGGTGTCAAGTTCCAAGAATACATGTCAAATGAAATGAATTCTTGTCATATTGCACTGCTTTTGAAATGTCAGTGATTCCTGTTGCAGAGGAAGAGAGAGTTCATGAGCTTTGAGATGGAGCTGGATAACAACTATGTGTAGGGACTTGCTAAAAGTAGTTTTTCATTGTAGGAACCATCAGCAAAGCTGTGAATACCCAGCCCAATTGGTACCCCGTAAAATGCCTCTCTCAAGCGTGAATAGCAAACATTCCTGAAGAACAAATACTTAGATTTAATTTATTTGTTGCTAGGCTGAATATATTTGTCCATTTACAGTTGGGCATATTTTTCAACACCAAAAAGAGTCATAATTCAAAAGAAAAAGCAATCCTCAAAGTTGATTCCACCAAGAGTTGCTAAACAATGACCTTTTTATTATTTCATTGGCAATAAAATTGTCCCAGTTTTTCTGAGGGGGAACAGGGGAATTTGGGGTGTGATATTGTGCAAGCCTCAGTGGTGACAACTGAAAGAACAGGTGGAGTATGACCTAGCTTTTTTTTCTAATTTGCATTTATTTATTCTACTTTCAGTGTTGAACTACTGTCAACTGCCATAGAAGCAATGAGGCATTCAGGAAAAAAAAAGAATAATACAAGAATTCGCAGTAGGTTGCCCATGAGAAACAGAATTATTTTTATAGTCTTTTCTAAATATATATTAGCTATAATGACACTCAAATTTTCAGGTATATCAGCTTCAATAAGAAAAGCTGCCCCATCAGGAAGAGTTATAGGAGACCTGTAGGAGCAAAATCAATAAAAAATTTAGGATCATTTGGGGCAACACAGAAAGGTTATATCCAAAAGTAATTTAGGTACATTGGAGCCATTCATTAGGGCTTGGGCTTCAAAATGCCCTAGTTGCTTTCAAATGGTGATTTAGACTTCTATACTTTGACTTTGAAAATGTACCCTGTCATTTTGTATATAGTAACACTCAGCTCTTACTCTCTGAAGTGTAAAGCTAAAAGCTTAGCCATGTTCAAATGTTGCAGGAAGGAAAAATGGAGAAGGATTATTTTGGGAGGAGTGAGTTGGTCCCTCGAAAATGTTTTTAGTAGGATTATAGAATTATTTTCAACTTTTATTTAAGTATTTTGAAAATGTTTTTTGTTTTCTTTTCCAATCAATTTGAGCTGAATAGTTGCACTGTTGAACATTATTGTTCTTGGTACTCTTTCCTCTCTTCTCATCAAAAACATCAAAATGGGCCTCTTTGGCTATTTGACTTCTCTTTGAAGATGTAGCAAAATGGAAAATTCTCTAGAAGCGCTATTAATATTCTGTGTGTACCTAGCAAGTTTCACAGACATAACAGGGCTTATTCTCTCCTTTCTGCATCAGATTTGCTTTAATAAAATCAAAGTTTGCCTAAATGTTACCACATACATTCAACAGTAATATATATGTGTTGTCATTTCAGTTGGGGCTCAAGTTTGCACTCTTCATCACACAAAATGTATGGCATAGATAGTGGAATATTAGTATGATTTAGTATTTTTTTTCAGGAATCAAACTCCTCTGGGTAGTTCTTGACTAAATATATTATCAATGTCAAAAAAAAAAAAAAAAAAAGCTAATTAGATTCAGGTGTTTTTTTTTTTTTCCCTTCACATTGTAACAATAATATATATATTATATATATGTTTCTATTATGTGTCTGAAAGTTTAATTTTCTCAAAAAATAAGATATGCTTATGATTAACTTTGTAAAAAGATACTGTAATGGAATGGAGTATTTATTTTTAAATTAAATTCATAAGGAACGCTTCTCTGTAAATAAAATACTCTATTTTCCTCCTCCGTATTTTTGTTCATCTTATCAATGTACTTTTGTATGTAAAATATATTGTTTAGATGCTGTAAGTTTCTCTGTTTAAATAATTCTATCTAGATAACGTGTTTTACCTACTCTGCTTTCCTGATGCAGCTAGCATTCCAGGTCCAGTGCACTTGCTAAAAAGTAGACTCTGTTCTAGGGATCTGTGAAGAATTAAATTATATGCTTACAGATGTAAATCTGTTAAAGATGTTATAATAAATGTTGATTTTACTTGTGTCTGTAGCAGTCTGCACACACTACTGTGGATGTAGATTTCCTTTAGTTCTGATGCTACTTTTGATAACCTATCACATTTCCAAATACGTTGGAAAGCTCTTAAATGACTTTAAATAATTTATGAAATAATATCAAGTGAATAGTTTCGATATTATTTCTACTGTCTCAAAAGTATGCATCTTTTCTGACTAATATTGAACTTCATTTTCTAAGGGAAAAAAATGTACACTACTTTATTATTTTCTGTTTTTACTGTTATATTGCCCAGAGCTGAGAGACTGGGAAACATTAGTGTAGACCATTAGGGATATTTGTGCCAGTTTCTATACAGTCAGAATGGAAAACATTTACATGTTCAGTGTAAAATAACAGAGTAATTCCATCGACCGTTGTGGGAGTGCAGAATCTGGCAGTGTCTTGGTCAGGAGAGTAGACACAGTAGTCTACCCTGTCTGAAGACTGCTGTGTTCTGAGTAGCATCAAGCTTTTTGTTGGCATCACATATACTTAAAATAGAAAGATTGTGCTTCCTTCATCAATGTTTCTGAGAACTTCATTAGCAAGCTTGTCCTTAGTCAATCAGAGGTTGTACTAATCATTTCAATGGAGAGGAAGAAATGACGAGGTGGGCAAACATGCTGTGAAGAACATTGCAAATCATGACAAACTGCTCAAAAGAAGGTGCCAGTCCCAACCAATCTACAGTAGCGTGATCAAAACAGTGCCTTGGGACATTATTCTTGCTAGAGCATTTAAAGCAGGGCAAAATTGCCTTTCTCATTACAGAAGAGAATACTGCATTAATTGAGACAAGCTGCAAGAACCTGATCAAGGATTTCAGCTATGTAAATGAATAGGACAAGTTAAATAGAAATAATAGCCAAGATTTAGACATTAAATAGAAGTGAAGAACTGTTTACAGTCATTTTTCTGTACAAGAGAAAGGTATAGATGGTTGTAGAGAATGCATGATGTATACTTAAATGCCACAGTGATGAGCATGCTTGAAATACCTTGATGGACACTAAATAGTTAACTGAAGATATAATGAATTAGGTCATCCTAATTAAAATTACTTAAGACAGAGTAATCCGCTATAGAGATACACTTGCTCTGTTCTTGCATTCTCTTATTTATTGCCTAGATTTTCTCACACAGTGTAGTAGTTGGTGTACTACTGTGCAGATGGATATGATGAGCTTTCTTTGCTTGGAATCCTGCATCCTATCAGTGAGTACTTTGCCAGAAAAAAATGAGTAATAACAGAATAGTTTAGCTACATGAGCAATAGTTGAGAACACTGATCTAGTATTCATCTGGAACCTAAATTTGGTTAGACCAAATTAGACTGCCAGAAAGTAATGCAGGAGTCCTAACATCCTTGAACTGTCCTTATGCCACATGGAATCAAAGATCTTTTCAGCTCAGTAAAAGGTCTAATCAAAGAGCAGCATTTGCCATGGCACTGTGCCAGTTACCCTGAAAGTGAAGTACTAGATGCTGAGATGCAAATGCATCACATATCATGCAAGAATTAAACCTATGTAATAGCACCAAGCTTGAACAGAAGTTGAAAATAGAGGGGCTGAGCCTAATTCTCTAAAATGAAGATTGCAATTTCAAGTGTTCAAAGCTCTCATCTGATATAAACCTTGTTTTATATGGTCTAGAAATCTTCATTATTGTTCGTATATTTTGCCTCAAGAGTGAAAAGTGGTGAAAAGGGATATTCTTAACAACAGATTGAATTTCTGTTCCACTACTGTTAAATACTATAAGACAAATTATCTGCTTCTAGTTAATAGGCAGATGAGATTTATACAGTTTAACTGTTTACAGATCTGTAGATATTACAGCCATTTATCCATGGGGACTAAAGTTGTAGATAAAACTATGCAACTGTTTGCCACATATTGTTTATACATATGCATATGAATATAGTTATAAATACATATGCATATGTATGTGTACATGCATTTCTAATACAAGCTATATTATTTATATGACAAAAGAAATTAACCCCCCATGGACCTAAAATATACAGTATCAAATTCATACACCCATTATTTCCAGAAAGGATAGTTAGAACAAAATAAATATTATGTTAACAGCTGGAATACTGTAGTTGTTATTGAAATAATTTAAAAGCAAGTGAACAAATGACAGTGGCATTAGGAAATTTACTTTGGAGAAAACTTTAATCAAAGTGAGTGCTTTGATGAGTGAGTGAGTGAGTGCTATGTGAGTGGGTGAGGGCTATGTACATCTTTTTTCATGAGACACATCCCAAGGCACTTTTTGCAAAATAATGAAGTTAGTGATGCAAATATTGATGAATACACTGGATCAAACAAAGCAATTGCTAGTCTCGAGAGTGCCAATATTGAGAGTCAACAGACCAAGGAATTCCAGATGCAAAAAGTGCAAGCCACAAAAGCTGTTGGATAGCATACCTGCTTCTCACTTCATGCTGTGTTATTGGAGGGGTGAATAAATATTCAAACTATTTTCAAAGTCTTGGTTTTGCTTTTTCCATGTTTCATTAGTTTTTTTTTATGTGCTTTTTGCATCTTGCAAATGATCTGGGGTACTTTCATAAATGCTCACATCTTTTCTGTAAGGCAGAACAGAAAAGGCATGAGGAGGTGTATGTCCTTGCAATGTTTCTTGTTTCCATTTAGGCTGTACGAGGAATTAACTCCTGCTGAAAGTAGCATTGTCAATTGTTCTTTAGTAGACAATTTCCTCACACTTGAGAAAAGTTAGAATATTCGTGTTTGTTCTTACTGTGCATCTGACAGGAGAGGCTGTAGCTCTCCTGCCTACAGACCGCAGGCTCAAAGACACTGAGTAGCAGCTTCAGTTTTCTGGGGGAAACTGCTTGAGGCTTGCTGGGCCATCATGGAAACCCTGTGCATCTCCCTAAAAAGAGTGCAAGGGTAAGTGGGGAGTAATTTCTTCACTCTTTGAGACTTTTCTCTCCTTTCCTCCTCCTCCTTTTTTTGTTTGCTTCCTGCTTTAAAAACCCCGTTACCTTTCATGTACAATTATCCCACTTTCCCAGATGTCCAAGTTACTTGAATTCCCTGTGCATAGAATCATAGAATGACAGAATCATTATTGTTGAGTCAGACTTTCAAGACCATTATTTCTCTTAGAGTCTGGAGCTCAGTAATCTTGATTTGAAATATTTAATAAGGGTCTTAGAATCTTAAAGGAAAGCACAGTGTTAAATGTATTCTCTGACTAGAGAAGTTAGGTCCTAATGGAAAAACTGAGAGACAGGGGGAAAGAGAAAGGGTCTTTTCAGTTATGTGACCACTTTCTTCTTTCCCAGTTCAAACTGAATCTCATATAAATTGATCTTTTGTTTTGTTTGCTTTATAATACATTCTATAACTCCAAAATGATGGTGCAGATCCAAGAACGCTTTCTTAGACTTCATGCACATGCTTCTGAAATCGTCATCTTCATTGCTTTTACAATAATATATTGTTGGGAATTGTCGCAAGAATAGATCTACTTTACACTCGTTGCTCTCTATTTGATGATACTGCCACAGGCAGCAAGTTCTGGCATCATGCACTGTCCTGAATGCAGAAAATGCACCTTAAGCTTTTAAAAGAAATTTCTTAAGCATCTTCTAAAATATCCAACCAAATCCATCTGAGAGGCTATTGTGAAACAATTATATTAATAAAAATGTGAAGGGAAATCAGAGTCTTCAGAATTTGAAAGAAGTGTTAAGACCAATAAAAACAGAGCAACTTGTGAAATGAATATAAAGATCCTATTCAAAGCTAGAGAGAAAATTTGGACTCTTTTTTTTTCAAAAGTAAGAATAAAGTGGGTTCAAAATAAACTTACATGGACAGCTATTTTAGTTTGTCTCTTCTTTTAAGCAACACTGACCAGCTGAGAATAATTCACCTTCCTTTAACAGACATTTTTTGAAAGAAAAAAGGGTAAAGGCAATATTAATTTTTAAGCAATGTGAGCACAAGAAATCTGATGCCAAACTGCCCTTTTTGCTGCTGGGATTGTGTTGAGCTAATTCCCAAGGCATTCTTCTGAAAATGTATCCTTTGGATTAAAAAAAAAAAAAAAGGTAAAAAAACATCCCCTTGAATCCTACTGTTTTAGTTTTCCCTGTGTGCGTCTTCTGGTTTGATTTAGGAATGTGCTGCTTGGTTCCCATGTGGATTGTTGTTGTAGTATTTATTTTGGAAGGAAAAGTGAGTATATGGTTCACGCCTTAACCTTGTCAAGCTTCCCCTTTACCAACTTGAACTGACACCATAGAAATTCTGAAAGGAAAGGCCACAGCCAAAATTAATCATAAACATTAACCATAAAATATTACTCTTGACCCTACCAAGGGGCAGACCTCTAGGAATAACATCCTGCTCCTTAAGAAAATAACATCCCTCTCCAACCGAGAGGAGCAGACGGTCTCGCCTATGCGTGACAGACGTGCTGGCCTGTGCCTCAGGGAGTAACATCCGATTTCAACTCAGAGGGTAATAGGCACTCCAGGCCTTACATTATGCAAGTCCTTCTCGAAACACGGCCCTATATATAAGCCTTGGCAGCTTCCACCTCATGCGTAAAGCAAGTCCTGACCAACACTGTGCTCTCCGTTAGATTTATATGCAAAGTTAGCTTTATATGCAAGGCTAAGCAGACTAAAGCTGAAGCTAGAAAAATTCTATCTGCCACCCTGTTTACCAGGCTGTTTTGACCTGCGTGAAAATCGTGTATATACTTCCCATACCACACACCGTTGTACAAACAGTGAGCCCTGTTAGGAAAGGCTGAAGTCCATTGCTCCTATCCAGCATTTCTCTTGAATTTCTTCTCTGCTTTATTTATTCTCAGAGGCACAGTCCATTAGGTAGAGAAGCTATTTCCATAACCGTCATGTAATATATTGTTGAGAAACAATTCAAATTAATATTAAGATCATAAAACTGAAAAGCTCCCAAAACCATAGTGCTCAATATGAATTTTGCTTGGAAAAGAGGTAACAGATTAAAGAATTCCCTCTTTTACTGAAAGTAAGTGGAGAAAAGACTTAGGTTTCTAAGTTAAGCAAGATTTGTGCCATTGAATGAAGCAGCTCCTAAACATCACACAAAAAAAATCTGCAAACGGAACAATAAAACAAATTGTATCCCAAGGGATGTTGGTTGTACTGACAGTGACAGGTTTCAGCTGCAAGTCATTCAATTTATGTCCAGATATATTTCTGATGTTGACTTCTTCCCAGAATCCATTGTCTTGTCAGCAAGGACAAGATGGAAGGAGCATAAAAGGAAATGACTTTGTGATGGGGAGAGGAGAAGGACAGGAGAGAAGAGGAGAAGGAGAGGAGAGGAGAGGAGAGGGAGAGGGAGAGGGAGAGGGAGAGGGAGAGGAGAGGAAAGGAGAGGAGAGGAATTCCTTAAAATCACCTCACCAAATGATTTTTATTTTTCATTTTCCAACATGATCATCAGTGCAAAATGGAAACTGAGCTGCCTGTTGGAATTGGAAGAGAAGATGGGGGTGGGGCAAGAACAGAATGTTATTCCTTAATTTTTGAAGTTTCAGCAATGATGTGACTATGGTGTTTCAGAGGACATTAAAGGAAAAATTTGTCCTACAATCCTTCCTTTCCCCATGCTGAGACAGAGAGCAGGGCTTATCTCATTCATTGAATGAGGTTAGTTAAATAATTAATTTCAAGCTTTCAAGATTATATTAGTGCTAAATTAAAGCTTATATGGGATTTATATGCCATACGGAAGTGTAGACATGTCCCCATGAGTGGTAGTGGCAGATTTGCTAGGGGTGGCAGAGGTTACTGCAGTAAGATCTCCTGAGTAAATGCCTTAAGACGTATGAATATTTTCACAGGAATTGATTTGTACTTGAAGATAGGTGTAGCCTGTTTGTATCTAACAAATATACACTGTACCCTAACTGATAGCTTGTTTCTAGCAAACCAATATACCTTTCTCAAACTGAGTATGCTTCTGCTTTCATGCTAATGCCGATATATCACTCGTGTTATTAACAAGCTATTTATACACATTCTGACAGTAGACTAGACTTCATCTTTGAGATCAGTACTTAACTCTCATATTTCTTCCCTCCTGCCCTCTCTTTCTTCCCACCATCCATCACACTGACTCTTACTTCCTATCCTCTCCTGTGAAATAGACACTACCTTTTTTTTCCACCAAGAGTAAAACAGATCAAGGTGGTTCCATGTGTTGGTAAAGATAAATGCTGAGACTAAAATCTTTCCCTGTGTGGCTTCCATTAAATTTCATTGGGGAACATTTGCACACCTTTCAATTACAAGACACAAAGGCTAGTGTTGCAAGAGATTGTCCGAGTCTCATAACATCACGCCAGTTTTAGGAAACCGGTGCTTCTGCAGTCTTCTTAATTGAAATCATCTGCAATTTTAAACGCCATGGTATGTGACTTAGTTGTCCAGTCTATTCAGATAACTCCGTATTTAGTGGTACAGATGGTATATTCGGGTCTAAGAGAAGACTGACAAAAAAAATGCCTTGAAATCATGCAAACAGTACTTTAGTGTATTTGTAATAAATAACGACAGTTGACTACATGTTCTAGGTCTGGAAGCACAGCAAATGAAGATAATGTTTGAGAGCGTATTTGCACCTGAGGCAGTTCTCACTGGCAGAGGTTTCTGCTTTACACAGCTTCTTGAGGAGAGTTAACAAGAAGTCTTCTCAATTTGCTCAGTAATGTGGTAAGAAGAAAAGACTATTTGTTGTCATGTGCATGTGCATTATTTTTTATTCTTGATAATAGGACTGCAATGTTTGGTTCTGAATACTGCAAGTTTTCCTGTATCTTATAAGGAACATTACTGGAAGAAGCCAACTTGGTGGTAGAGAAGTAAGGAGGTAGTTGTCTTCTGATAGCCTTCTGCACTATCTGTTTAAAAATATTGTCAGAATCACTATTCTGTCAGTTAGTGAAACAACAAGAGTGTCACTGGCAGTTTGGAATTTCTTTCAGAGCAAAATAGGCTCTGACTTTTTGAACTTTCAGACTAATGGGCTGAGCAAAGTGAAAACAATTGTTTAGATACATCACGCATGGATCTAAGGGACAGATGGTTCTGAACCCTGCCAGGGAATTATGATAAGATATCCAGGCTACAAACAAGGATTTTTTTTTTCTATTTGCTTTTTTTTAAAATCACAGTTCTTTCTTTTGTTCTCAGTCTCATCATTGTTTCTCAGTAATGGTGAATAAATTCTGCTAGAAACCTGAGACCACTTAATAATAAGCTTTAAACTGAGTTCAACATGGCTTCCTCGAACCTGAATATCCAAACTAAAGGCAAGATTTCTTGGATGTTACAATTTCTTGGAGGTCTCTGTTGATGTCCATGCAGGGGTAGCTTTCCTTTTGAAACATATTCTCTACACAAAGAATCCTAGAAGCAACTTGGTGATGAAATTAAAGACCTATGTAGATTACACTCCCAATGCAAGGAAATGGATTAACTCTTCTTTCAACTCCTGCTGCTTAATGTTGATTTAATATATTGTCTTGACTTTTAATAAGGTTATTGAAAGATAAAAGCTGTATAAGGAGCTGTGCCACAGATGCGACAGTCAGAACTTCATATGCAAAATAAAAAGAAACATTATTATAAGAAGAAAATTGAATGTTGCTTGCATAAAATCTGGCTTTGTTTTGATGCATAAAAAGGCAGTGTTCCACACTGAGTTTTTCATGAACGTCTTAAGTATACAACGCTTCTGATGCCACCCCAGTTGCCTATATATAGATCTGTCTTGTGTAAAGAATTTAAAAAGCATTAGAATGGAGAAATCAAAGAGACAATAAATTTTAAACCAATCTTATTGTCTGCAGCCTAAAGTGTTATTAAGATCAAAGTGGAGCAAACATCTGGCATTTGCCTTTCTGCAAAAATTAGATCAAATTACCTACCAAAGGATTTAGATCCATTCAGTAAGTTCTTTCGATTGTACACATAGTTTTCTTTCCCCTTTTTATTTGCTAGACCTAACATCTCCATCTATTTGGAATTCAAACAAATTAACAATGAAAATGGAAATATAGTTTTCTCACAAATACATTTCCTGAGCGACAGTCAAGGGTCTTTTGAATCCCGAGGAGTGTGCTTCATCTAGCTTTCCTCTTTGGTGTTATGTGTATTTGTCTAGAAATAAACCTTACTGGATGCACACAGTCTTGTGTTCATCCTTGAAAAAAATGGATTTTTTGTGCTTACTATTGTGATTATTTTCACTGATGAGTTTGTCATTCATAAAGTACTTGTTAAAAAGCACGGCACACTTTATATACGTTCAGGTAAAATCTTTGCAAATTTACATTGTAAGGTTTTTAAAATATGTCTAATACATTCTTTGGTTTTGATACCTTTGTTTTGAGAGATAAATATCAGAAGTATTTTATATCTATATAGCACAATTTCTTATTCCTCAGATGGAAGACTGTGCTAAACAAAGCTAAACTTGAGAATATGTATCAGCAATTTAAATATATATAAAAAAAGACAATGTCTTCATACCTCAACAAATTAATTACAAAACACAGAGGTTCAGTAAGGTTTAATTTGAAATAAAAACTATTAAAGTCTGCAAATTCATCATTAAAGAAATCAAACACTTTCACAGTGCTCTGTAGTGATGCCATGCAATAACTATAAAATTATGATTAATGAACTTTAGTGTTGCTGTCCTAGATGAGCTGTAACTGACATTAATTCTTTCCAATTGCTTTCTTGCTGGAATCCATATTGATATTACTAGGCAGAAGGATTAGATATAGATTTCAATCGTGCTAGAGATGGAGATATTAATTTAAACTTTGTTCTTTTGATCTCTTGTAATATGAATTGGAATACAGCTATTTCCATAAGGCATTCTTTAAAAAAGAAATGCAAACATGAACATTTCAGATATCATTTGCAGAACTTTTATTGGGAGTCAGTGGAACTTCTCTACTTGATTCATCCCCAAGCTATGTGACTTACATCTGCATCACAGCAAGGAGAAGTTATTGCTTATTGCAATTTAGAAGTTTATTTTTTAATGTGATCCCAAGAAGTGTTCTTTTATGTCAATGTATAATCTGATCCTCACATCTTGCTCCACAGTCCCTTAAAAGCATTATATTAGGAATTTTACTTTCAATATTTTCAGAAAATAATAGGATGAGTGAGCAAGTTAAAATTTCTATACTCCTCCCCCTACACCCATAAAAACTCCGGCATGAATTCAGGCAGCAGAAGCCACGTGTCATCAAGGGGCACCCTAAAGTCATCAGCTACGTGCCCAGCAGCCAGCACAGACAGGCTCAGGTTTGTGAAACGGCATTAAATGTAGCATCAAAACTCAGCACAGCTGGGGCTGGTCGCACGATGGATATGCTGCTGTGTATTTCTGGCTTACATCTCAGCTGATAAATAAAAAACAAAGCAAAGTACCTGAATCTGGTTACGCTTAAATTTTTTGATAACTTGAGGTCAAGTTCAGATGCTTACTAAAAATCTGCAGCAGTGATATCTATCATCTCCACTGTTTTGACTAAATCCGAGTAGACATTAATTTTTGCACTCCTTCCATTTCCCTTCAAAATCCTTCAGTTAGCGCAATTATTCAAATAAGCGGAATGACTCAGAAATAATTTTGGACCTTGTACTGCTGTTATTTAGTGACTATTGTATTTCAGCAATTAATTAAGTGGTTCCTGAAGCACATTTGGAGTGTAAGAGCTATGTTCTTTAAAAAGAGAAGGAAAGAGAGCGTAAGTGGAACCCTGGCCAAGCAAAGGTACCTGCTGATCTCATCCTTCTAGCAATGACTTGATGTTTCCTTTTCAGGAAATCTTCGGGAACTATCAGCTCTAAGTTCAAGTATATGGGACAGCACAAAGTGTCAGTCCCCATGGGTCCCGCTCTCCAGTGCTTCCTTTTCTGCACAGGAGAAGCTAAATTACAAGGTGAAATAACTGCATCGTTTTGGCAAATGCATGCCCCTTTTCCAGCACAGGCCATGCTGTTGACAGGGAGCTGGCGAGGAGCCACGATGCTGCTGGTTCCAGTGACCCGTCCTGAACACGCCAGACCTACTGTGTGCATGTGCTGCTCAGCTGTCCCGCACATGCGCCGCGAGCCTGACGTGCTCTTGAGGCCTTCGTCTCGTTACGTGTGTACAAATCAACCACACGGCACATGGGTAGCAGAGAACATGCGAGCAGGGATCGCGAGCAGAAATCCAGACTCCCTTGCAGGAGGAAGGGAAAAAATGATCTTATTTCCATTTCCCTGAAACCTTAAGATGTGCAGCTTGTCTCTCTCTTCTTTTCTTTAGCATCATCATAAAGTGCCTGGGACTTCACAGAGGGTGCATCTTCGATTCAAATTTGCCATGCTAAAGTAAATTATAATGATGGTCTTCGTTTATTAGCCTATAAGTAATAATACCATAGTACAAGAAAGTACTAAAAAGATAAGTCCAAGAGTTTTTGAGAGAAAAACAAACAAAAAAACTCTCCTATCTCTTTGTTGTAAATCTTCAAATGAAGATATACATGGAAATTGTCATGGAAATATATTGTGTCCAGTTGTGCCCAAGCCTCAGACCAGAACAAATCAATTGCTTTTTAGAAGTAATGATTCATAAAATTTTAGAAGCACAGAAAATCTTTTAGAAGCGAACAAAGATTTAAACAACCTCCTTTAGAATTAAACATCCTTTAGAAAAAGCTAGACCCCAAAACCCACAAAGAAACAGTACTACAGAGACTGGTCAGCTCCGTGTTTCACCAGAGCTTAGTAGGAAGAAAAACGCCCAGGATCTTGTCATCACTCTGCTTTTCAGAACTGAAACTGGACATCTGAATCTTTCCTTCAGTTACCTGTATGCTAAAGGGAGACACTGCCTAGCTGGTAGGATGGTGCATATATAATACCCCACTGTCATTCCTTTGAACAGAAAGGTATACCACTGAAAATTTTATTTCTACTCAGAGGCCCATGTGGGTTGCGAGATTGTCCTCAGACCAGTTCAGTAAGATGGAAAGAATGGTGAAGCATTGGAACAGACTGCCTAGGGGAGTGGTAGAGTCACTGATCCCTAAGAAACATGTAGATGAGACACTTAGGGACCTGGTTTAGCAGGCGTGGTGTTGAAGGGTTTATGGTTGGACTCGATGATCTTGAAGGCCTTTTCCAACCATAATGATTCTATGATGATATCTCTTTCAACATAGTCTGGGCTGCACAACTCACATGCCTGATGGAGAAGCAGGTTGGGATGATATGATCTAGACTGCTATTGCCCACCTCCTACCTGCTGAGCAGGAAGCTCGAAGCAGTCCATCCTCTGTGGTCGCAGCTCCTCCTCGGTGTCAGTCTCTCCAAGGGCTGTCAGCAGGGAGAGAGGAGTTAAAAGGTAATGACAAACTTTTAGGTACTCTCTGTCATTACTTTCCAACTTCTCCTTCCCTATTTGCAGCTTCAGAAGTGTCGTGTTGCAGAAGTGTTCCCTACGCTTTTGTGAAAGTGGTAATGAAACACAAACGGAGGTAAGGTGTAAGGCGGGCATGCTGAATCCAACAATCTCTACAGCAATTCAAGTTTTATTTATATTTTGAACTGTCACTATATGGTTTACAAGGGGAAAAGTGTGAATAAAGATTGAGATTTTTCCTTCTATAAATTGTGGAAGGGTGAGGGGGAAGTGACAGATCTTGTTTAAAAACCTTATTGAAGCCGCCCTGGTGAATGATGGTGCCATTGCTTGTCTCTATGGCTCATTGTCATAATGTAAGCTCTTTTCTAATTAGAAGAAACCACAGAAGTCAGAGTAAAGTACAACAGATCCAGAAAGAGCTGGAAACTTAAGGAAGAAATAATAATAAAAAAAAACAATAGACATGGGCTGGAGAAGATTTTGTATTTATTTGTTACTAGTAGTTAAAATGACGTACAAAATGCTGGGAAGAAAAAACTCCAATTCTATTCAGTTACAAAATAATTAAAACTTCATTTTAAACCAAGTTTTGCTTTGTGAGACCGAGCATGAAAATACTGCAGCCTTAGGTTATATAGTCCATTGTTTTTAGAATAAAGCAGACATTTAAATACATATTGTGGTTGATATTTAATATCTTGTATAATTGTAAGTTAGCAGAACTTTCTTACTCTCAGGCAATAACTAGCAATTCATAAAAGTTCTTTGTATAAAATTTACATATTTATGGCGGGGATCTGCCTCCAGGGGAGTTCCTTTGTGATCAAGGCATAGGCTCTTTTGGAACATAGGTTTGTAAAATTGTTATCAATTTTCCTTCAGAATGCTAACCTAATGTTAAATAGAGGAGCTAGTAATGTCTAAAGCTTTGCTTGGTGTCTAAGGGTTTTAAGATATCGCAGCCTAGGATGAAATCCTATCATCGTTAACAAAAATAGGAGTGTTGCTGTCAACTTAGAATGAAGATAAAATTTCATTCTTAAGGTTTGCCCATTACTGTAATGACATTAGCTAGTATACAACTTCAGCAAAGATTGAGATCGGCCCTTGCACCTCCAAACCAACTCAAAAAAAAGGAAAACAACCCCTGTAAATTATCATTGAGAAAAGGATTTGTATTAATAATAACATTAAATATCCATATCTTTCTGTTTAACTATTCACATTCCACACAGTGGAAATCTACCTCCTGTAATTCCAGATTTTAAAACTGGATTTTAAAACCCATGAATAAATGTGTCAAATCTGCTGAATGAGAGTATACCAGATGCAATGCCTTTTAGTAACATGAAGCAAGGAGTTGCCACCTCCCAATGGCACAGCTGCAGACCTCAGAGCAGTGTGTGCTTTCCCATAAGAATATATGGACTGCAGAGATGTAGCATACAGCTAATAATTGCACAATATATTGTGTAATGGCTGTGATTTTGCTGTAACGACTGCACATTTCATGTGTTTCCGTGTGTGTGTGATGTGCCACTGCGTGTGCTGCTTGAACGTGTTCATACAAGCAGGAACATACTCCTTGCGGCTCAGGGGACAGAAACACCGTCTGGATAGTGGTTCAGTGTCGGCCTTGTTGTCAGCCCAGCACTGGCAGCAGTCGGCGCAGGAATGTGCTTCTTCTTGGGTGCAACCCATGAGCAGCGTGGGCTCCAAAGCCAGCGCCTCGGGGGTCACCTAGAGAAAACGGCTGTGTTTGGTGCCCCCCCCCCCCCACCAAAATCCATGCTCAGCTCTGGCTTCAGCCCCTCGTTCCATAGGCGGGAACAGTGGCAGAACCTTACAGGTGAGGCCTGTCCCCTTCCATGTTCCTCCCCTCCACCAAAGCAAGAGGGGCAGCTAGCCCTTAATTTTCAGGAAATTCTCTTTACTTAGTCCAGATCCTGTGTAAATGCAAGTCTGTGGTAAAAGATATAAAAAGCGGATTATTGCTGGCAAAGCTCTGTGTGTCTCTTCCAACAAGCTGCATGCCTGTGGCAGAGCTAAAATAACAATAACAATGCGCGGGTTACTAGCCCCGAATGTCGTGCCTTTTGTCTCTTGTGTGGCTCTGGCTTTGGCAGTCACATGATGCTTGCTCTAATTCTTTGCTTTGCTCTTGATGTGCTAAATTACTGCCATTTTGTACTTAGATCTCGGCTAGCAAGAGTTCTGCGCTGCGGTATGGGTGTCCGTGTGAAAAAGAGCAGGAGAGGGACAGATGCGCGTGGCGGGGTTGGCACACTCCCTGCGTGCACGTATCCATACCAATGAATAACAGGTACTGCGTATACATACATGTGTAAATATGAAGGATAACTGCTTGCTGAAATACAAGACTTCAAATGGATCTAGTGGCACAAGAGAGCCTTTTGATCAACTTAGCCATTAGAATTTGGAAATCTCTTTATAGTCTTGTATATAGTTTCTCTTTAATTTATGTAATATATGAATAGGTCTATAAATTAAAGTAAAACGTAAACAGAAGACAATACCTCTTTCTGTGTCTTTCTATATATGTATCTTTCTTTTTTGTTCCATTTGTATTCCCCCATCTACTTACTTTGACCCTTTTCTTCCTAACTTGCTGTAATGTTTTCTTTCCACCTACACTGATATTTTTTTCACACTCCTGCTTTCCCCCTCATTGTTCTGCCAACATGGCTTTTGGAGTGCACTTATTTTCTGAAACTCCTGACACAGCTGTTATTTTTTGTGATGTTATGCTATGGCTTAGTTTACTTTACATTTCAGAGTAACCTCGTGCTTTCAAACTTCTTGTCTGTGCAGTGCAATGTTCCTTTTCATACAGTAAAAGCAACTAGCTTGGCAGGTGAACATGAGGAAAAGCCACAGCTGCACTTTGCCCGTAAACGGCAAAAATGTGGATGTGCACTAGAAAACCTAATTACTGTGATGTTGAGCCTGTGGGTAAATAGATTTTAGTATTTTGAACTCCCGATAAAAATAATTTTACCATAGTGAACATTCATCTGTTTGCTTATCCACCTCCCTTTTCCATCTTGCACACAACCACACACATGCACGTCCTTCCCCTAGGTCCTTTTTTGATTCTTTGTTCTTGTTGTTTCTTATTTCAGATAATTCAGTCGGTCCCTCTCAGTTGCTCCAGCCCTGGAGGTATGCTAGCGTATACCTCTCACTCTCGCGATGCTGGCGCACAGTCAGAGTGCAGTCAGTCTGGCGTTTCCTCCGCTTAGTCCAAGTCAATAGATATACACCGGCACTCCTTAACTCGGGTGATCCTCTTCTTCTTCCTCGGGGGCTGAAGCTCAGGGCAATTAAGTGTGACAGTCATGGTGGTGAATTTCTTGGGCTTGCAGAAGGAGCAGGACTGGAAAGAGCCTTCTTCTTTGCGGACGTGCCTCGGGATGTAGAAGGAATTGCATTGGCCATAGCAGAACCTGTTGATGATGGTGCGACTGTTGCAGCCTTCTTCGTGGATAGTTTGTTTGAGGGGTTGAGTTTTACACCAGTCCCGCTTCAGGTATTTGCGCTCGGTGATGTGCAGTGCCTCCTGACTGGACTCCAGCACCTCCTCGGCCGGCATTGAGGTGCCCTTGCCCCGCTCTCGATGCCGGGAGCCCGGCTGCTGCTGCGCCTGCGTCTGCTCTGAATCATTGGGCTGCTCTTTGTCAGGGGGAGGGATGGCACCCTGAGAGCCACGGTTCCTCTTCCTGCCTTCTGCTGCGGGCAGCAGAAATCCCACCAGAAGAAACAGAGCACCCACGGCATACAGTGTGCGGAGCATCCTACAGAGAGGGAGTGGAGGAATAAAGCACAGTTGGGGATTTCAGACACCATCAGAAATCAGGTCAGGTATGCAGTAAATCTTCAGTTCTATAAGAGATATGTGTGTGCATATGTGTATACACACGTGCAAGATAAGTTTTCAGTCTTTACCAGTTGGACAGCTATTTCAGAACTACAGGGTAGTTAAAGCTTTCATATATGGCAATTCAAAGTCAAAGCAAGTCCAAACATAATTCAGTTTTGTGTAGCATGCATCTACTTCCAGCTCCTTTCTCCTTGTATATTACCCTGTTTAAGTTCCAATTCCCTTATGTCTTACTGACACTATGAATGTTGTTCTTGATTTACACTTGTGGAAGAACAGATTTTACGTAAGGGTTGCTATGAAATGGCTACCTGTAGTAGCAGAGGACTAAACTCTCTGGCTCAGGAGATCTATTCCAGCTATGTTTTCTGAAGTTATAAGTTTAGCTCAGCTTCTTAAATAATCTGCCTACAATATATGATCTGCACCTGTTTGAATTACAGCATCCCAAACTCTCCTTTACTGCACTGTGTGGTTCGACTGAGTCTGAGTGCAATGAAGCCTAAGGTAAGTAACGGATATACAATGAGACATACAACTAATACAAAATAATACATAACAATAAGAGAATGTATAAGCTAAAAGAGCTGTCTCTTATTTCAGATTTCATAATTCAAATTTAATTTCAAATTAGTTTCAAATTAGATTACTGTGAGTCCTTGATAGTTACTCAGATGCAGTCAAATAGTGTTGAGACATTTTGAGATTTGAGTTTTAGTTGTTTTATATAGTGTATTATTGGGAGGTCATATGAGGACAGCAGTATTTCATACATGACACGAGGTCACAAAGGGTTGCATCGTGCAAGAATGTCGCCTGTGCACCCAAAACCACTTCAAGTGCACTGAAGTGGAGACAACCGGGCTCTTCAAAACTGCGCATCTGCTCCAGACACAGTTACTGGTGTCGGACTCTCCTTCTTCGTTCTTGGCGACCCAGGTACTTTCCACCATTACTGGTAGCTCTCAAGGCTATGACAATGAGCTGGGAAGGAAGTCCTTGGTTGTCACACATCCCAGAAGCTCTAGACTCTCCACGATGTTTCAGAAAGCAAGGGATGGCTTCAGCCAGCAAGATGGCTTGGGAAGGGGGCACTCGGGACCCTCCTAGCAGGGTGCTTGGGAAAAGCCCCTGAAGGGGCTCTTTGCAGTTCTACCATTTTATGATTTTTTGCAAGCAATCAAAGATGTACATACATTAAAAAGGGAAGAAATGGGAAGAAAAAAAAAGGAAGTTGCTCTCTTCTACATGCTTCAAGTGCTGTAGTTGAATCTCTTATTTGACTAATCCTACCACTGAAGGGCAAAATAGCTTCTGAACTGGAGTCCTGCTTATGTTGCCACCCAGCAAACATATGAAACATGAAACCACAGGAATTTCCCTGTACTATTTTACCTGCTCTGCCTAAGGCAAAGTAACTGGGCAAAAAACCAGTCAGATGCCAACTTTACAGCTGCAATGTAGTCACTCAGGAGAGGCTCAAGATGGCCATTACTGCTGCAAAAATGAACATTAATTTTTAAGGTCTTTCCAGTCACCAAGTCAAAATAATCTTTGTATTATGGTGTTCAAAAAGCCCTTCCGCCTGATGGGGCTAGGAAAAGAGCTATAAGGGTGGAAAAGGGTTACAGGAGCTCTCCACCACGTTCAGGGACTTGCTTGTGGATATAGTATTACAAACGTTCATCTCAGGATCATTGTGGTGCCTAGAATGTATAATATGCATGATGAGTATATGCATTTGTTGTATTAATTTGGGTTTACAAACCAGAATGTGCTACATTTAGAAGTTTCAGGCATAAAGAAAGGGGATGTTAGAATGACACTACTACTGGTTCCAACAGACAACGTAGAAAAGCTGCTTTTAATATCTAAATAAAATGCTGTACAGAACATGCAATTTTAATATCCTTGCAACACAGACATAGAAAGAAAAAAATGTTGGGAATTCTGATTGAAGACTAACGCAGCGTAATTTCAAGTGTGAGCTCAGACTTCACGTTTGCTGTCTTTTTTCTACTTCTGTTACAATCTCAATTTTATTTAAACATGCTTCTTTTAAACTTTATTTTCCATGTTTTGGCTTTATTTTTGTTTTTTGTTTTGTTTTTTTTTTTTCCTAAGAACAGCTATAAAACAGTACTTATTTCCTGGAAAGGCAAGAACGACTCTTTCCAGAGCTGTTCCTATTTCTCCAGCAACCATACATCATATACACTGTATTTCGACACTATTTCGATATTAATATTAACTTACTCAACATGGTGCCAAAGTCTTAAGAAAGAAAGTCATTGTATGCAACAGAAAACAAAATGTTAGTTTTTAAGGAGTGCTGGGAAACTTTGGGTACTTGCTTAGTGTCCCACAATTGAGATGATGTTTTGCCAAGACAGATATGTGCCACTTTTATTTCTAAAACAGGTTATGTCGCTCCACCTTTTTGCACGATCATTTCAGGTTTCGTTATCTGAAAATGAGGTGTACTTTGGGACAGTAATTTGGGGAAAATTTAATGGTAATGTTTACAATTGTACAACATCTCTCCCAGTTTCATGCTCCTTTATTAAGCATCTTTTTTAAAAACAATCCTAAACTGTGGGAGGAAAAAAAAATTCACTGATTTGGCTTGCAACCTTAGAGGTGAAGATTGCACTATACGCATAGAAAAGTGATTGTGATTCAAATGAAAATTAGCAACTCAGAAAGAATGTTTCTTTTGGTCACTTCCAAAAGGTAAATGTAAGAATAAAAGCAATCTAATCATTTGGGGCTAAATTATAGTTTGAATATAGACCCACATAAAAGGCTGTGTGAAGTTCATGACTCAAATGGGAGCTCAAGTAGAAACCCACTTGAATTACTATTAAAAGAAAAGTTATTTTTTAAACACTTATTAAAATTAGCTTATATATATATACATATATATATATATATATACACATACATATACAAGTCAAATTGCAAAGAAAAAGGAGATGGAACGCCTCAGCAAGGAAAACAGCCAAAATGCAATGCCCGGACCCTGTGCTATCTCTGCTCCCAAAGCAGGGTATTTGCTTATAAGAAAGGACTGCATCTCTGGCTACACCAGGGACCTAAATGATCCATCCTTCTATGAATTAGTGTTTGTGAAAAGGTTTCCTACCGTATTTTTATTGCTGTGAAAAAATAGAACAAGAAAGAGTACGAGATAAAATAATAAAATCAGTATTATCATGCCCAAAGTTTTATCAAAAAGAAATTCCTCCTTAAGTAAACATTATTTTCCCTTCCACACCCATAAGCTTAAAGAGTAGTACTGGAGCTTGGGTAGGAGCTGTGCAGAATTAGTCTGTAAAATATTTCAAATATTTCAAAATTTAAAACTTCTGCAACATTTTCAGGAGCAAATCGGATGATACTGGCTATTGCAGAAGCACTGACAAAACCAGAATGCTGATTTGAGAATCCTCATGAGTACCAACAAAATGCCAAGTTCAATTCCTACTTATTTTCCTGCAAACCCATTGAGAGATCTGGTATCATTAATATTTATTTTCCTGAAGAGTAGCAAAGTACTTCAAAATCTGTTCTTTCCAAACTTCACTCTGGATTTAGAGTTCTACTTTTCATCATCATCATCAATTTTATTGTTGACTTCAAACGGGAGCAGACTTGGGCCCTGACATTTATATAGCTAAATGTGTGGTTTATCTAGCGCCCAAGATCTAATCATCTGAGGCACATGAGGAATTTAGTGGATTAATACTAGCAGCACTTCATCTGGTCCCTTTCTGGTTTGTTACCTAACACAATTAAGTTGTATATTTTTTGTTTAGGCGCTTTCTCCTATAAATTAAGAAGTTCCAAATGTCAATTTAAAAACGGTGTTTCCCTATGAGTTCCCAGGCAGAGTCATAAAGTTATTACTGAAAGTTTCAACACGGAGGAACTTGTTTAAAAGCGCTGGATGGAGTCCTGCTTCTGCGGAAACATACAGCAAGATTCCCACAGACTTCAGCAAGCCCAAAGTGTCATCTGTGAACCATATTTAGTAGGAAAATATTATGATAAGCCATGGACTCATGGGCTTCGCAGAAAACATGAAAAATTATCTGCAGAAGACCTAATAAAATAGCTGCACTTGGTGGCTTCAAATACCAGCCAAAGATTGAGAAAACCAAAGTGGTTTATGTCCCAGAGGATCAGAATAATTCTATGCCTGGTTTATTATATATGAATTACGGAAATATTCTCATGTAATGTTTTTGTAGTCCATAGATCTGTATTTTTAATGCGCAAAAATGCATGGCAATGGCAATTTCTAGAGGATCATCATGTTTTTCAAGACTAAGCCAGCAAAACTAACATCTCTCATTGCTAGAATTGGGATGCATTAACTTTTCCTATGACTCCCGCTCATGAGTCATGGAGGTGGCTTTTCCGCGAAGAGTGACGAAGACAGAGAGCAGTACGAGGGAAAAGAGTGAGGAAAACAGAACTCCACAACCTCCCCCTAATGAACGAACGCGCCGCTCTGCGGGACATCCCACAGGACTAAGGGGAAGCTGCACATCGTGGTGGGCACGGCTCTTGCCAAGCTCCGAGCGCCCCAAAGATGCGCCTGGAGCAACACGGATTCACCCCTGAAACTCCCTCCAGAAGGATCTGCGCACGGATCTGCAGAAGCACCAGAATAGGTTTGCCACTCCAAACAGCTCTGCATGCTGACAGGGGGAAAGTGGTGGGGGAAGCTGAGCGACAGTGCCGGGAGAAAAGCAATGCCCTTGCGCAGCTCAGGAGCGCATCTGCGGGAGCAAGGGGCCACTCCGTGCTCCGGTGCGTCTTGGGCTCTCTCAGCGCGCCGTGGAGTAGGGGGAGAACGCAGCAGCTCCCCTGCTTGCAAATCATCACACGTACTTCAAAGAAAGCCCCGGCCCGGGGTTTCCTGGCGCTAGACCTGAAGGTCTCCGCACGTCTCACCAAATGTGTCTGTAACTTAACCCAGGACCCCATTAGCAGAAAGCACAGGCCAAGCGCGCGCCGGTGTTCCAGCAACGCGTGCGTTCTGCATAGAGGGGTTTAATGGGAGGAATTAAAAGCAGGAAACCAGAAGCGTGGTGGCAACCACCGCTGGTGGCCGGGGAAGGCCGCAGAGGGTAAGAAGAGAGGGCTGCGGCCATGCAGCACGGAGGGGCACAGGGGGCTGCCGGAGCCCCTTCCCCGTCACACTAAGTGATGTCACTGCAGCCATCACTAGGGCTGTCGGGCCAAGGAGGCCACCAACTCGGCCCGGCTCTCCTGTGGACGCAGACGCGGCTGCCCGGGGGTAGCTGCAGGCAACCTCACCCGACGGAGCAGCAGCTCCCCCGAAGTGACACCCGAGCTGACAGGACTCGCCACAGGGCCCCGTGCTCGCTGGGGTCGGGCCGAGGGAACAAACCTCCCCCGGCTGGATGGGGCGGCGCGGCCGGGACGGGCTGCGCCCGGAGAGTCGGGCCAGGCCCGCGGCTGCTCCCGCCCCGCGCTGGGCGCCGCTTGGCCTGGGAAGGGCGGCAGGGAGCGCCGAGGCAGCCAAACCCGCCGAGGGCTCCGAGGCAGGTGGGAGAGCAGGACGCGGGGAGGCGGTGGAGAGAAGCGGAGAGCAGCCGAGCGCGGCCACGGAGCCTTCCCCGACGGCGCCGCTCGGCCCGCGGTGTCCCCAGGCGCTCGGCCGCCCGCGGTGCCCTACGCCAAGCAGCGGGCAGAGGCGGGACGGCCCGAGCGGTGCCGCCGAGCCAGGCTGGGCCGGCTCGGGATGGACGGGGCGGCACCTGGGTACCTGCGCCCGTCCCGCGGCGGCCCGGCCGGGATTTCACCGGGTGCCAGGCGGGCGCCGAGTCCCGTTTGCCGGGAATGGTCGCGCGGGCGGGCAGGAGAGACAGAGCTGGCCGGGCTTTTGCAATCACCCTCTCTGCGGGGCGAGAGGGATGCGACAGCTCCCGCCGTCTAACAGGCGGGCCGGGCAGCGTGCGCGGCTGCATCGAGGCGCCCGCGGGTTTTCCCCGGCACCCATGAAAGACTCCTCCCACCCCCCCCTCCCCGAAGGTGGGAGAAAGGGATTCAAATGTGCCGTTTTCCTCCCTCGGAGCCTGGCCCCGCTCGGTCTCTGCCGGCGCGGGTGGCCCTCACCGCGGCACCGGGCCCCGCTCACCTGCTCGGCGGTGGCGGCTCCTCGTTGCGGCGCGGCCCGGCGGGGGTCACTCGGCGGAGCAGCGGGGGTGGGAGCCCGCAGCCGCCCGGGAGTCCATAGAAAGGAGCCTCAGGTCCTGCCTGCAAATTGCGGCAGCGCCGAGCTGTCTCCCATTTAAATGTCTGCCAGCTGAGAGCCGCTCTGCGAGCCCCTCCAGATCATTGGACAAGCGCCTCCAAAGTCCGTGTTATCCGCCCCCTTTAACACTTCCATAAACTTCCACCAGGGAAAGCTTTCAGCCATCCAGATAAACACTCGGCGACTCTCCTCTCAAGAGAGTCGGTGCTAAAGGTCACCCCCCGCCCCCGCCCCACAAAGGAATTGTTCCTGGAATGCACAGAAAATTCACATTTTCCATCCCCATTAAAGTATGACATTTAAGAAGAGTTAAATACCCCCTCCCTCCCCTCTCCCTTCCCCAGCCCGTTCCCCTCCATTCCCGCTGCCCCCGTCACCGGCCCCGTCCGGGCGCTCCGGCCACCGCGGGAGGTGTCACCGTGTCCCCCACGCGCCCTGCCCGGGCAGCGCCTCCTGCCAGCGCGCCGGGCACGGCGGCCCTCACGGTTACCGGGAGGGGATCAGAGCTTGCGGCTGCCGAGCCCTCGTGGGGCTCCCGCAGCCCTCGGTGTCCCCGTGCCCCGCGCGGCTCTGGGAGCAGCAGCGGCCCCGCAGCGCGGGCTGCGCGGAGGGGAAGGGGCTCCGCTAACGGGAGGGAGGTCGCGGGGACCCCGGGGCGCCGCGGGCCACAAGCGCCCCCCCGACGGGCCGGGGCCGCCGGAGCCAGGTGCAGGTGGCACCGCGGCAGCACTGCGGCCCCTCGTGACATAAACACTGGGGTTTATGCTGCCCGCGCGCCGAAACTGCCCTGCCGCGGTCACCTCGGGCCTCTTCCACGCACCGCACATCGTGCCTGGCGAGCGGAGGTTTTTATTAGGCTCGTCTGTGCAGATGAGGAGGGCAAGCTAAAAAAGCTGTGGATGGGCTGCGTTCGTGATGCTGTGCTTGGGCGAGATGCCTCGCATCTGGATTTTTGAAGCATTTAGCAACAGCTCACTCTTTAAGGGCACTGGTTACTGCCAGCTGCAAGAGATGAGTGCTCAGCACATTCATAAATTAGAGATTTACTCATCCGTTGCGTTAAGTTGGAAAACAAGGCACATGTGCTTAGTGATAACGTGGGGGGAAAAGCACTGCCTCAGCTGCTTGGCCAGCAGCTAGCGCGAATGCTGCAGAAGCCACAGGGCAAGGAGCTGCAGGCAACGGCGGGGGGCAGCAGGAGAGAGGAGATGTGCTGGTGAGCAGGGGCACTGGAGTTCCCGCTGGAGGGGAGGGAGGCATTTCTGTCAGAGAAAAACAGCAAGGGACACCCAGATGGATGAAAAGAGAGGCCGAGGGAATTTTCAGGATTTTTCTTTATATTGATCAAAAAAGTGCTATTAGTCTCCATAGATTAACCGCTCCTGAGCAGCGATGGGGGCCCAGGGCCATATCCCTTTGGCTGCCGGGGGAGGAAGCTCTTTCTGCAGGAGCACAGAGCTGCCGCCCGCGCTGCCGCTCCGCACGCAGAGCCTCCTCTTCGCTGCGCGTTCCTGCATGGTTCACGCACAGCCCTGGCATCGCTCCGGGGTGGCACCAGCGGCCGCTGCAGGGCGGGCATCTCTGCTTCCCAGTCACCTGGCTGGAAAGGTGGATCTCTACTTATAGCCGCTCAAGAAATCCCTTAGGATGCATCTCCTGACATGGAAGCTGTATTTCAACCTCAGGATGTCTCACCATTTCTTGCTGATGAGCCCATTGAATTTTTCCATCTCTTTTCTTTCCTTTAATCCAGTGTTTCAAGTCTTGCATCTTCAGGATCCTCAGGATTTTTGGATCAGGGCAAAGTAGAAGTATTCGTGCACAATTTTGCTTACTTGTTCATAAAAATAAGCCAGCTGGGGAGCATCATTCTAGTTGTGCTTGACTGCTTGGGCTGAAGGAAGGTAGCATTGAAAAACAAAAGACTTTGCAGAAAGGAAATGTCTATTTTTTCTTTGTGTCAAGGAGAGGTGGGGGAAAAGACACTTTTGCTCACTGTCCTGTTGACATCAGTTATCCAGAGTTTTCAGCTTGGAAGTTTATATCCCGTTTACAGTGGGACCCCCTTTAATGAACCATTCCCAGAACTGACTCCAAAGATGCTGCTGCACAGGTGAGACCTCATCCAAAACAAGGTCCTGCTAGCTCCTGGCTGAGAGGTACGTTCTTATAAGAAAATTACCTTCCCCTTCCTCCCACCTGCAGCCTTATGAACCCCAGCACATTTGAAACCCTGCTGATGCTCTACAAAACTCTACTGTGGGTTCAAAACTGTGGGGGCATTTTGTGTCACAGTTTAGTTTGAGCAGAAACCGGGGGGGAACGGGCCTACTTCCACAGCGGTGGTTTGAGCTGACGCATGTGGGTGTCGCAGGGTCGTAACGACGTGTGCTATGGACCTCACTGGATTCGGCTACCCGCTCGCTATTGTTTTGGGGTCCTCTTTGTTTTTGTTCTACAAATTTCCTCTCCCATTTCTTGCTGGTATTCACTGTATGAGTTGCTCTTTGTTTTAGTGGAACAGTAAGAATTGTTTCAGTCTTAAAAGAAGTGCTGTGCTTAATTCTTGCAGGGAAAAAAATGTTATTGGGCTGAGCTCCTGTCTGCTACTGCTCACTTTGAGCGCTACTCAGTATATTCTCACTGCCAGGATAGTTGGCGCCTTATTAAAAGCCTTTGCAGAGAAGCCAAAGGCTGATGGGGCCAGATCCTTTTCTTGAGTAAATTGCACTAGCTAATAATAACTTTAGAAAGATGTAACTGATTTATGCCAGCTGAGAATCTGGCCCTAATATACCTAGAAATCAAGCATCTCTCACTCCTAGACAGGCTCCTCTAGGTCAGATGTAAGGCAAGCTGTCTGGGGGAAACTGGACACATCTGAACTGCTTTACTTGGTATTTTGAACTGTTCTGTGAAGAAGAGAAAGGAGCTTGGTTGACAGGCCTGTGAATCTGGCACTAATTTACAGGAGAAAAAAAAAAAAGAAACGATTACATAAAATTCAGCCATTAGTGACAATATCACCAATTTAAATAAGGCAGCAACTTGGGATACTCCTTTATTTTGGTAGTGTTCAAAAAGAATAACGTCAAAGCACTCTCTCCATGTGTCTTGGAGCAGAAAAGCAGACTAGATTAAGTATCTAGGCATCTATGCCTGCCATCATGCCTCAGCTTCTTGTCAGTACCAAGGTGGTGATGGATTACTGTGCTTTTTGCCTTTTGAGGTTACCATAGTGCAAGAACTTCAAAAAATAAGGGAGCAAAATGTTAAGGAAGGAGCTTTCTCCCCAGCGACTCCTTTGGAGTTGGTGACTGTGTTAGAAGCAAATTTTGACCGTCACCATTGCCTGCCGCTTGCCATCTGCCGTGCTTGAAGGGATGTGAAGATGCATGGTGGGCCAGGGTGAGCAGGGTGGGTGCAGTTCTTAGTCTGATGTGACACGAGACGCGTCCCCTTCCCAGAGGTCTTGTTTCAGAAATGCACTTTGCAACACGTGCCCTCAGAGACGAGGGTCTCCACATCTGGGTACTGTCCATTTTCATCTTCTGGGGATGACTTTGCACATCTGACTTTCCATGAAGGTGAGGTGAGCAGTGCCTTCAAGCTAAAATTACTAACTTTAGACACTCAAATTCTTTACAAGTCTAGGTAAAACATGTAAAATTCTCATGCTTTGAATCTATGATATGTAGCTTCAGCCTTTGGGCTTGTAAGAGCCCCTGTACCAAAAGCCGTGGTCACAGAGCAGAATTGCACTGCACAGCATGTTGCAGAAATAGAACAAAATATATTCTCTGGCCCCAAAACACCTACAAATATAATACAATCCATATGTGACTATTTTTCAAAAGTGATTTTAAAAAAACATATTTTATTAGGGTGAAGTTTGACGGCCGGATGAATATGATCTTTCATGCTAAATGAGGAAGTATCATTTGTCAACCTAATAGTTTTGTAATACTTTTCACAGTATTTTTTGGGTGCATCTTATGTATTTGATGGTTATAGAAAAACATAACAAGAAAACGAGAGCCATAAAATACCCATGAAAAATTCCTCTGCCCACATGCATTTGCTTTTCATTCTATTCTGTGGAAAGGCTGTCTTACGGGACCGTGGCTGTAAGGAAAGGAGGTGTCTGCTGATATGCCTTGTTTTTGGGATAGCTCTGGAGAAACGTGATACAAGAAGTGGCTCAGTGAAGCAAACAGGCTGCGTGTGGGTAGGAGAAGCCCTTACAGTCTGACGTGGTAACTGGGTATTATGAAAAGAGTCATCTAAGGAGCTTGACATGTTTTTCACTCAAGTGATCTGACAGCTATGAAATACAGTTTCCAGTTATGCTGCAGAAGTGAAGGACTCCTTTCCCACTCCTTACCACATCCCGCATGCTGACAGCAACATTTCGGGCAGATTGCATAACGCTGTTGAGATATGTATGGACATACACAGGTCCATCAAAGGCGTCTCTTCACTTTTCTCTCACTATAATCGGAAGTGGTTTGTTTTTTGGATCCACCTGTAACTGTTTCTCAGCAGTCTGAAAGAGAAGGGGTCTGATGTGGCACAGGGTGGGGGGCTGTTACTGGCTGAAGTAGGTAGCTGGAATTCAAGAAACTTGGGCCTTCTTCCTGACTTTGCTACTTGCAAAAGAAAAAAATAAAGGACTAATAAGGGAAGAAGCACTATCTAGTTATGTAAGAAGGTTTGAAAGGCTTTTGTGTTGGTTCAGGGTTTTTTTTTTTTTCCTTTTTTTTCCATTGCCCTCTTTAAAATTCAAATCTTATCTCTTCTTTCTGTTTTTCCTGGCAATATCTAGGTAAAAACAGAATAGCAGATTAAAAAAGTTTTGCAGGAACGAAGGAGCTGAAGCTCTTTTTTTTGGCTGAGACAAAACCTTACATAGCCTGTGCAGAAGTTCTGCATTTTATATTCGAAATCCAGTGTGACAAAAATGGCTACTGTATTATGGGAAGGAAAGGGCTCCTAAACCACTTTGCTCCTTTAATAGCTGCATTCCATTTCTCTTTTAATCAATATTAATGCAGCACCTCCTGAAAATGTAGGTAGAAAGAAAGAGAGCTCTTGCGCATTGCGCCCCCCCTTTTTTTTTTTTTTTTTTCCTTAGATCTCTATATGCTGAGAATAAGACCTACATGGGAGGCACAAATAACTCCCTTTTCCTTATCCCTTTTTTCTTTCTTAACTCACACAGATTTTCTCATAACTCCATTTCCCAATCTATAAACTACAATAAGGAAAATAGTTTTCAAAGGAGCCAGAATCATTTTTGGCTTAAATCCCTAAAATTGGTTAGGTACCAAACTGCCAGTGAAGTAAGCATTTAGCATTGAAATTAATCTGGGAAGATGATTTTTTTTTTTTCTTTTCTTTATTTTTTTTAATTTTTGCATTCATTTTTGTGTCTGCATAGGAATCTGAATGAATCCATTTTTAAATGTCTAAAGGCTTTTAATAGGGAAGAAGGCCTTTTAACTTCATAATTCTCTGCTATTAAAAATCATATTTCCAATGAATAAGCCAAGTTTTCACTGTTACTGACAAAAAAACATCTAAAGACAGACAAAGAAATATTTTAACCAGTTGTGGTCGTCTAAAACAACTGCTAAAGATAAGGTTCCAGCTCACCAGTCCATTGACCCGAAGAGCATTTTAACTACACACATAAATGCAAGCATATAGTTAAGTACTTTGGTAAGAAAGGTGAAATTTGGTGCATACTTAATTTCTTTGCTAAGCTCTCGTTTCGGACCCTAGTCTTGTAGGGACTTGCCAGATGCTTGACTTTATTTTCAGTGGGACTATTCAGAGTTTATAAAATGAAGTGCATGCAAAAATCTGAGAGGCTGGAGTTAGGAGAGCCTTTCTAGAAGACTCAAACCGCATTTTTATATATGTCTTTGCCCTGTTAAAGGGTCCTCTAGTTGACGTGCGTATTAGGATTTGTAAGGCAACAAACCTTACAAAGCTACAGTATTAAAACTATAATATGATAACAATAAAATACAAAAATAAGGGCCTACTTTTTATCTGTATAGTTACCAAAAATTCCTCTTTCAAAAATTGCCAAAAAAAAAAAAAATCACTTCTGGGAAACTACACAAGTAAGCCCAGGGCCAAATCTCTTGTCTTGATATTTCCAACTGTTCTGTTTTGCTTCTTCTGTTTCCTTGTCAAAAGTATCCTGTTTAGCCTGTTTGGCTAAGAGCAGTAGGATATTTATTCATTGATCTTTCCCTTTCTTACAGTATCTTGAATTCCAATTAGCATTTTCAAGTTCTCGTATGTTATTCCCCAAATATAGCTACAGCAGACATCACTCTGTCTGCAGAGTCACTCAGAGTCATGGAAAAGCTGTGAAGACCTGAAAGATCTTTCTTTCTGCAAGTAACCACACTGCTTATTAGTTCTTTATCAGTTGCTTTCATTTGCAGTTTGGTTTTCTATTTTTTTCCTTCTTTGTTTTTAATGATTAATATGCCATTCAAAGTGCCTGGAAAAGCATAAAATCACTTGGTGGTAAGAGACATTCTCTAAATAGGTCAGGAACTATCCTCTAGGTGTTTATAATGAATCAGGCACCAAATACTTTGAGCTTTTGGATGCACTTTCAAAAAGTCTAAGAGTGTAAACACTTTTCTCCACCCTCCCCAGGAAGTCTTAATGCACGAAAGACGTAAGTAAAGAAGTTAAATTGCAAGGGACCAAATCAATCACACTTCAGATCAGACTGTGGCAGGGTTTTTTGGTTCTGAACCAGATGGAACTAGACTCTTGGTAAAGGAGGTATTATTATTTCTTGATGTTGTTTCAAAATGAGCATATGAATTAGCAGTAAAAAAAATACATATCTTTCCTTTGAAAAATAGAATAAAACATTTAAAGGAAAGAATCCTTGGGAGCTGGCGTCACCAAAAGCTATTAGAGACATTTTAAAAAGACACAACACATCAAAAAAAAAAAAAAAAACCCTCATAGCTATTTCTTGTTCTTCTGATCTAACAACTGAACAGTGTTGTAAGGCAAAGAAGAAATCCTTCTTTTTAATATCATGAATTCTTGAGTTCAGAGTTTGCCTTTTCTGTAAGCTGTGCTTTTGACATGAACATGGCAATCTTGGTGTAAAACCCTATCAGAGACCAGGTACAAGGGGTCTTATGTCTATGTCTTTAGCAAGATAAGCCCAGGGTGAGGGCATAAGGTAGAAAGCATGTTTTTTAACCAGTGGAGATGCAACAATCTGTTCAAAAATTTCTTGCAAATTGCAATTAGGTAGGATCTGCCTGCTACAATCTAGTGTAAGAAGTCCTCCTTTGTTCATAGTGAAGAATCATCACAGCAAAACATGACTTCTTTGTTCCCAGTTCAGAGGAACATTTTGAAAGACAAAATGTTTCTATGTTTTAACATTCCCGATTGAGTTGGTTATTTTATCCAGGATACAGATCCCTCTTGCTTTAAGAGTACTACCACCAGCTTCTATAAAAGTTTCTGAAAATCTCTGCAGTATTTGGCCCCAATATTTTAATAGGGAGAATGACTTCAGAGACCACCTTGAAAAGCATTTTTTTCTACCTGGGATAGAGGGGGAAGTTTAAGTCTTAGTCTCTATGCTGGAAATGCTTATAACAAGGCATGTCCCTTGCTATAAGTTGTCCTGCTAACATCGTGAACATGGCCCCGTAGCATCACTGGAGCTCTTGGCCAACAAGCCCCCACATAAGAATGTTTGTAAGATCACATTTGTCACTGAAGTGCTAGTGGTGAATAAGGACATGGGTTTTAAATGCTTCCTTTTCATCAGATGCAAAATGAGCAAGAAGTTACTTTTAAAGTAAATGGAATAAGGAATGCATAGCCAACTAGAAGGACTCTTGCTAACTCCCAGTTCTTTTTCTTGCACTTACTTGAGCAGCAGGTACATGCATCTCGCATTCCTGCAAAGATTGTATTTTAGAAATAAGAGAAAGAAACCTGATACTGTTTCAGGAATCAGAAAGAAAAAGATTGTGGCTCCTACCTACTCACTCACAGGGGTAGCCTTGGAAAAGCTTTCCAAAGGAGCTGGGGCTATGATGCTGACCTCGCTGCTGGAGTTCTGGTTCCTAACCCAAACTCAGACCTCAGCCTGAGCTCAGACAAACCCACCTTAAGCTGAGTTGGGAGTTGCCACACACAATACGCAGCAGTCACTTCTAGTTTGCTGCTTTAGCTAGCTAACTGGGAACACTGGAGTTCACTTGTTTGAGTAGATCTATCTCAGGACGGGAGGTGTCCAACTTTGGGTAGAAGGAGGTGCTGCTCTTCAATTCAGGGTTCAAAAGCTGGGCCCTTTTCCTGAAGTTAACCATCTGGAGGATGTTGTATTCTTTTGTCCCTCCTCTAAGACTGTTGTTTTTGTTCAACCTTCCCCCCACCCCCAGCATCTGGCTGTCTACCTAAACAGTCTTTGGAGGATGTGCTAGAGCCCAGGTGTTACCCTGTCCTTCCTCATTTGCTCTGCCCTACTAACCACTAGATAACAAACTCGTGTTCATTCTTGATCACCTTCACTGGCCCTGTTAGATCTTTGATTCTTTTGCCACAACTCTCCCAAACGCATTTTTTTGTTAATCCATCTGCTTCTGCTGTGGTGGTTTGTGCAATGCCTGGTCCTGCAGGATGTGTGAAGTGGTTAGTCCCTGCAGGCAATATAGGCAAGAGATTGCAAACTGGTGGATTCAGGCTGGGTTTAGGACTGAGATAGGTGTAGAGCTATGCAGGTTCACGGAGTTTCAAGCAGTCCTGGGCATGCACAGAGGCAGAAGTTTAGATGCCTGAGGGACTTTACAGACAAGAAACAATGGATGGACTGTGGATGGACTTTTACTGCCAAAGGAGTCAGAGAAGGGGGGACAGGAATTGAGGATCATTCACCTGGCCTTTGGTGTCTGCATTGCACACAAGTCTGACTGTGGGCAATGAAGCCTTTTAAGGATCTAGCCATCAACCTGGCTACCTCTATCCACCTCTCTGTCAATTAGAAATACTTTCCAATTTTGTAAAACTCCAATCTGAGAACAGCTAATCAGACAAAAACATAAATGCAAAATGTTTTTAGCAAGCAGCTGATGCTTTAGGAGCGGTCTGTGAGGGATATAGCTTCAATTCAGTGGACAATTCCTGTCATTGTGAGGGGTCATATGTTGCTGCTGGGAACATAAGAACGGTGGGAAATGGGCAATGTTAGTAAGCCACAGGAATGTGCAAACAGCTTCAACTACTAGGGCAGAAAAGAATTCATGTATTCTAAATAGAAAGAAACATATCTATATATATTTTTAAACCTTATTTTTACACGTTGTCTGCATGCTGGATAGCTTGCACTCCCATGAACACTTGAAAACAAGTTCTTCAATAACCCATAACTCCAGATTCGTCGTGATCCCAAAAGCTGCAGCCAAGCTGGGCAGCCATGGGCAGAGGGCAGAAGCTTCAAGGGGTCAGATTTGGGCTGAGCAAAATGCCAGGGCAAACTTCCCCTCTTCTGAGCTGTGCACGCACATGTTGCCATGTATGCATATAACCCCCCACAGCAGCTGAGTCAGAAGGTTGCAGGGGAATTTAACCAATAAGTCAGCAACTATGCATAAAATAAGATAATGATACTTATCTGCTGTAAGACTCAAAACTTGCTTAAATCAGCTATGACTACTTTTTAATTGATAAATACTGTAGGCAGCAATAAAAATAGGCTTCTTTTAGTTCAATTGCAGTAGCACAACTCCAAGGCTCATAAATCTTCCAGCCATTGTACTACCCTTTGGCGTCACTGGAAGTTTTGCAATTGAGTTAGTCACTGGTTGCAGCATTCCTCACACACAGGAAAAAAAATGAGAGAAAGTAAAAACTAACCAGTGCTGAATGGTTAGTGCTGCTTTGGATGACCTGACTTCTTCTTTCTTTGGGTATATTTTGGCCGTTTGGAAATGCAAAATGCCACAGTGATGGTCATTTATTTTATTTCCAAATGCGGAAAAAAAAAGTAGCCAGGATTTTGCCCATGAAGAACTAGGATCACTTTTCCCTGTCTCCTGTAAGGGCTGGCCCACTAGAATTTCAGTTACATATAGCAGACTTTGGAACTTTAAAATTAAGATAACGTGCTGAAGAAGTGCTAGTGTATTTAGTTCTCAAAATAAAGATATTTCTCAGATATTCAGATGTCAAGAGGTTACAAAAATTAAAATCTATCTGTAATGGGGATCTTTTGCGACTCCTCCCCAAAAGTGACACTGTTGTATGGTGGTTAGGTTGACGAACACAATCTGGAATAAAAGCAGACAATTTTATTTATATATTTAAAATGATGGCTTTCTGGCCTTTAAATGAATGACACCCAGCTCAGGGAAGAGGGAGAGTTTGGAACCATTGGCAAATTGCACATTATTTCTCTGCTTTGTCCTTTCTCCTTTGCCTCACTCAGTTTACACCAAAATTTAGCCACTGACTCCCACTACTGTTTTTCTTGGAGAGCAGAGTAGGACAAAGAAATGTTGTAATTAAATGTAAAAGGTGCCCATACATTGTAATAAGAGCTGGATTCCATGTGTTTTGGTAATAAGAACGGTCTTTCCAGGGAGAAGGGAAAAGTAAGACAAGGTGGTTCAGGTCTATCAACTTTTGAAGCTTGAAGCCATTCTCAGTTCCTACCATCTCTGATCCCTTTACCCACCTCAAACACACACACAAAAGTGCTTTGTTACTCCAACATGGTTTTAAAACCTCTTTCTGCACCAGTTGGTCATGCTGCTGCCACGACATTCACAGACGTTTGAGATGTGCTGTGCTTCCATGTGTTGCACACATGGCCAGTGACTCCTCTGCCACCAAGACTCACACAGTCACAGTCACCATCATAAATAAGACAACCAGCAGCAGTTGCTACATGCTTCCTTCTCACAGGGAATTAGGATGGTGAGCTGGAATTCAACTCCATTCTTCACCTGTGTAAGTACCTGGGAAACAATTCACTTTTTATCCTTTCAGGAGCTCATGTAGGCGTAAGTCCCATTGCAAACCTGGCCACAGGCCTTCAGTCCTGTACCACTCAGCTGCACTTGTGGTTCCTGCAGCCCTTTGCAATGGTAATTCCACCATCTTCTTCTTCTTTTCTCTTTTAGTTTTTATTTGCTTTGTGTCTAAGGATGTCGCTGTCGGTGTCTGTGGAGTTTGAGGAGCTTATTGCCTTCACATGTGGTTGGAAATGGGCCTTGGCTCTGGGAAAGCAGTTGTTTGCTCACATTGCAGGGAAAGCCAGACGCATCCTGTTGCTCCTGCAGATGATTTCAGTAGCTGCCACAGAGTACCCCATTGCTGCAGTTGGAAGGATGGCATTACTTATTTAAGATTACGGATTATTTAAGATTATTCCATTGCTTAAATAAATCTGAATTTGTTTTTTTTTTTAAATGTGTATGCATACATGCAGCAAGGGATTGGATATCATTTTGAGTGTATGTGTAGGTGCATACATAGCATTGGATTTGATACTGTTTGCTTGTTTTTAAGGCAACTCAGTTTTCCTTCTTACCAAGCACAGAGAAAATAGAAGTCAATCTATTTGCCAGCTCCCTCTAGCCAGAAACCTTGGTTTTAGGTTCCTTGGATTAGGAAAATTGGAGGTATTGTCGTCTGATTCACTGACAGTGCCGACGGCTCCTGATTTGGGAGCTTGGATCTTGCAGCGCGGCGGTAGCTGCTCAGGCAGTGGCAGCGCTCATTCCCCTTGGCGCCATGTGCAAGTGTACGTTCTCTGTATGTTTTACATCTCTCTTCAGCTGTGGCAGCATCTTCTGCATCTGGCCACCTTCCCTTTCTTCTTCCAAGCAGTTCATAAATCCGAATCCGTGAATTTGGCAGAGCAGTTGACTTTGAATTCTTTATCCTAATGATCCAGGCACACCCTGATGTCAGGTCTTACAACCACATATATAAGAAGCACTTGCACAGCTAGTAATCATAGCGCCAGTCTTACTGCGCTAAGAGTTGGTCTAGCTTACAAACGAAAAAATGGCCAAAAGATGCCAAGTTTGTTTTGGGTTGCTGTTGTTATGTTTTTTACTTCCTCCAACAAATTTAGACGTTTCAAATAATTGTTTTTGTACAGCATGAAAAGGAAAACAAAGCCTTTTCAACACTTTCACACAGCTTCTGGTTAGAAGCCTGATTTAGGGCATAGATTCAAATCTCTTCATAGTCAAAAAAAAAAAGTGTACTTTCTTGCTCCCAACTGCTGGTATTTAGCAGGGAGAAGGGAACTTAGATGCTGCTCTGTCCACATCAGACTCCCCAAATTTGCTAGATTGTCTAGCTGTCATTCTGCCCATTCAGTTTAACAGGTGAAGAGCTGCCTTAGGAAAAAAAAAAAAAAAAAACCTTCATTTTTATAAAATGAGATTGAGGTCAGCTTTCCTTACAATCCTGCAAGTAAGAGACCCTGCAAGTGACTCTCCCAGCATCCCATTCCCAGGAATGAGTGCCAAGTTTCTTTGGTTTGCTCACAAGTTGCTGAATTGATAAGATTATCAGCAGGGTTTTGTTAGGTGATTGCAAATGTGCCAATAAAAAGAAGTGTATCACTTTTTCCCCTCTTAAATAATTCACTGAGTGTTTTTATATTACTTTCTTCTGTGGGTTTATAGCTTAATATTCCTTACTACTGTATTTATTAAAAGAACATATTATCTTAAAAAGGTATAGCCATATATATGTGTGTGTGTGTTTGTGTGTATGTATATGCACACATAAACCCCCAGAGTTAAGTATTGTATCGTTAATGAAATACTTGGCTCAGTAATGCTTTATTTTTTTTACTAGCATCATAAATACTTCTTTACCAGACAAAAACAACTTTGGCATGGCAATACACTTTACTCTGTACAGCTTCAAATTATATCTCAAAAACTAAAGAGGTCATTAATTCACTCGGAGTTTGTAAAATAACCTGAAAACGTTCCCACTGCCAGCTAATATTCTAAGCAACAGCAATATAGGAGCTGCCTAGTTCACAAGGACCCTAAGTGCAAAGGGCTGATGATATTTGTGAGAGCCGACCAGCAATTTACCTTGTTATTAGCATCGTTTTGGTGTCATGAGCTCTTACACAGGGGAATTATGTAGTATCATTATGCATTGACTCTAAAGACCAACACTTATGGTGATTCTTTACATCAAAACTACACCAAAATACCTGAACGTGTTTAGACTGTTGGGGGAGTTGGGAGGGGAGGCGGGGAAGAGCTTTTAGCTTGTTTTTGCTTTTTAATGAAACCTGTACTAACAAGCCCAGTTAGGAAGGCAGCTCTGCCCTGGAAGTGGATTTGGATTCATGAATCCCTATATCTTGACTAGCTGTATGTTTGTTGTACTTCCACAATAATAATTTGGCTGAGAAACACCTCTGTGAATACTGAGCATTATGAATTTTTCACTAAGTACTAGGATAGAAAAGCAAATGCCAGACATGGTCAGATTTGTGGTACAGATTGTGAGCATTAACCTAATGTGGAGAGGAACTTCAATTTCTATTAGTTTCCTATGTATTTTATGTAAGGGGTCACTGCTATTTTGCTGAGTCTTTCTGTAAAACTAGAGAAAGTAGAGGGGTTTTTTTAAAAGATTTGAAGTTCAAAGTCATAAACTGACATTATTTTCTACAATACCAGTGCCATTGTGGACATGGCTTGCTTGGTTTGTACTATTCCAGATGCATCCTGAAAAATAACTTTTTTTATATATATGTATTTTCAGCACATCTTTAGGCAAGAGAGAACTCAGTTTGCTGCAATATAAAGTTTTTCAGCTCCTCAGGGAATAAGGCCAGTTGAGCTTCCTGGAGCAGTATCAAGAGCAGTGATGGCCACCAATGTTATTAGAATACCGTGGTGTTTCAGAAGATGATCAGCTGGATGATCCTGCATTTGGATTCAGTTCATGTTGGCACAGCTTTATTAACACAGACAACGGTCTCCATCTCCACCTGTAATATTCCAGGGACACATAATATAAGCACTTTATAATGTGCAAATGCTGCTGTTACTCAGAGAAAAAAAGAAGGGGGCAGGGGGGAGGAGGGGAGATTAATTTCAAAAAATACTATTGATAAGGCAATAAGATATACAAGTGTTCAGGAAAAGTTATGGAATCATTAAAACTAACAGAAAAATATTCCAGTGGATAAGCTCAAAAATCAGTTCTTTAATTTTTAAATCTGCACAGCAATAATTGAGACAAATTAGCCTATGAAATATTTTGGAAAATGTCACTTTACAAACCTTGTAGATTGCTTAAATGTTTATTAAAATAGACCAAAAGCCAAAATTCTCTGGGTAAAATAAATACTTCGCCTTTGCTAAGTAACAATATTTGTGAACAAAACATAAAACTATAATTTTCATGTGTCAAACATAGTAAAATTTAAGATTAAATGTTGGAGTCGGACTGGGCATTTTTTACATCTCCTTATTTACAAGCTGCTCATTAAGACCATTTACCTCACATTAGCTATTAAAATGACTAATATTTTTAAAGTTTGCTCCGTGACTAAAATAAAAACAACAGAACAGTCCTTTTACCATAACTTAACAAAAAGCAGAACCGTATTTTCGTTATCTAGGAGAACATACTGTTATAAATACAGCTGTTTTTCATCTACAATTATACAAATAATAAACATGCTGCCATTCACAAGGATTTTAATAGATGATTATATATAAGCAATATTACGATCTAGCTGAAGATGGCATGAGTTTTCATCACTCATTTTTATTGTACTTATTCAGGACCCTTGTCTTCATCTGAAAAATGTGGCACAGACTTTTTTGCTACAACATTATCCAGTCGCTGTCCTTGGAGATACGGGTTCACATTCTGGAAAATATTAAAAAAATAAAGTAAGTATGTGCTTGTGTGTGTGTGTATGTATTTGTATATGTACGTATATGTGTATGCATTTATATGTATGTGTGTATAAATGTGTATGCGTGTATATATTATATATATATATATGCATGTCTACACAGACACACGTGTTCAGGGAGATCAATAGAAGGCAGCTAGGAATAGTGGGTATATATTTCTTATCCATCAAATTTTTATGGTCTGAAAATGAGTAATTGCTCCCAGCGAGTAAATCTAAAAAATCAGTCAATGCTTTGTTTTCCAGTAAGTATTTTGTGCAAGAATTTCATCCATATCATTAAAAAGAGAAACTGCTACCTAGCCCGCAGGGGGGATAATTAAAGGGGACTGTGCAACATATGGGACAAAATACAGACTTAGACACTGTCTTTTTGCTCTACTCCCCCCTTCCACTAATTCTTGCCACAGGACAGAACTTGTTAGAAATGTACAGGTAAGCCTCATTTCAAATCATGAGCCTCTGGAGGACCTTGTGCTGGGAATAAATTGGGATACTATGACACCGGTTTTCACTGAAGTCTCTTCTTCAGCCCATCTCCTCAGCAGGGACCCCCTCCTCACTGCCCTTCTTGACGCAGAGATAAAAACTCTTCTGGCACAGAAACGCAGCCAAGCAAGATTTTGGCATAGGAAACGGCCCTCGCCACTGCCAGAAGAAGGGAATGCTGAAAGGAAAATCCCTGGAGAGGGTTTAACTTCTCTTTCACCATGTAAGCAGCACGACGCGAGAGTGAAGATGAACAGATCCTGTCCTAAGCTGGTTCAGAGAACGCGGTAATGTAGAAAGCCTCTGCTTGAATTTTATCTTTACCAATGAAATAAAATGTATGCATTGCATTTGTACCTATGAAGCAGATTAATGGAGCCTTAAAATTAACTTAAATACTATTTATGCCCACTTTCAGGTCTCTTCCAGTGTCACTGTAAACAGAATTCAAGCACTCTGTTTCTAGTTCATGGATATGGAGAGAAAGGATAGCGTGCTGGGTTCCTATGCCAGTAAAAATTGTGTGTCTCTGTAAGGACAAGCTCTGGAGGATGTGCTTTTTCCAGTATCTTCTGATTCTTGTCAGGCTGACAATATCTTAGAAACTACTTTTCATGAAGTATTTCTGTACTTATTTCACCAAAACTTGGAGTTCAAAATTAGGCAAAAAAAAAAATCTAAAAACATGGATTAAAGTATTTATTTTGAAATATCCTCCCAAAATTGTCAAATCTCTGGAAAAGAGATAAAGAGATTTGGGATTTGTCTTTATGTGAGCATAAGACTTTTTTTCCCCGTATTTATTGAAGTTATCATTAATACTTAATCAAAGTGTAGAGTGGTCCTCCTTCCTTTGCAGCATTACTGATTACTTGCTTGATACAAGTGAAAACAACAACAACAAAGTTAAGAGCCAGAAATGAATATGGAAAATCCTTGAAAATAACACCAACACTAATTTGATCCTTAAAATTAGGGTGTGTTAAAAATAAGACACATGTAAATGATTTATTTATGTTTGTTTAAAGAAGTTCTGTTTAATGTTAATTTAGTGAAATTCAGCCATTGGCTTAACTTCTAGGAATTATTTGAAGATTCTTAGGAAGATTAATTGGTCTTTTTCTGAAAGGGTACTTGCTTGGTACTTTTTGAAATAAAGTAAAACAGAACGAGAAAACATAAAAAATTTCAAACCTTTCTCTTTACTGACAAAAGAGAACATAAAATGTAATGCAAAAATTTTGGCTAATTCAAATCCTATACAGCTGTGCTGAATTCAGAGCAATGTGGTTCACAAGCACCTTTGTGCACAGCTTCAGAGATCACAGCAACGTGGCTCTGTTCAGTCAGAACCACCCTCGTTCCACTCACGCTGCTCTTTTAGGTCTGGGGTAGGACACTGGTCATGCCTGGAAACTGAAAATAGGCAGAAGCACTTCAGCTGAGTAAGAGGTCACTGGGGGCTTCCTTGTCTTCCACAGGAAAAGTTGCAAAAAAAACCAAACCGAAACAAACAAACAAAAACCACAGTAGCACATGATAAATATACACCTCTGCGTTTTATAAACTGCATGTGTATGTTCAGTATAGATGTGTATGTGTTTAGACGGATGCACATACACAGAATAAGTAGTTTTGTCTCCATTACGGCTGCACTACAGCACTGCGGACACCACGGTTCCTCTGTGTGGACAACTCCTGCATGGACAATTTCTCCAAGGGCAAGCTGGAAAATGCAATTTGCGGCCGGGTGATGTCCTCGGCAAGAAGCCTGCTTGTCTGGGAGGACCACGGAGCTGGGTCGGGGCGGGAATCGTATGGGCTGGAAAACTACAGTCTGTTGTCAACAACTCGAGATTAGCTTTTTAGCTGATGGAGGACTGTGAATTGCTCGTTGCTCTATTAGTAATCATTGCAGTATTACTCTCAAAACAGTATTTTAAGAAATGAATCCGCCGTTAAAAGACATGCCTCTGCATAAGAAGAATAAATATTCCACATAACTATTCCCAGAGTGGATTCTGCTTACTTTACAGAGTGAAAACAAGGTGTCATTGCCACTTTTTCCTTTGCCATTAACAAACTTGAAAAGCAAATCAAGCAGGAGTCAGATCCTAAGCACACTCATGTAATAATCCTCAAGCTAGGTCATTAACTTTTGATTACAAAATGTTTATTACTGATGATATGTGATTCAGTAAGAAATCAACTCATCTTCTCACTTTCTGGCAAAGACTAAGTTTGAAAGTTTTTTAAAAAATCATCTTACGCTTTAGTTATTCCAAAACGAATCTACTCCATTTACAATATAAACCCTGCTGTCAAGTTTTACAAAGTTCATTTTGGCAGAGCTACACTTTAAAATGTAAAGCTCTGTTTTCTTCTTGCAAAAAAAAATATACCAGCAGCAAAGCTAAAGACTTTTTCTCTGCCTGAATGTGACTTTTTAAGAGAAGAAAGGCTTAGAGTACTGAAAAAGAGAACGCAAGTAGTGAGATGCAAAATTTCTCTGCAGGACGTGGATGGCTCTCCCTCCTTGTGTTGGGGCTGGCAGAATGAGACCCCGTTCATCTTTGTCAGTCAAACTGCTGGGACGCGGTGACACAACTTGCACGGTAAATGTAAGCAGATTGTTTCAGGCAATCAAGTTGCATCTGTGACGGGCAGTCATTTACACCTAAATAGCTACTGCCATGCGTGGGTAATTAATTTAACCTATATTTTGAACGGGAATTTTAAAATGCAGTTTAAAAGAAATTTAAATAATTTAAAATGTTTTTATGCAAACTGTTTTGCATAAAACAAAGGTTAAAAATAATACAAAGTACTTTTTTTTTTGAATTAAAGATTTGCATTCAAATGCATCTTCTTAAGGCACAGCAGCAGGCTATTTAGAGAAACACATCCTATGCTCAGGACTGCCACGGAGCCTGTTGTGGTAGTTTGTCACAGAGATTCCCCAGCTTTAAGCATTATCTAAGTTACCATGCAGACACCTTAGACTAGGCGTTGTCTAAGTTATCATGCAGATTGTTCATTTCAGAAATACAATTTAAACTTTGCTGCCGCTCTGTCATCTATAGGGCTAGTAAAAGTATTTCGATAGTTACCCTCTTTCTTCTTTTTGGACTCCCATTAATCTTCTCAAAGAGTAAATTCTTGCTCTGGAGGAAAAAAAAAAAAGGTTGCCATCCAATTACTTTTTTTAAAAAAAAAAAAAAAACAGCATAAATGTTAGATATTTAGATATTAGTATATGAACATTCAGAAGCAAGCTTAGATGGGGAATGTAGATGTAAAGTTAAGAGGAAGATGAAGCACAAATAGACATTTGGATACTGCTGTAAATATTGTGCAGTTCTTCGGGACCAGCTAGTGACACCAAGCAGGGAAAGCTCAGCAGCTTTTCCTCAGGGCACCAGCCTTCCAAGCACGTGCTGGTATAACAATATAAACAGGAGGTTCCATGTGCAAAACACACCTACTTATTTAAAAACAAAACAAAAAAAGTTCAGCGAGAGTGAGCGTGACAGAGTCCTGTCTCTGGCATGTCATCATGTCATCACATTCGAGGTGACACCAGTACAAGAGCAAAAGTATTTCCCTTTACAGGCGATTTTCTAATTCCTGTTAAACTGCAATCAGTGCCATTCCTACTGTTTTGTTGTCTTTGCTTATTTCATTCCAAATATCAACACTTTCCAGTGCAAAGATCTGCTGAAATCAGCTCAGCGACAACCCTTTCTTTGTTTAAGTAGTGCCCTCAATAAAGTTTCTCAAAACCATTTGGTCTATAACATTTTTAATAGAGTGAACCTTTTAAAAACTGCCAAAAACATCTTGGCAGAAAGGAAAGTTATGATGATGAGGGAAAAAAAAAAAAACCCTCTGACCATAGTTTATATAAGTGCATCCACATATTGTTATATTTCATACAAGTAGTGAATTCTAATAAAGTCTGGAATAACACACACATGCTCAACACATTTTGTTTCAATTGTGTATTATGAAGAAAAACAAAACCAAACCCTAACCTGAAAATGGAAGGAGAGAAGAACTACATGTATAAAAGCAGAACACTGTATAAACAGGGCCATTAATTCTGCTATAAACAACTGACTTAACGTTGATCATATAAATAGAAAGTGTAATTCTAGTGAGAGACAAATTCACCAAACATTTCTACCCTCTGCGCAGCCCCGATATGAGAAAAAACAAACATTTTCAAGTGTTAAAATGAAATCTGCCAAAATTGTCTGTTTTGTACTCCTCGTGTACATTAAACCCCAAATTCACAAGGCCTATTTCTTGTCTAACCTCAGTTATTTTATCTCAGCTGTGCCAAAAAGGAACAGAGATGAAGTTGGCCAAGGGAGACATTCTTGCCTAGTCATTTATGCAAACTCACGTAGGGAAAACTTAACATCAAAAAAAAAACACAAAAAAACCCCCACTGATTTGTAAATTATTCTCTGTAGGAAACAAAGTGCACTGATGTCCCTCTTCATAAGCTAGTTGACCTTACACTTTTCATTGCAAGGGAATATATTTTTTTCCTTGAAACAAAAGGAATGCCATGACTACTGCAGCTACATTCCTATCTCTCACAAAAATTCCTTCCAATTGAACTGTTCCTGCTCAGGAAAATCATATTTTGCTTAGTCCGCTTGCAAATGTTTCAAGACCATAACTACTATTATATGTATAGCATTACATGTAGAGCAAAGCCCATGAGAGCACAGCCCATGAGCTAAGCGCGTGCTGGCGTGATGACGGCGAGCGTGAGGATGTGAAGCCACCATGTAATGGCCTGACAACACCAGCTGCTTAACTTGCTTGAGAGCGCTGACCATTTCTCATCTCACACCTAAGAAATGGGGCACCGCATTTCTCAAGATGAAAATAAAACTCATCTGGAGACATGCTGCACTTCCAAAGGGGAAATCTTGATTGAGAAGGAATGTAAAGGCGGAGGCATGTCAACTCTAAGCCCTCCCAGGACTGCAGGCACCGCTGTGGCCTTGCTCCTGGAGCTTCCCTCGCACCCTGCCTAGGTACCCGGATCAGGTGCTACAGGTTGGAATCTGAGCTGAGGAACAACTGAAATAAGATGCTTGTAACCAACTAATTAGTGCCAGAAAATCTTTCACAGATCATTAGTATTGATCTAAGTCAACAATAATTAGCAGCTCTGCATTTGCACAGTTATTGAGTAAAACTGGTAAGAAAATTGCATTTGCAAGAACTCACACCTTGAGGAGGGCTATTTCTTGTCCCTAAAGCTGCCAATTTATAGCCTACCACTAATACCAAGCATGACAATTTTGATTACACCAAGAATTTGATTACAGTAGACCAAGTAATCTGTATTTGCTGTTGGAAGTTAAAAAGGGGTGTTTTACTTACCATAACCCTGCCTAGTAATCTTCATCGCCATCCATATATTTACAAATCTGAGTTGGCAAAGAAAGGCGCACTTAAGATTACTCTCAGTAATGGAAACTGGAAAAAAGCAGTCTGTGAGTGACTTTCAAGCTTTCATTAAAATCGAGAAACAAGAGGTGGTAACTCCCTTAACAAGGGGTTCAATTTTGCGGCATATTTAATCCCTACTTTCCATTTACCTTCCTTTGTACTGCCCTGGCTCCTTCCTGTAGAGCTTATAAACAAAGCCAGCATTATTTCCATCCTGAGAGTGAAATGTTATTCATTGCTACAGTAAAAAGAAGTGTTGTTGAAAGACATCATCGCCGTTTAATTTCTTTTTTGTACTGATAGTCATAATCGGAAAACCTGTCTCAACTTCCCTCCCAGTTGAGAGTGCGGTGAAACCCACTACAGAGCCTGCTCTCAGATGCCCACAGGTGAGCATGTTGAGATATGTTGATATATGTGAAGGTCTATCAAAGGCAGAGGAGGAAAAAAGAGAATTTTTTTTACCTCAATACACATTTATCATTATGATATCTTCAAATGCATTACCAATTATTTATATATAATACCTAGCATCTACATCCAATCATAGATAATCATGGGCCTCAAAAATTGCTTTGCAAAATTGGTTTGCAGTGCAATTAAGGGGTGGTTCCTTTTGCCCAGGGATAACATACAGGTCCCATAGCTCTGCAGGCGAGACGTTAAATCACTAAAACAAGCAAACGAAATATCTGTTCCTTTCCTGTGATTCAAAAACAAGCAAGTCTTTCGTTAACTTGCTAACGTAACTTGGCGTGTGCGGGTCAGTGAGATGCTCCGGCTGGGAGGGCTCTGGACCACAGTGACAGTCTTAGGCCTTCCACAGGGCCCATGATTTTGTGGAACTGTATATATCATATATCAATGCAATATTTACATTCCCTTTGGGCATCTGGTCTGAGATTTCTCTGCCAAAGCAGGAGCACAGAGGTTTCTTTGGGGGGCTATGTGGATACACATAGTGATCCACCATGCAGCTTACAATCTGCTGAGCTTTTCATTTATGACCCATCTAACATAGATGCCAGTAAGTGACTTAAAACTAGAAGATCTTATCTGCTGTATCTCTTTATCGCCCTTTCATAAAGTCTCAGTTAGCTAATTTTTAGTGAGTTCTTCTGCTCTTATTTTTCCAGAGAGGGAAAAATAATAAAAACATCTATAAAAGCAGATATCATTATATTTCCTGATCTTTTTAATGCACAGCAATATACAGCGAGGAGGCAATTGGGGCAATACTCCTGGATCTCGTCAGAACATTTGATCATGTACATTACCAGCTGTTTCATCTCTAATTAGAAAGATCTGGACTTGGCTACGCTGTAGCTAGATATGATTACTGTATGGGACCTAGCAGTCTGTTTCAATCCATGTGTGCGTAGTTTTTTCCCCTGAATTAGTAGTGATGGATGTAGAAATGAAATAAAGGCCAGTATTCACTAATGATTACCTGCCATTTGTTAATATATATGTTGTTGATGACAACGCAGTTATGTACCCTGATTCTGAAATACTGCAAAAGGCCAAAGATTTGCAGAAGTATTTTTATAGTCTTCAGCATGGCATTATGAAAATAAATTACTTATGAATAATAAGAAAGCTAACAGCATTATCTGGCATAAATAATAAAGTTCACCATCTGGTGTTTTTAAAATGAAAACCTTTGATGGTAATTACTTAGAATGCAACAAGAGTTTCCAAAATTTGGATTTTGGCATGATTCTCTCTAGAAATTTAGCACTCACATAAGTAATTAAGGCTATAAATCTTATACTGGTTTGATTATAAATGATGAATCATTGTCTCATGATTACAGCAGGAAAAGAGCCTGCCAAACATGTTCATTTACCAATATATGCTTATGGAACACTGGGTTAGAGTAATGTTAAGTAAAGTGTTATAACAATGTATAATGAGATTTCATGATTTGTTCTAGAAGCATAAATTATGACCATTGTTATTGTTTTTCTGGCGCCTGAAGATGGATTTGGGATTGGACATTTAACTGATGTAATCTAAGATTAAGCTCTTTTTGGAGCCTCTAGCCTGCAGAAATAGCCCTCCTGGAGTCATATAAGTCCTTGCATGCATAGAGCAAGGGTTTTGCCCTTAGTGTAGCTGGCTGTGTTTATTATATGCAATGTACAAAAGGGGTTTCTGATAACAATATAATAAATTGATTCCACCATAATATATCAGTGTTCTGCTTTCATGAAAGCAAGAGGGAAGAGAAGGACAAGAGACAAGGCTGGACCGCAGGGATGAGCATTGCCCGATAGGTTCTGCCCCTGCTCCAGGGCAAGCATCCATCACTCATGCTTCCTACCAACCCCTGCTTGTTTGCAACAGGCTCCAGAATAGCCTCAGTGAGCACTCCCTGGCCACAGGGAATCCCTATGAGTTTTCCAGGCCTAGACTTTTTAAAGCCATGTTCACTGTTACATGTCCACTGTAGTTCGACTTGTAGATTGTTGCATTTACCAAGCACATACATAGTTACCGTGCTTTAAGACAGGTAATAAAACAAGGATTTCCATTTGCTTGTAATGGGCTTTTAATCGATTGTTTTCCACTTTTCTGAACCTTTTTTTCCAATATTTTTAAGGGCAAGGTCATCTTTTTAAACAGTTTCCCTTAGGATGATAACTTTTCCAGCAATGAATACAGTCTATTGCTTGTGGCTTCTTTCTGTCTCATGCAGCAGAAAATACCCAATATGACATGCAGCAAAATAAGGAAGAATTATGTACTACTCACCCACTTGCCCATGTTGGGATAGTCGTGCTCTGGATCAAAAAGGTGTTGGTGCAGCTGGTATTCTCTGCTGAACTCTGCTGTGTCTGGGGTGTTTTCAAGGCACCCATCGGCAACTGTAAAAGTGTGTTAGAAAATATTGAATGCCTACTGACTTTAAAAACATGCAATGAATGTGCTCATGTTTAGGGTCAACATTCTTAAAAGCTGTTGCACAAAACATGTAAAGAAAGAGATGACGAGATGACTGGAAAATATAAAGTTTTTATTCTTTTGGAAGGAGTTTTTCAGGACACACTTAAATATCTAAAAAAAAAAAAAAACACCTAAATGAGGGTTCAAAACTAAACACATTTATTTTCCAAATCCTCCCACCCTCCACCCCATTTTCTTAAAATCAGTGATTGAAACTAATTTTAGGTAGAACTGCATGTTATTCTTATTCAGGGAGGTCCTATTTTTATTTTTAAATGCCCACAGGAAGTGCTGGAAATTGTTTAAGCAATACTTTTGAAGCTCATGCTACAATGACTCTGTGAGCAAAGGCAGAATTTCCTTTACTAAGCAGCTATTCATGGAGCTCCATTGCTGGTTTGCTACTTTGTTCAAAACGGCTGCAAATCATTTACGCATCAGAGTTCCCATAAAAGCGCAAAGCGGCCCAAGTTTTGTGCTGAAGACACTTCTGAAGATTGGCAAATGATCCGGGGCATCCAGGAACAGCCTTTAATCACAGCAGATGGCTCCACAGATGGTGCCAGGCCGGACGCAACGCCCTGTTTAAAATGTGCTTATGGACTTTCCACCAAAATGAAGCGATCTTTGCCTTAAGTAAAGATCCAGAAACACTAGCCCAGAGTAGGGCTTTGGACGGGATCTGCCCCTGGCCTTCCCTTGCCTTTGCCAGCACTGCGCTCCTGCGGCCTCGGGACCTTCTCGGACTTGCCCCAAGGGATCCTCCCAGGCAGGAGCTGACGCTGGGCATGGAGCAATGGGGTCTGCCAGAAGACAGACACTCCAGAAGCTACCTGTGGGCCTTCCTTTCTGTCCTTGTGTGACCACCACAGAGAAAAAAAAAAAAGATTTGCAGATGGATTATTTTTTCTGTGAAATGGAGGAGGAGATAATAACAGTTTAAATTAAATATGAATTGAAGTCAGTGTCCTGGGAAGGCTAGCATCCTGGAAAGCATCCAGTAGATTATGCTTTCTCTCTTTTCTCCTTAGGAGAAGAAAAAAATTGCCAGTAGGAAACAGGGAAAAACTAACCCTACTGACTAACTCAGGACCTGTTAAGAGTTTAACTAGCAGCACTAGAAAAATATTTCTGTCTCTCTGGGGACAGGGCCATCTCAAACCGAGAAGCAGGTGACAAGAGAGAGGTAGCAGACCATGTTGCAGCCTCCGTGCCATTTGCCAGCAAGCACAAAGACGAGCTGGCCATGTGTGTGTCCTCTGTGAATGCTAGTCAAAAGTCTCCGAGCTCCAGTGCTCGAGGCATGAGTATTCCCGCTGTGGAATGTGCGTATGCAGACAGGGACTGGAAAAATTGTTTTCCATTAAGCAAATCCACAGACCTGATTGAGGAAGGCCTCTGGTAATTTGTATGCATAATACAGTTTTAACAGTCACCACTTGAATTTCCATTTATGGCTCTGAAAAACATTTTACTCTAATCCTAGTAGATACTATCTCCACTCACAGCGTACCTATGACAGAGCCTCTTATCTGACTAGGCAGCACTTTCCCAAGAACTCATTCCGTGTTAATATCTGACTGTATTGTTTTAGCTAACAACTTTTATTTCACCTAAAAAAAAAAAAGAAAGGATTTTTAGAGTCATTTCTCTGGATACCAGGGTTTTATTTTAGGCATCTAATCACTAACCGAAGCCTGATGGGCAAGCACACAAGACAGAAAGTCTGTGTATCTGCCTGTGTGTGTAAGGAAACATAAAACCATCATTCGTAACCTGTCAGACAATAGCTATATGGAGCAAAAAGGAAACTTAGGTATTATTTCAAAAGAGACACAATCACCATCACCAAAGGGGCTGTAATAGAAAACAGTAGTGAGGGCTTTCAGATTTTTTTCTGCAATTTTGAATGAAAAGTCAAAATACTGCCTGCAAAACTTTTCATGAGAAATACTTATTTTCTGATTACTTCCAAGCTAACTAGAACATTTTAAACTGAGAATATGGACACCTGCTTTGCATTTTCCAAATAACACAAATGAAGACTAAGCAGAAAAGACTTTGAAAAGATCTCTTGGTCCACCAGCGCAAACTGAAAGAAAATGGAGCGCTCATTCCCAGTTCCAGCTCCCATGGCAGCCAATGGGTGTTTTACTACTGCTCTCAGTACTGGAAATCATTCCTTGGCTCCGTGAATAGGAAAAAGATCAGTTCCCCCAGGATACGCTTCTATCATGCACATGTAGTGCTACATCAAAGATCCCTGGGCACCAGCCACACGCGTGGTTAGCTTGGAGTAGGTATATACCAAGGGATGTGCTGAGTGACCCAGGTGCAAGACCACTCCGATCCTCAGCGGCTGCGTTACCACTTTCAGAGCAACTCGCTTGTAACAACTTAGACTATGTCCACGTAGTTCTCCATTTCTTGGCGTAGACATACCCTCAGTGAGCTATAAAGCCATGTGGATAGGAGCCAAGGTATCTTAAATATTGACTCATGGTCTGGGTTGGAGATCAGGGCAGACAGTTTCATTCCTCTGGCACAATGAAAGTCTCTAAAAAAAGGGTAAATCTCAGAACGATAACTTTTTACAGGGGCCAGCCAAAAAAAGCGCTCCCTCCAGAAAAAGACACTGTCATAAATCTCACCATCCTCTACTTGAAAATTAAGATGATTTCTTTGACCTCGCCTTCTCTAGCAGTCATACATCAACACAAAAGTTGCATATAATTACAAAAAAAAAGTAATCTACAATCCCTGATTGTTCACAATTCTGCTCCTCGGGTGGAGAATGAATGAGCACATCCACGACCGATAACCAGGTTTCACTCTGCTCAGTACAGCACTGAAAGACTCAGCTGTGTGATGAGCAGGGATGTAGGAAGATCATAGCAGAATTACCTGTTTTCCCAATGGGGCAGGGATTTGGAGGGTCAGGATATCCTTGATCGTCACTGAAATCCTTTGGTATATTGTCTCCTGTCAGCTCAGCCACAATATTTGGGATATTGCCATAAGGACCCAAGTGCTGGAGACCTTCATGTGCACCACCTAGCAAAGAAAATTTATACAGATAAACTTTAAATCTTTTAAAAAGACTAAGTACTTTAGTTTCTTCAATAAAGTTTTCTTGATTAGACTTAGATATAAAAAAAAAATGTAATTATTTTGTAGAGGTTAGATTCCAAAAACCTCTTTCCAGATACATAATCCTGTGACCTAAAACTAACGGCTAACTCACTTAGCTAATGCAAACAAAACTATAAGACAAACACAGCCACTTACTATTAATCTTACCGTGTTATTTTTTACCCTTAACTATATAAGTTATGGGTAAGAAAAATGAAAGAAAAATAAAATTTCATTATCAGAGACAATAATGGTAATGTATTTTGGTAAAGCATTTACTGCACAATCATCTGCAACTGTATTTCTGTTCACTTTAACAAGTAAACACCTGAACAAGATATGGCAAGACAGTACCATTTCAAAAAAGCAAAAAGTTAACCACGTAATAAAATCAAAATACAAATTCTAGGCTCTACACAGTATTATTTCTTTTTATTATTATTATTAATATTTATAGAAATGTCTTATTGATATCAATAATGTATTAATAACATTAATAAATTAATCTATGTGAAAGCATCCAAGAATTATAGCAAATTTGGTTGTTCACAGCTAGAAGAAATATTTTTGGATCAAACAGCTTCTTAAATGCAAACCTGAGTTTCCTGCAGTAATGGTGAAAAACTGATTAACAGCCACAGAATCACAGAACGGTTGTGGTTGGAAGGGGCGTCTAGAGATCATCTAGTCCATAGAGTTACTGGAAAGCTTGCACACGCACACCTACACTTTAGTCACGGTGTGAAACATCACATTCAGGAGCTTTTGGCACTTTTAGATTGCTTCTAGCCCTGGGCTGTGATATTAGCATGACATTCGCAGAGGACAGAGAGCAGCTCTCCTTCCTTCCTCCACACATCTCGGCTTGGGCTCCCTGCCTTTGCCAAGCACAGGCTTCCAGGAAGCATTTGAGAACCAAGCACAGCCCATTTTCTTTATATTTCTTTCTACAAATATTTATGTGCTCCAGATCTTTTTTGCGTGCATTACTGGCCAAATGCATCTAAATGCTAAAGCCCAGCTGTTTGAGGAGTTTTCTAAGTACTATTTTACAGTATTCTTTTGAATTTAAGACAAATAAAAACTTAGTTTCAAATTCAAGTTTTTTCCCCTGCCATTAAACAAACACTCCTACCACAGCAACAGCTAGTATAGTTATTGAGTACCAAGAAGGCTGTGTGACAGTAGAACAACTTTTTTAAAACCCTATATAATGAGGGATAACAAAATAGATTCAACACAGAAATTCCAGTAACAAGGAATAAGAGGGAAAAGAATTTAAATGACGGAAAAATGTGAGTTAAAGAGTGAATACAGACACAACCATCTGGATATATAGCATGATTGTTGTAGTGTCACCAAATAGTCTCCAAATTTTCATAGATCCAAGCGATCAAAATAAAGCTTCTGAACATGAAAGCTGCTGCAGAAGAATCCTTCAAGTCCTCCTGTCCAGACTTATAAATAAATACTGCTACCATAACCAGTATGTTTGATGTGGCTAGGCATCACGAGCTAATAAAATCACTTTCAAAAATTGCTAACATAAGGTAGTCTTAACAAATTATATACCCATTTCTACATTCAGAAGTGGCAGTTGAGTCAAATTGACTAGATTTTGCAAACAACTGGGAGTTGACGTTACAGGACCAGAGGCAAGTCTATAAGCACATATATTCCGATTTTATTTATGTGACAGGCTAAAGTAAACTAAAATGCTGATTTTTCCTCCTGAAATACAAACTTCTTATTCTGTAGTGCAATGTTTGAGGAAAGTTCTACAGATCTGTAAGAAACACAAAAGAAATAAAGAAATCTTACAAAAGCTTTGCAGATGTGTTTTCCCTTGTGTTGCAAGGTTTTCCCTTGTAGCTGACCATGAGTCTTTGGACTGAAACTGGAATACCACTATATACACTATTAACGTTATTATATGTTTACAGACTACAGTCAACAGAGACATGATGCTTGTAAGAACAGCACAGAGTCACAAAATCACTACAGCAATGAGATTAAAAAGAGCTGTCTTATGATACCTAATGTAGAGCATAAAATATCTCTCCTGCACAGAGCTCCTGCATATGAAGTTTGATTGCATATTTGTACATAAAAGCATGAGGTTACGATTCTGCTGTAAACTACAGAACCACAAAATCAATATGTGCTTGAATATCCCACATTCAAGGCGGTTCACTGTGGGACAATCCGTCAGATACAAGCGTATCTACGCTCGGACTTGGTGCAGACCTCTTGGCACCAAAGCTCCATCCATAAAGAAAACAGAGTTACTTAGAAGGCTCCAGTGTGCTATATATACATGTAAGTTTAAACTGACTGCCAAGAATTCCCTTGACTGAGTACAAAACAATCTTTTTATATTAATATAAAGGATCATTTCCTTTAGGGATAAATGTTCAGGATTGTTTCAGGGTTTTTCCTTTCTTTCCATAAGAACTTGGGACAACAGCACCTGCTCTGCTGCCATATTTTTGCACACTTGAATGATTTAATAGTGTTAGAAAAGCTTGTTCCTTATAAACTGTGATAAATAGTTGCACTCTGTAAAGACTGCAGTAGTAAAAATAAAACGCTCTGACTATACCAAATAGGGGTATTATGTGCAGTATGTCACAAACTGCATTAGTTTTGGTGTTGTAATGTTACTGATCTGAAAAAAAAAAAAAAAAAAAAAAAACAGATTAGGATTATGTATACCGCAGGTACCAACTCAAAATACTGTGATACACTATAATGTAAAAGACATGAGATAGGTCTCTAGAACCAGGACCAAACCTTGAAGGAACAAACAGAGAAAGAGCAAGAGGGACTAAATACTGGGGAACCTTCCCTTGCTTCCCATAGAAAAGAAGCGTCAGAGATGCCATCATTACATCACTTGAAACCGGGTTAGACAAAACCCCTCAGTCCTTTCCTGAGAAGGGATGGGACACACAAATTCACATTTTCCCCATCTCAGCTTGCAGTAGCACAAACTACCTGTGCACAGGAGCAGAAAGCTCAGCTCCCTTCCCTGCGCAGGGCACTGGTGTGAGCACCCGCTTGCTTCACTGCCCCCCGCAGAGCGAAGCACTACTGGCTTAGGTCATTTAGACTGAAGCCTGTATTTCACACTTAAGCTTTAGATTTCATCTAAGCTGCTGTATATATGCAGGCATCTTCTGGCCCTGGGCTCAGTGAGGTGACAAGTAAGGAAATGCCCTGCTGAAGAAGAAATCTCCATGTGGGGAAACTCTTCTAGTGGCTATTTTGGCTGCTTGAATTTCACTAGCAAAGGGTCATTTGCTGCCTGAAAAGCTCTACGACAGTGTAGCCAAGACTGGTCTCCAAGATCTGCAAGGTATATCAGCTCTCTGCTGCAAGCCAGTTCGTGAAATGGAAAGAGATCATAATCTGAGATGCAAATCCATCTTCACTACCTTGCAAAATGTTTTGTTAATTTAAACTATTAGTCCTTATCACTGGAAAAAAATCATCATAACAATTTTGAGTGTGTCATCTCTGCTACAGGGAGCACGTTTTTCCTTTCGCTGTGACAGCTTTCCATGCAATCCTGGGTTAAGTATTTCTGTCACCAGTTATCCTGAGCTATCTGCCTTTCCTGTGTTGTTATTGCATTCAAATGTGATGCCTCATCCCTAGCCAAAGGCTCATTTGCCATTATGCTTCCTAGGGCTCTTGCATCTTTATATGGCACCACATCCATTATACTCCTTCCTCTATTTAATTAGTTGCAAGATTCCCCGCCATACAATCTAATTAATTCAATTTGTCCTCAAAATCTGGACTGCAAAAAACATAAATAATACATTTTCAATACCCTTTATTCAATACCCTCACTATAAGCCTTGTAGTATCAATACCATTTTTCATCCCTGCATCTTTAGATACCTTCATCCTACAGACTCGACTCTTCTCTGTTGCCAAGATTGACTCGGGTGAGGAAGTGAGAAATGCAAAAATGGAAAATGAAAATGCATGCAAGAAATGAAAAATTCTCAGGTTCCCTCTGTTCCACAGAAGCTGCTGAATATGTGAATAAGGAAGGGAGGATTCATTTGCTGGAGAAAAAGCACAGGAGAACCAAGAATGGAAAAATGCAAAACATAGGCATCTTCCTTTCTTATTTTATTGCCGGCCTGGGGAAGCGCAGGCAAACAACTCTCCCTGATTCTGGGGTCAGTTGCTATCTTCTAGTGGCATAAACTTTCTTAAAATTATGAAGATTAATTCTCCTTTTGTTTTCAGAGGGAAACAAATCTTTTCAGTGTGTTTTTTAAAAATTTGAGCACCCATATGACATAATTACTGATCTCTTTCTCTGTGAATGATTCAATTTTTACCTCATACTTTAACTGCTAAAAGTACAAATACTTAGGATGTGGAATGCTTTTAACTGCGAAAAGCTTAAGACCAAAGCAACGCCCATGCCTCTCACATAAAGAATTTATAATAGGAACTTACCTGCCATTATTATTTATTATTCAAACTGCATTCACACTAGAGAAAACAGCAGCACACTTGCTGACCGAGCACAAAAGCAACCTCTTATGTCTCCCTCAGTTGAGCGGTGCTAATTTAATGTAGTCTAATAATTTCCCCTCGGTCTGAGCAGAAAGCTTTCCCACCTTGCTTAGAGATAAGGGCTGCCTTTTACAAACAAGGCGCAGGCTGCAGGATGCAGCAGTAGCTGCCCTGACCCCGGCTACGAGGCAGGAGCAGAGCCAAGGAGAAGCACACGCAGCAAACAGCGCCCAGCCCCAGGGCAACCAAAGGCCGTCTGTGACCTACTGCAGCCCACAGAGGCAAATACACGAACGGCAGAACTTTAATCACTGGCATTGGCCAATCCAAGCGATCCATCAATACCATCAACCTTAGAAAAAGCACTTCCTTCATGCCTGTGATATGAAGCATGGGCGCACCGGAGTTGCCCAAAAGAGGTCCCATATTTTCCATACATGGTCTTGCTCTATTTCATGAAGTGTATCACTTTAATTCTTTTTTTTCATGACATTGCTCAAAGCCTGGTTCTTCAACACATTTAAAAGCTTTGCACGTGTGTCTTACAAGTGCCACCAGTGTAGATTTTCTTGTTTCCCAAAGGATGACACCCTGAGCATTTGCCATGTGAGACCACACGGGCCCCAAGTCTCTGCTTCGGTGAGCTGGGACAACCTCACAGCTCTAGAAACAGCAGCTTTCCTACCCAAAACTTCCACTGCCACGGCCCGAATCACAACGAGGGTTCCCTTGCATGAATTAACTTGTAGGCACAGGACAGGGTAAGATGAAGAGTCCTGTAGCATAAGCTGAGGCCAAAGGCTGCTCTTTGGCACTGCAGCCAGCGCTAACCTGATGTGCTGAAGAGTCCCAAGGAAAAGATGCAAGCCTGGTCCTCCCCTCTGCTCGGCAGTGGGGCACACTCTTCTCCTCCCAAACCTCCAAAGCAGCAGCAAGGGCACCGCTGAAAGCCCTTGCCATGGGAAGCATGAGGGGAAGAGCTCTGGAAGCCCCCGGAGTGTGCAAGAGACCCTGTCTGCTGCACACTACACCACGGGCAAGAGAGGCAAGGAACGTTTCTTTGTCTAGGCTTTTACAATATCATTTCATTCAAGCAAATAAAAGAAAGAAAATCTTTTAAAAAAATTTAAAAGAATTAAAAAGATTTTAAAATCTTTTTAAATCAAGCAAGTAGATTTAAAATTCGGACAGAAGTAGAGGAAATTAACATGATTTAAACGATTTTAGTTACGAAAAGGTAAAAAAAAATCCTGCTAAAAGTGCTTACAACTTGTCCTATTCATATGAGAGAGAAGCAAAGAAAAATTCTTAGAAAACAAGAGTACCTCATAATTTGCTCGGTCTTCACTATTTTGAAATAGTTATGGATCACACTTCATTGCTCGATAAAATTTTACAATTTCATATTAAGTTTCTCTATATGATCTACTAGCACTGTAAGTACTATAAAATAACGCAGCAGCTATCATATTGCATCTCCTCAGATTTCTTACCTCTCTCATCAGTTTATTTCCCTCTCCTATCACATAGAGAAAAATAATTTGGGATTTGAAAGTGTATCTAATTAATTGATCCCTTTTAGCTACACAGCTAATTCCACATAAAAGCTCATAGTCCCAACTCCCTCAGCCAGAGCTGCACTAAAATAAGCAGAATACAGGGAGAAACAGGGATGAACAAACTTCTGCTGCATCCCCTGGTCAGCACCCCAGTTTTGAAGGCTGGTCTCCCTCTGCACAGTTGGCCCAAGGAGGCACCTGCGCAGCCTGTACAGGGCTGGGTGTTCAAAGACACGGCCATCCCCTAAATTCAGCAGGGCTGGCAGAGTCCCCAGCCATAACATCCACCACCGCTGCTGCTACATCTCACTGCAGCTTCCTGAGAAGAGCGTCGACCACTGTGAGATAACATGAAGCCACCTCCAGCCACAGAGCCACACAAGCAGCCTCTGCGTTCCTTCGACTCAGAGCTTTAATACACAGCAAATAAACTCCCACAGGCTCGTTATTCTCCTGCATGCAGAGGGGTTACAGACAAAATCTATTACACATGTGATTTCTCCACCAAGCTCTGCCATATCACCCACTCTGATGAAGAAAAATTCACCGTGAGCCGCCACCACTCATGCTGTTTGCTTCCTAACTTTTAAACTCAGGAATTAGCATTGTAAATTGCCTCATAATCTTACAACATCCATCAGCAGGTGACACTCCAATTCTGGTTACACTAGACATCGCAATTCGGAGAAAAAAAAAAGAAAAAAGGAAAAAAAAAAGAAAAAAGAAAGAAAGAAAGAAAATGGTAGGCATTTTTAGTAAGGTCTATAAAAATCCAGATGTCTACCACATCAATGTATTAAAATATGTAGTCCTTCTCTTTTTTCGTTACATGTTTCAGATCTGTGATGGCTACACTAAATTTGGAAGTTATATTTGCTGGTCTTCTCCAGTAATTTGGAGGAAAAAAAAAAAAAAAGGCAACAATGTAGAGACTAGTAGAGTGATGTCGAGGGTTGATTCTCTTCACTAAATGTCAGGCCCCTAACAAACTCTTTGATTGAAGTCATACGTGCCTCAGCAAAAGCAGCCCCGCTGCGGACCTAACTCCAGCTGTGCCAGGACTTTCTCTGCGGACCAGATACAACGATCCGAATGCCCCACGACGCTGCCACCTCTCCGTGCCCACCTGCCTGCCAAGCGGCCCCGGAGCGGCTGCGGCAGGTCCCCCCCCGGGCTGGGGGTCATGGCCATGCCAGCATCCTCTTCCCACGGCGGCGGCACCCTGCCACCACCGCCTTCCCCGTCACGCGCCGCAGGGATAACTTCTCGCCACGCCAGCACCCAGGGGTGCAAGGGCAGCGTCCACCTGCCCCAAGCGCGAGGGGCGCCGAGGTCCCTTCTGCACCTTTCGGGCGCGGAGGCTGCGCTGGCCCCGCAGGGACGGGAGCAGCGCCCGGGGGTCGCTCCGGCGGACACGCAGCAAGGCCGGTCGGCGCTGTCCCCCGCGCGCCCCTCACTAGGAACGCGCAAGCAGCACCGTTAGCAAACGGGCGTTATTAACGCACCCGAGTAATCCGCGTGTGCTTTTCAAAAAGCAGGTTTTGCACAACATGCTACTTGTCTGTTATCAAAAGTAATTAACTGCCAGCTGCTAGTGAAAAACATTAACGCAATTTTCCAGACTCCCGCGTTGCAGGTGAGTTATAAACTACAACTCCCTTCTTCTAAAGTGCGAGCAGGTATCTGCTTCCCTCCAAACCAAACCAAACCCCTTCCTTTGGGCAGCAGCAGCAGCCCCTGCGGGAGGGCCAACCTTGAACAAGGCATCATTTTCTCTCATTTCTACAAATGATCTGGTCAGGCTTTAAAGGACATAATTTAATGTTTCCATTCAGGTTGGTAGCGCTAAGGCTTTCTGAAGACTGAAAGCTTTACACTCTCTGGGCTGTCACGCCAGCACCTACATCAACCACAGCTTCATTTGAAACATGCTAAAACAAACAAACAAACAAAAAAACATAAAAAAAACCCAATCAAGCAGATCAGGCCAAAAAACCCTGAGATAATTTTTGGTGCAGTGAGTTATAATGGAGACAAAAATGCTTTCCCAAAGGAAGCCCGAGGAGACAATGTTTTCAAAATTAAAACGAGACTTTTTACCACCAAGAAGTAAGGACTTTAAATGGCCCGAGCTGAGCTGCTGCTGCCTCCATGTGTCTAAAGTGAGATTCTACTGCTCTCCTCTGCATGGTGCAATGGAAGCTCAGAACGCAAGCGACTGCACAAATTTAACACCTGTAAATCACAGTATTTGCGTGCAAAAAGAAACATGTGGCTCCCTTCTTCATAAACACCTTGCCAGGCCAAAAAAAACAACTTCTATGTCTTTGCAGGCATTGGTCCATTTAACAACTATGCTACGTTTTTCATAAAGGATAATAAATTATTTTATTGCATTTTGTTCTCTCTTAACAGATTCAACCACGTTATTCTCAATGGGATGCTTGAATATAGCACAACAGTACTTGCACAGTGTTTTAGTAATAAATAAAATCATTAATTACAGAAACTCCGTTACCCCTAGAAAACTCATTATTCTGCTTTTTGGTGACTTTGTTTGTTTGTTTTTTTGATCACATAGGATGAGCTCAGTGTCTGCTGTGCTAACACACAACGCACCATCTGCTGGCTGCAGTGCACAAGACCCTATTCCTATTTTACCGGTTGCCCTGATGTAACACACAGGTAAATTGACAAATGCAAAGGGAAGGAAATGAAAGTAGAAATAGAAAGTAGAAATTTAAAGGTTGTAACATAAGCAGATGCAGTGCTTCTGCTTTTAATGAGCAAGCTACACATTTTTTTTTGCTTGACAGCATCAAGAACGAAGCTGTCTGGTTATTCAGGAAAGAGAACACGTTGGGTAAACGTGTTTCTTTGGGAGTGTCCAGCTTTCAGCTGCATTTGGTAACCAGCAGGTTTGTGCGCTCAGCAGACCATTGCCTGGACAGCCCTAAACATTTTTGGAGAGAAAAAAAGAAAATAAAAAAGACCTTATGGAGGTTGTTGCAATACATTCAGACTGGTTGTTAGTGTTTTCTAAGCCAAAATGTGATGATTATTATTTCAAAAAATGAAGATAGCAGAGGTGGAAAAAGGATGTAATTAGGAAATCTGCTTGTGAACTAACAGCAATAGTATTTTTGTTACGTGCAAAATTACGATTTTATTCAGCTGGGAAAAGTTTGTTATAATAATCATGCAGAAATCTGCAAACATTTCATTACAATAAAGCAGCTAGTATAAACATGACAATATTATGTCAGCTTTTTTATATATATATATAAAATCCAAAGCTCCAGAACTTTTTTTTTTCTTGGCAGCACCACTAAAGTTATTCTGGATGAAATCTTGACCTTCTCAAAATTCAGTGGCACTGCTGGAATCCTGGCTCTGGCGAGGTTGGTGGCACCCACACTACCCACAGCACTCCAGATCCACAGGAAATCTATTTGGACAACTTCTGACCATCCAAAAATGGTAAGAAAAACAGTCTATTCAATACATCTTTTTCTATAGAAAAATACTAAATTGGTCAAGTGTCTTATTCTGAGATACAACATCTGGTCAAAATGGGAGGCAAATGCATGCCAGAACAGTTGGTGATGAGGAGCAGGCCAAGCACATGAACCAGGTTTGAAGCATTTATACTGGCTGCAAACTATGTTCTGGAAAATGGGTGGAAACCAACACTACTGGCAGCTCAAAATTTCTCATAAATCTGAGATTTTCATACCCAAGTTCACACTCCACTACTTCTAGGAAAAACAAAAAACAAAACAAAAACAAACAACCAACACAACCCAGGGAAGACAGAGCCTCAAGGACATAGTTAGCAATAAACACTTTGCTAATAAGAAAAAAACACTATTTTGCTTCAGTTGGTTTCAAGCATTGCCTTCCACCCAAACTGAACAGAAAAATAGAATATTAGTTACAAGCCCTCTCTCTGCCAATCCATAGAAAATGATACCGTGCTATGGACACAGGCTTCCTGGAAAAAAAAAAAAAAAAGATTAGCGGGCAGACTGCAGGCGGAACAGTCAAAAATGCAATTTTTTAGGCAAGTACCTGTGCGCGTAAGTCTAATATATAGAAACCTCTCATAAAAGCAGACTATTTTCAATAATGTTTTGCTGTGTTTTTTCATCAGTCAATCAATTTTCATCAATCCAAAAGCACTAACACTTACTACAAGCAGAACTTGCATACTTTCCTCAAATTTAGCAAACATAACAAAGAGACAGTAAGTCAAAGCAACAAGTGTTACATACTTGTCAGTATATAATATATTGGCATATAATAATCAATATACTGAATTCTGAAGTCTTTTACAATGTAAATAGTTAAAATTGCTGGTGGAAAAATGCAACGCTGATTTTCTTGAATTAGCTAGACTGTAATTCATGGTCTATACTTAAAAATGAACTAATGCAGCAAAACTTAGTGAATTATATGTTTGTTTTTAAATTGTATTAGTAAGTATTATGTATGCTGACAAGAAACCAAATTAAGTTTGGGACTGTAAACAAAGCGGCTGCAAACAACACTTTCAAAACCATTCGGAATTTATTTTTGTGATGTTAAGTTTCTAACCCGATATTTTAACAGATATCTGCATGTAGGCATATATACATGTCACCACTGAAACCAAGGGAAGAGCAAGTGATCTTTATCTGAAAAACCTAGAAGACTTTGCAAGAAGAAATGTCTGACATGAAGATTTGCATGTCTATTTTAAAACTGTCTGATATCGTCCATCTCAGAAGGTTTCACTTTTGTAGAGATTTCTCAATAAGCTTTTAAATAACTATTGTACACTTAAAGTCATCCGTAGCTCATCAAGAGATGAATGTTAAATGTAATTCATAAACTTAAATTACTACCTTTCAGTTTTAATATGTTATACGCAACAAAGAGATATCTATATGTGAGCACTCTATTAAAAAAGAAAGAAACCAAAGGTGAGCCCATTCTATTTTTGTGTTAAATTGCATGGCTGACTGGAAACTAGTATTATTCTAGTTCAGAAGCACCAGAATAGTTTCAAGATTTAAGAGAAGAAATTCTTAATCTGTTTTTGTTATCACTGTAATTAAAAAGTAATGGCAAACAGCTGAGATTATATATATTTTTTGTTAGAGATCCAGATTTCCTCATCCTTTCATTAAAGGCTTACATGCAATTTCTCTGCTTTCAAAAAGATATAAAAACTCAGGAATTAGAAACCTGTTATTCCTTATTCTTGTAGGATTAACAAAAATAAGTATGGAGAAAAGAGGGAGAAGGCGAGTAAGACTACTCACCTCTGCCAGTCTGTGCTAATTTCACTCTATGTACACAATCTTAAACAGGCAAGAAAAGATACAGACCAATTTTTTTTTTCTCTTTAAGCTTAATCACTGCCATTTAAGGTTGCACAATAACAATGTATCTAAGAACGTTTCCTTAGAAAATATACAAGCTTGGGTCCGCAATTATCTTATAGAAATGCATATTCAGTTTTGTTCCTCTCCTAAAGCTGCCTTTAAGGCTTTTTTTTTTCCCCCCCTTTTTGACTCTGACATTCTTTAGCTCCAAATGCAGACAAAGTGAAGAACAAGGACTCATCACAAACTTTGAAGACTTGGTACGCTATATGAGACTGTCGTACTGTGAGAAAGAAAAGGGCTGGAATTTCCTGCCATTTTTGATGTTTGCACATTAAATAATACATTCAGTATTATGTATATTCAACCACTTACTAAAATCTTAAAATAAAAGGTAGTACATTGGTATTTAAATAACATTGCACCCATTGGCTTCCCACTGTGTGCAGCCCTACGTCTCTGATCCTTTCCCACAGTGAGCTGCAGTGTCCTGGGATATATAGGAAGGGCCCCCTGCATAATTCCCTCTCCTCTTGCACAAGAGCACCCTTTGAGTTCTTCTATCCCACAAATATTTCCAAAAATCCATGGATTGCCTGTATTTGTTTTATACCAAAGAAGAGGTAAGCAGAAGGTCCACTGCATGCTGCAGCATACTGCATATATACATAACATAGGAGAAAGATTTTGTACAATGCCATTTAGAGACACTTCTGGGACAACATGACTTTTACCCAGAACCATTTTTTCCAAATGTCACCTCTTCTTGTGCCAGAATCATTATTTAAAGGCAATTAAGGAAGAGTTGAGGATTTTAAAAGAAGCAGCAGGCAAAAATAGGGTGAAGAACCCTGTAACTTTCAGACCAGGATATTTGCACACACATACACAACAACTATATGCAGGCTAAGCATTACCAAAGGACTAAACACTGATACATTCAGTATAATCCAAAGTTCAAGTCAACTACCTTCAATGCTCTGCGGACCCACCAGGTTCATAGCCTGGTGTGCTGGATACTCCACTCGGGGTCTGGCAATGCCCAGCTGCTCCATAACTCCATGGAGGAGCCTCTGGATATCTCCTTCGGAAACCCTATCAGGGCTCCGAGGGCTGTGACTAAAAGCTGAAGCCAATCCAAGCAACAGCAGAAATGCCAGGTTGCAAAGCAAAGGAGTTGCCATTCTCGTCACCTGCAAAGAAGAAAAGAATTGGGTTATAGTAGCAAAGGCTCTGGAAGTAGCTTGGCTGGTCTTGCTGTGATAAAACACCCCAGAGCTCCTGGGGTCTGCAGGAAAAGTGCAGGGTGGGAGAGATCGAAGCGGGGAAGCTCTTGCTTTCAAAAAGACAGGGGAGCAGGGGGAGGTTACCGAGAGCCCTTTGGGTGATTCACGTTTGCTTGCAGCACCCATTAACCAGCCCCTGCAAACAAAATGGATCCGCTGCCTCACTTAATGAAACACATCTCCCTCCACCTCATTTAACATATTATTTTAGACAGGTCTGTGTTGAACGCAGGGAACTCTTTGGATGGAAGCTATTTTCCAAGCTATGTTCCTGCACTTAGAAATGAAGTACCAGAAACTGCTAAAGAAGATGCATGATATGTTTATTTCTCCCTTAGGATGTTATGTGCCATTCAGGCATCATCCTCCCCACCTGCAGGAACTAGGTTTCGTGTGCTCCCCTTGAAAACCTTTCACTAAATGGTTGCTCTGTGTACTTAAAGCGGACACAAAATCTGACAACCATTTTTTTTTTCTATTTTTTACAAGGCTTAATTTTAATTGGGATGATCCTTCCTGACAGCTTGTTTTCCCTTAATGCCATAGGATAATACATACATACATCTATTTCTCCCCCCACCTCCTCTCCAAACAAACACCAAACAAACCCCCATCCCCTCCATTTTCTTGCTCACACAGCATGCGCATCCCCCTTCTTTGCCGGGGCCAGCCATTTAGGGATGCTCCACCACAAGCACCACCTCGCAGGAGGCACCCCTAAACACTCAGGGCAAAACCATAAGGAAAAAAAAATCCTCTTAAAGACAAGGCTTAGTCCCCATCGCTTACGCCATGCATCCCTGCCTTCTCCTCCTCCGCAGGAGACACATACCTGTGCTTGGGCTGAACCAACCATCTTTGGGGCTTAGAGAGAGAAAACAATGTGTATTTTTTTTTTCCTCTCTCCCTTTTTAACCCAGTATCAGTCAATATAAACAAGCAGGACGGCGGCTGCCTGCGCGCCCCAGCCCGCACCTGCCCACGGCACCGCCGAAAGCCGCGATTTACCCCCCAGGCCCCCGAGCGGCTCCCGTCCGCCCGCACTCACCTCCCGCTGCCCGCACGGCCCCGTCCGCGCCCGCGCAGCCGCCGTGCGCAGCCGCCGCGCCCCCCGCCCCAGCCGCGGCCCCGAGGCGGCGGTGACGGCCGCCCCCGTGGCGGCGATGGAGACCTACCCCCCCGCCCCGGCCTCGGGCCTGCAGCTCTCGGCCCTGCGCAGACTGCTCGTCACGGTACTTAATTAAAAGATAAAAATTGAATAAAAAGGGTCATACAAAGCCTGGGCTGGATGGGCTCTTCAAGACCCCAGGGTTCAGCTAAATACCATATTCTAAAAATAACCAAGAAGCTGCTGCTAGTCCAACAGCCTGATCAAAAGACATTACTTATCCCTACAATGGTGACCATCTTCCCTGGACAGTGCTTTTCTCCCTGCAATAACACAGGCCCCGGCCTAGGCATGGGTGAGGGTGCTGCACAAGCGCAGGCTCTCGTGGGGACATGTGCACAGCTACCTCCTCACGGGGACAGGCACAGGGCCACCTTCCGTGGGGACATGCCCATGGCTACCTCCTGGCGGGGACAGGCACAGGGCCACCTTCCATGGGCACATGCCCATGGCTACCTCCTGGCAGGGACAGGCACTGGGCCACCTTCTCCCCACGCTGCACAGGAGGGTTCCCAGAGCAGAGCACTGAGGAAACAAAAACAAACCCCCCAAACCTGTGAAAGGCCCTCGCTAAAGGAGCAGGTCAGTCATTGCAGAGTACTTGGCAAAACAATAATTTCTGCAAACTATGTAATGTAGTTTGTTAACTGCTACAGACATGAGTGTGAAATGTTACTCTTGGCATGTAAGAAAAACCTGAGAAAACTTCAGAAACAGAGCAAGGCATGAGCTGCTCTTGCCCACCAGCTCACTCTGGTCCCTGGTTTTAGGGCATCTTATATTTCCGTAACTGGCAGGATTAAGCTGGACTGCCCAGATAGGTTTGTTCAGGGGTTTCTTTGAATCCGCTAAAGCCAGAGGCCACAGCTCCCTCCGCTTTCAGCTCTGGAAAGCACCTTGGTTTGACTCTCACATCCCCAGTTCTGCCTCCTGTACTAACTCCAGAGCTGCTCCTAGGGAGGGTCAAGCCCTTTACTGTTATGGCCCCCACCACCACACGGAGCAGTTCATCTATTTTCAAGCTTCGCAGCTGCCTTAGCCCCCTTTCTCAGAGAAAGGGACCCATTTTCTTGCTAGCTTTGGCCATGTTTCAAAAGCAGGAGCTATCACAGGCTTTTAACCAGATGAGCAGAATTGGTGGCTCCTCCAACAAAATGAAGAGGAAAGTTGATTGCAGTACTCCACTTTCAAATAAGTAATCCTGTGAACTTAAAGCTTCTGGAATACAAATTACAAAAATTGGCAAAAAACAGGTCAGTAGCAAGGGGTTGTTCCCATTAGATACACACAAAGGGCTATCGTGCCTTTGTGTTGCACAAGAAGGACGTCTTTCAATGTTTCAGACTACAGCAACATTTAACAAAGCTAGTGATTAAAGACAGCAAAATAGCCACAAAACACAAGTATTTCTAACAGTCTTTGCACAAAGGCTTAAGGGGGAGGCATCCAGAATAATCCCCATTGGAAATATATGATCCAGAGAGGTCTTCCCATAACAGTAGCTGTTCCATCCAAGCTCTGGAAATATCCAAGTTGCATTAGTATGTGAAATATCTGGCCCATCCATGGAAAGAGAAATCTCAAGTCTCCCTCTTTCAAGCAGAAGCTGACATGACAACTCACTGCTGAGCAAAGAAACGAAGAGCTTGTTCTCATTTCATAGAATCATAGAATGCTTAGGGGTGGAAGGGACCTCTAGAGATCATCTAGTCCAACCCCCCTGCACACGCAGGGTCACCTAGAGCACGTGGCACAGGGCTGCGTCCAAGGGGGTTTTGAAGATCTCCAGAGAAGGAGACTCCACAACCTCTCTGGGCAGCCTGTTCCAGTGCTCTGTCACCCTCACTGTTAAGAAATTTCTCATGATATTTCCTTTATCTCCTTCTGCCCTATTTCCCTCTCATCCCTCCCGCCTCACATCAGCGATGGCAGCTGGCAGTTGCTTGGCTAAGTCTATTTTCCTCACGCAAGGGGCACGAAGCACTGTGCTCTGGTGCATGAACTTGGCCTCCCGAGGGATCTGCCAGCACCCCTGCTGACAGCAGAAGGCAGCAACACAGAGCTGGGAGAAGCGGCCTCTTCCTTAGATGGTGGTGAAGCGTCATCCAGTGTAAGGAACAGTCCTGTAGAGCCAGTTTAATGTTTGCTAACCTCCTCCTGACCTCTTCCTGGTGATGTATCTTAATAACGTAGCAATAAGAGGGGGGTAGTTCAGACCAGGATCACTAAAATGAACCAACTCGCACAGTACCTCTGGGGATACATAGGGAAGGAGAGGAACAGAAATCAAGCTCATCCAGTGAGAGATCTCTCCAGCATTTTGGAAGCCTAGGGCCTGTTAAATATTTAATTTATGCTGTGATTTTGCTAGTTGAGACTCAAACTTTAAGATAATAAATCAAAGTGTCAGAATAGAATTGTTTCTCATAAGTATTTTTACACAAGACTGAAGACATTGGTAAGTAAGAGACAGCTAAACTTTTAGGTCACTGTAGAAGAATGGTCACAGAGAAGGAACAAAAACAATGGTTTTATTAAAACCAAGAGCATCCAGTGCTTTCAGCTCTTACATCTTGCCAAGCAGCAATTTGACAGAAAGCTAATGAACAATATCAAGTGTTTACTCTTAAATAATTTTACAACTGATGACAAACAGTTAATTGAGATGTAAACATTGCTTGTGCAAATCAACTTTTAACACAGTATGGCTTTTTACATTTATCTCTTGCAACATAATCAGCATCTGAAAATCTGCGTTTCTGCACCACCTAGTTAACACTATTCTATTACTCTAAAAATAAGTTAAGACCAGCTTTTCACATCAAGACAAAACAGTTTACTACCGACAACTGAAAATACTTCGTACGCATCAAGGAATGTAAGTTGTCAGAGGTACTTAAAACTTGCTTTTCACTACACTGCACTCAACTACATGTTCTCCCATATGTTCTAATAGATTTCTAATATGCATGTATGCATGGCAAAATATGATTTGTTTATCCTCTCAAAAAGGAGAACGTGCTTCCAGCTTACTCCCATAAAAAAAAAGTCATGGTCTCAAAAGTAGTAGAAATGGTATGAGGTCTAACTTAAATATCAAGGTAGGGCTAAAATACACTTAAAAATCAGAATAAACTTAAACAGAGCTATATTCAGCATTAAGACATTTACTTTCAGATATCTGTTGATTTGAGGAGAAAAACTTAATGGTATTTTGTCTAAAGGCCGCAAAATTTGGTTTGGGACATGCAGTTTTTTTGTTTAAGGGGGTATCCAACAGGTCCTTAGCTATATAATGCTAACATCTGTAAAACCAGAGTTCTTTAAATTCAAATCCATTTAACTAAAGAGACAAGCATCTATAAAAAATTCAAAAAAAAATCAACATAAAATAGACATTGCAACTGGTGCAAGTCCATGACTTGTAATTAAAAAAAAATAGAGCATAAGAATTTCCCCCCCACGCACATACACAAAGTTTAACCATTCTCACTAGTCACTTGGACCCCTATTTAACCCTATAAGTCTACTGGTTTTGTAGCTGGTAGGAGTTTCACTTTAGATATTGGATTCTTTGGAGAGCCTCTATAACGAATCTTCTCTTTTCCAAGAGGATTTTTTGTGATGGCACATTTTTCTGGCACAGCACCTGGAATATTTGTACCTGCATTTACTTTCGTACTAGATTTCACTGTTTCATGATTGGTTAGGTCTTCTAAAACAGATTTGGATGGATTAACAGTCACTTTCTGTTTGTAGATTCCAGCAGTTCTCATAGAAAGATCAGTCTTCTCTGCTGGATTTAACTGTCTGCAACATGATTTGGATGTTAATTCTAGCTGCTTATGGGATGTAGAAACTTGGTTACTTGCACTTTCACTCTTGAGGGGCAAAACTGTGGAATTCTTTGAGGGCTTTTCTGTGCAGGAGGACAGTGCAGAATCATAGCTCAAAGACTTAACAAGCGGTGAACCAACAGCACTAGACTGGGCTACCCGACCGCTTGCAGATGGCCTGTTGGCCTCCAACAAGGAATTCATTCTTCTCACCGACTGCCGGACAGGAGTACGTTGAAACTTGAGAGGCGGTTTCGTTTTGCTTGCAGAACTTGGATCATTTAATGAAAGTTTGTTGAACCACTGTATGTGGTCAGAAACCTTTCCATGATCAGAAAGAGCTGCTGTTTTAGTTAAAATTTTATCAGAATTTTCAGCTTGCAAGTACTCGTTGCCGAGTTCCTTTCCTGATTTAGATAGCTGTGAAATAGGAAGCTGTGCTGCCTCAGAAGGTTTATCAGTGTCTTCTTCTAAATAACAGCATTTTGCCGTACAGTTTTCAGTCACTTCAGTGTGTGTTAATTTTATTTCCTCTTTTTCCCCGAAGGAATCTATTTTGTTCAAGTCATCTTTTAAGGAACTGTTCTGAAAAGTCAACTCGTCTTCACTTGCAATTCCCTGAGGCACAATTTCTCTTACATTTTTTGCACCTTGTTTCTGGACCTGAAGTTCAATCTCAATAGAACTGTGGAATCTTTTCTCCAAAGCTTTAGTTTCATCTTTTTTTGATTCCTGTTTATCAGTAGCATAAGATTGATTAACCGGGTCTATCAGCTGTCTGCATTCTGTATTTGCTAGACTTGTTTCAGACAGCTTTTTTCCCTCTGGACTGAGCCCTGTAAGACACAGGGTTTCACTTAATGTTTCTTCTGTAACATCTAACAAGGAAGACTTTGTATCAGTTATCATATCCTGCAGATTATTTCCAGATGCAGAAAAGGCTTCCTTAACTTTCAGTAATGTTTCTGTAGCTAAATTATTTTCTTCCTCACATAGAAAGAGTTTTAAGCTGTTGTCTTGTTTATTTACAGTAGTTCCAGGTGAATTCGGATCCCCAGCTGATGACTTTCCAGCTGTGAAGACAGATTCAGAAGAATCAACTGTAGCTTCACAATGCCCTGTCGGACTTCTCTCGCTGCTGCTGATCTCCTGAAAATCCATAACAGGACTATTCCATGACATTCGATAAGCTACTTTATTGTGACACTTCGGAGTTAACAAGTTTTCTTCTGATTTGCTTACATTCTTTGAACCTTAAAAGAAATTTCACAATATTTAATAATATTTAGTGATTAAAAATGGTTAATGAAATTAATGATGAAAGACAAAATTCTTGCTAAAAATAAAATCAGTTCTGCTCAGATAATTAGGTTAAGTTTCAGGGATGTGAAAAGAGTTACAGTATCAAAAACTAAAATCATACATCTTACCTGGATGAAAGGGGAAGATAGCTACCAAAATGCAATCATTCTGCAAGCTTGTACTAAGTAACCCTTCCCCCTCCCAGAAGCCACTGCTATTGTTCAATTAACTCTTGCTCTACTCACTAGAAGTACCTTTAACCTTCTTGTAGATACTTCATGAAATCAGAAGTTTTCCCCGTTCATTATAACTTGTCACACGTTTACCTTTCTTGGAAAATTTTTCACTGATATATGGGCTGAAGAGTATATCTCTTTTTGCACGTTCATCTCTGCTTTCCAAATCTTGCTGGCTTGCAAGACGCCTTCCAATGTTTTCGGATCTATTACCAACTGCACATCCTGATGCGACATTCTTGAAAGAACAAAAGGCATTATTCTTTAAACTTTCATTGAGAATCTCATCTGCAAAAGATTTTACATAACAGAGCACCTGGGAAAAATGGTCGGGAAAAGATTATACAAGCCATCACCATAGCAGCTGCCTCCTAGCCATCCCTTTATCTTCCATGAACGCCCTGCAGACCTAGCTAGGGAAACCCTAGCTAGCAAACCCACAGCAGGGCACGCTTGTGGCAGCACAAATACAGTGGATATGTGCTCTGCAATACCTGACAGTTTCTGAGTTTCTGACTTATTGATCACAAGTTGAACAGTCACAGAACAGAAGCCTAAAGCTTCGGTAGCAGATCCAGCTGTGATCCAAACCTGATCTATTATCAAAACAGGTTCTTCCTGCCACTGAAAAGCAGTTCCCAAGCGTTGTGATTAAATCTGCAGAATGCTATGCAAGCAGCCTACTTACTATGTCTCTGTTGCTTCTCCCCAAACCAAACTTCAGGCGTAAGGACCTACGAACCATTTCCTTTCGGCTAACCTTTGGAGAAAAGCAACCTGTTTTTCCTGATTCAGCCCTAGGGGAAAAAGGGAAAGAAGTGACATACACAGAGAAAGAAGAAAAAACAAAACAAAACAAAAAAAACACTAACAAGCAATACAGGGAAATCAAAAACATCCTGACACTGGTTATTTTCTCTAGTTTGAGGTCTGATACAGCCTTTGTGACAAGTTTTAGTAGGGACAGGAAGGTTTCTTTAAAGCTACTGCACCAAATCATAAGTTACTTTGAGCTACACTATAATCACATTGGGAAAAATCCACTGTTTTTTTAAGATTAAAAAAAAAAAATCTGTTGCTTTTAAACACCAAGAAAGATCATTTTTAAGGAATGAGATTTTACACATCGTTAGCCAAAGGCTATAAAATTCTCTTCAATTTATCCTTAGGTTCTGCAAATACAGACAATTTACCTGTACAACTTTTTGCTTGCATGTCTTTTAGTTCTTCTGTTTCCTGTACCAGACAAAGGATTCTCGCCACCAGTTGAAGGAGAGAGTGAGTTTTGAGATGACTCAAGAGAGACACAAGGACTTGCATCAAACTGAACTGTAAGAACAAAATTGCTCATAAAGTTAGATTATAACCAAACTCTTTAAACAAGCACATTCTCAGGTAAGTCATTCTTAGCAGTTAAAACATTGAAAAGTTTATACAGAACTTTTGCTTGATGTGATTAGACTTCCACTTTTATTAAATATTAATGTAATAATTTATAGATGCTTGTAGCATCTATAGAAGCAGTTGGTTGCAATTTAATCAATCAGGAAGATACTCCTGACAGATGTACAAGTATGCTACTGATGTCACACTTCCAATTAAGTTTCCACTCTGTCACCAAATCTGTTTTGCAAATTTAAGAACTTCATGAAGAAAACTTAAATACAGTCTTGATATTATTTGTAATGTGCAGCATATCCACTCTTATGTAAATATTCAGCTAGAACAATTAAATAGGTGATAAATGGAAGAGGTGCTATTCTATTTCTAATCCCTAAACACAAGAATCTCATAATGAGCTTGAGGTGATTTCTTTAAGAATATATTAAAGAGAAAATAGGGCAGTTTTATACAATTCATGTGAGAAGAGAAAATATTTAGAAAGAACAAACATAACCAATCTAGATATTTTTACTCTAAAGTTTTAGAGTTGTCAGTATATTAAGAAATCAAATAAAATATGATCTGTGCAAGAAGCTGACAGTTATAAGCACTCCGAGAAAATGAGGGGGTACCAGTAACGAGTTCAATGAAAAAGAACAAGGTAAAGCTTTTTCTATAGAATTCTGAAGTTACTTAGCATTAGCACTTGAGAGAAGTTAAGACTGCACAATAAGAACAAAATGTTGTATGCTTAAATCAGAAAAAACAAAGTAATCGCTTGAAGCAGCAAGGAAAAAATAAAGGCACTGTACCTGATGCTGGTGTTGAGCTGCTGTTAAAAATGCTATTTGGTAACAACTCAAAAGCAAAGCTATGCTTAAAAGAGCGCCTCTTCTTGCTAGACAAACCCTGAGAGCAATCAGTTGGAAGTTTACGTTTGGTACTGGGAGTAAGAACCACTGGAGTCGCCAATGAAAGAACTGCAATTAAGAAAATAATTGAACTTATATTCAAGTAAAATTCTCCTTTTAAATGGTTATTACAGACTGAGTTTAGGGTCCTGTTCCTCCCTCCCGCAAACAAGAGGAGTTCTTGTAAAGTTTTAACTAAAGTGCATGCATTTTAAACACAAGGAGCAATCAATATAGCTTTTTGTACCATTTCCTATACTTTCAAGTTAGAATCCCAGAAAAAATAATCCAAAACTACACACTTGTACAAGACAATATAGCTATTGGGAAAAACAGCACTAAGGACAATCATCTGCAAGTTTAAGGGACAGAAAAAGCAAAAGAAATTCAGTTTTAGCAAATTCATTCTCAAGAGGTAAATTGCTGTACCACTCGACTAAAGCTTTAGCGTGCATTAGTTAAAAAGCAAAAGCTTAGTTTCTAATCCTAGAGCTGCTCTGCCCACTGCTGCAATGATTGCAGCTGCTCCAAGCAGTAAATGCAGTATCCTCGATAAAAGTGTAACTATATTCAAAACTGGAAACTAAATCATTTATCTGCAATTAACTTCTGAAGTTTCAAACTGTTTTTTTGAATATAGTCTACAAATCCCAAAGATACTGCATGGTCTCCATTTAGTACAAATGCACCAATACCTACCACTTCTGTCTTGCTGAGGTGTAGTGGAGGGTGTTCTGTTAGATTTAAATTTATTCAATGCTCCACTAACAAAATCTGAAACGCAAGACACCAAGCAATCAAGTTTAAATATTTAAATTAGTCTTGCTCTATTTTTAACTAAAGTTAACTCTTATTCTTTCAGAAGGAAATAGAGCAATTCAGTCAAAATAGTTGTTTAGATAAAACAACCATTCTATATTCCAGATTTTCTGAGCATATCATTCTCACAGTATCAGGAAAAAAAGTATTCTTTAAGAACACAATTCATGCAGAGACAAAAGTTTCTTGTAGGAAGTTTTACCGGTTATTGTAAGCTATATGCCTTCTGATATGTTGCAGGCAGACCTAGTTTCTCATTTTTAACATTTACAAGCATTTGCTGCTTTGCAACTCCAAGAGAACGTCCCTTCTTCAAAAAGTGGCAAGTATATTACACAAAGACAACAGTCTGGTTAGATGTGAACCATAATAAAGCATTAGTTTCAACTGATGTCAAATTTAATACTCCAAGTACACGAGTTAAACAAATACTCACTAATTAAGGAATACATATATGATCAGAGTTATGATTAGAGTCAGGACAAGCGTACATATGAAAGCGTATTTCCAGAAGGAGACTGTATAAGAATATAGACATAATGTTTTCTTTCAAACTGTGTTTGAAAAAAATTGATCAGTTAAACAAAATCCTACTGAGTGTTTCGCTTGCATGATTTTATAGAAGTATACTAGTCCACATTAATTATTTCAAATCTTAGTAACATGATTTCCTATTTATACATAAATGTATAAATAAATGTGCAAAAATATAATTAAATGTGCAAAATTATTATTTGAAAATAATTAGAAATGAATACTCTGGATTATTAACAAGAATTTTTTCCTTATAGTGCTAACCTGTATATGTGAAGAGTTATGTAAAGTCCACTGTGACTCTCCCCAGAATTTCTTGTAAGCAAGATATAGGATTTTGACAAACTCATACTGCAAGACCTTCAAGAGTGTCGTGGAACACGTTGTTTAGTTTGCACAAGAATACTGTGTCCAACTGAGCACTCCTCTTCCGATTCAACACTCACATTTATATTCTTGCTATCCCAAGACCGACAATGCAATTGTTGAGTATCCAATTGTTATTTCAAGACTACTTATATAATATATATATATATATATATATATTCTTAATTTATCTGTGTTCTGCAACAGGATTCAACTATACATGCCTGGATACCAACAAAATAGGTATTTTGGCAGAAAACAGACATGCTGCAATAAAGCCTTAGTTTAGCCTTAGTCAAACACTATATTGACGTCATTACATAAGTCTTATAAAATAACTAAGAAATTCCACAGAAGCCTATTCTGCTTTGGATCAGTCCACTAGTCCATTTTAATTGCTGAAGTTTCCAGCAAACATACCTACCCCCAACGCTTCGTTGTCTCCTCCTTTTACATTCACTAGAAGATTCGCTTTCACCATCCTCATGGCCACCCAGTGCAGGGGTAGATTGAAGGGCATCAATACCTAACATTGCAGGAATCTTCTCTGAGATAAATTCTGGTACTTGTCCTGAATTAGTTGAGAAATATTTTTAAAGGTTTTCAAAGAGTTAGGAAAAAAACAGGTGTAGGCAAATATGTGCAACAATACACATTTACCATCTTACCAATTTCTGCTGCATGATCAATAAGTGTTTGTACAACAGCAGCTTGCAAGCGAATTTTTTTTTCTGTATTGGCTGTCATCTTTTCATTTTCACCTGAGTGCATGAGGTTTGGAGCAAATATCACGGCCAGATTACTGCTATCCATTCTGTTTTCATGTGATCTTAACAAGAAAAAAAAAGTTTAAAACAATTTATCAGGACAAACAGCAATGAGAAAACTAAAAGCCCAAACGCATCTGGAAACAAAACTAAACCAGAGTGACCCTGGAGTCATTCACTTGAGTGCTCACATGTCAAGATTAACAAGTAGGCCTGTTAGGCACTCCTGAGCTAGCTAGCTGCATGACTACATCATTGAATGCAACAGGTCATAGATTCCCCATCAGTTTATAGGTATGCAGATTATCAATTAGGTGATGTTAATGTCATCAGTTACTCCTTTGCTTTCCAAAGAGGAAACAGAAATACAGCTATTAAATAATAAGAATAAAAAGTCTCCAGCATAATATGATTTTATAAAATTGAATTAATGAAGGAAAAGACTGTGCTTGAATTTTAGCAAGTGACTGCAAATTAGGAAGTCTGAAGATAAAAGAAGATTCATAGAAAGCCTGCAGTATTCTTTAAGTAACCACACGAGCATCCTCTTTACATTACTTTACACTGACCTTAGGGATACAGTTCTCAGAAAGTTGAAAAAAAATCGCAAAGCTTCAATTGTTCTGTCAGCCATTAAACATGAGAGCAGCACAGTGGCAGTTTTCTTCTCATTTTCTAGCTGCTGAGCTTTGAAGAGACCTTCCTGCAGGTGAGGTGGGAGGATGGGTTCTGGCAGCTCTCTAAAGAACTGCTTAAGAAGCCCTGCAACATCACATGGCAATGCAGTCGAGAGGCAGCTTTCGCCTTGATCCAGTTTACTCTGAAATTATTCATAAGAAACAGTTTGAAGTCTTCAACACACCAGATTTCTAAGTTTAGACATATCTAAGTCTAGCCCAAATCAGAAGAAACCATCAGATGTTCCCCATTTTTACTTTCAGACTTGTCATGTTTTAACTAACTACAGTACCTACCAAGAGACACAAATGATATTAATGGACAGAGATTATTAATTTATAGATTCCCTCCTGTCTATCTCTGTGGGAGAATACTGCTAAACAAATATCCACACACTACAAATATTTGCACTACTACATATAACTACTATCAGGAAAACTGGAAAGTTTCCTGGGGGATGAAGCAGGGAAAATTGTTTGCCAAGTTCTGGGTGGGATTCCCTCTCTCATTTTTAAAGCAAATAATGTTACCATACTACTTCCAGTATTAGAAATCAAATGCTGTTGAGAAAAGTTCAAAAGCAAAAACATACAGATGGTCAAGTAAAATTCAGTTTTATGCATATATGCTGTATGTATCAAAATAAAACTTTAGAGACTACCTTCAATGCTTTTAAGCGAACAAGAGATCCAGACTTCCTGAAGAGTCCTTCAGTATGAATATGTTCTTCTAAATATTCACAAGCATCAACAAGAAAGCTGAGGAAAGAATCATAACATACTTCACACATTCAGAATAAACTTCACTTTTCCTAGAACTATCCCATGATAAATGCATAAAACTATATATACACACACAGGACAGCCTTCCCCAATGACAATCAGTAAAAAGAAACAGAACTGAATGACAGCTCTGGCTCTGAATTCCACATCTAACTTCTTCCCTCTTCCTTCAACAGGAACTACTTTGTATCCCCCGTAAGTTTCACTAGGCCTAGAATAACAGATTTCCTTTCACTCCGACAGAATTCCAGTACCATACAAAGAGCAAAAAAGTATAGATCTAAATATACAACATTAATTTACCTCGGAATGCTTCCATATTCTGGCACGAGTGACTGCGGCAATGCATGAAAAGATACTCCAAAGATTTTACCCTAGAATATAAAATTCAATTATTCAAAGGTTGGAAGTATTACCAACTACATTTTACAGAAGTGCACATAACCCACAAAGTAAAAAACTGAAGGGTAATTAAGACAAAAAAAAAAAAAAAAAAAAAAAGGCTTTCAGATAAGAAAAGCATGAGGCATTGTCAAAGGGACACTATCTTCTTTAAACATCTGAGCCTATACTGACTCTAGTTAAAATTAGCAGCCTAGATTACTGGGAAAGAATAGAAAGGTTTTCTGAAGTTTGCTTTGCATATTTTATTTTACAAGGAATCAGTTTTCCTACAAGGCCACAAAACTGATAAGGATATTCACAGACTGTTTTGGAATCTTACCTTAGCTTTCCAAACTGTCAAAATTCCATTTTTCTTAAAAATTATACTCAATAAATATCACACATTTGAGTAACAATTTGGAAAACAAACAAACAAACAAACCCCAGCTTCTTTCATCTTAGGCACTCAGGATGTTTTAGAGAGGATTAATCTAAAAAGAACAGTCTAAGGAAGTGCTCTAAATACAAACTGTGAGTGTGAGAGTTTAAGAAACAACTCTGTCACATTACAGCAAGGCACAAGAGTCTGCCTTTAATTTATCTGGAAACAAGGAGTTGCCCATAGTAAGTTGGTATGTAGTTTTGTAAGTATCCAGAATTTGCATTCCAAATGTGTATTTTTTTTTTATTGGAGATGAGTGCAAACTCACAGTCATTAATGCCTGAAATTCAAACTGCTGATCACTTGAAAAACTAGTTAATCAGTAACCAACCCTTGTTGGGCTGCCTTTAGCCTAACCTAGCCTACAGAAAACAAGCATAACAGGATTGATAGAGAACAGGAAGCAACACACACACTTCTACTGGCTCATTCCAGGTTGCTACCAAAGGCACACAAAAACAGAAAAACTTCAAGATACAATGTTTCTATGTACAGGATGATGCTGCCTAACTCCAGTGATCTGGAATTTAATACTTAAAAATTCATACTTAATGCTTAAACTTAATTTACTGGGCTTTGACTAACAGAGAAGAAGTCATGTGTTTTATTTAAAATAAATAAATAAATAATGTCCCTTACAACAGAAATAGAACCCAAATGCTACTTTCAAGCTTTTACCATCTCACATGCTGGGAAACAAGTCCCTGCTCAGTTGTTATCTGCAGTTACGTTTAGTGTAAACTGTAACACCATCACTGGTCACTTTTGTTGTGATGCACTCAGTCCTGGCAGCTTCTCCACCCTCCTCCTGCCCCAGGCTAGGTCCATACACTTCCCTGAAGGGAGGAAACTCACTCTAACTTTTTGTTTTCTCCTTTTAACTCTCCTCTTAACAATCCAAAGGAGAGCACGAATTTGTGCAACTCCTTTAGCTTTTGTTGGGCAAGGGTTACCAGACCATTTTGCAACATCTCTTCAGCAATGGATATAGTCTTGCAGAAAGGTTTATACTATACCACTGAAAAGAGTTTTGCGCTGGACTTGACTATGGCTCCTTCCATGCTTTATATATTAAGTTCTGCCAGGACATCACAAGGCTTCAAAACAGATTTTAGTGCAGCACAAACTGCCATTCTGGTACTTGGAATCCAGAGACAGAAAAACACTCTTTCTTCTTCAACGAATTTCAACTATTTTAGGATGCGTGTTTTGTGTGCTGTTTTTTCCACGTGTGGAAGAGCCAAAACTCACATTCTTTTTACTTCTCAGAGCATGCATTAGCGGTTTGAGCTCTCCCTCCCTGTGCCGGGCCGCTGGGCCGCCAGCTCCCTCTGGAAGCAACCGCAGCGCAGCCGCGGCACAGGGCGCTGCTCACACCGGGAGGCCAGGGCAGCCCGGGCCTGCGGCAGGGCTGCTGCCCTCGGGGCACCGAGACGTGCGGAGCCATGTTTTATACCAAGAAACGACGCATATATTTTGGCTCGGAGGGATTTATAAGTCAAGAAGAGCAAGAGGCAAAGCTTTGAGAAAGCACACAGTCCTCACACATCCTGGCAAATAACGCAACGATTAAGATTCCAGTTTTGCACTGGGCAATACTAAGCGCCCCAAAGAGTGAATAAACAAACCCAGCCGCTCCCGCAGGAGGCGCAGGCTCTTGCGCTGCCGCGAGCGTCTCAGGAGCGGCTCGGGGGCTCTGGGCGAGCCGGAGGCGGAATGCCGAGGCCGCGCGCCCCGCCGCCCTTACCTCCGCGGCCGCCGCCGGCTTCGCCACGCCGCGGCAGCTCCCGCTCTTCACCTTGATGCCGTAGGCGGCGCGCAACTCCTGCAGCACCGCCAGCCGCACCAAGCTTCGCCTCTGCTCGGCCATGGCGACCCCGCCGCCCCTCAGACACTGCCGGGCACCATGGCCACCCCTCAAAGCCGCCCCGCTCCCCGCCCGGCCCGCGCCGCCACCGCCGCCCGTTACCGCCCGGCTCAAACGCGGCGCCCGCCCGCGCGCCTCTCATTGGGCCGCGGCCGTTCGAAATGAGGCCCCGCGCCGCTCAACGGCCGCTCGGGGCTGCCCGCCGCGCTGCCTGCTTGTGGCACCGCCTGGCTCCGGGCGCGCCGGCAGCCTCGGGGGCCTCGCGCGGCGCCGCGCTGAGTGCAGCGGTTGCGCCGCGCAGGCGCCGCCTGGGGCGGCTCGGCCGGGGCCGGGGCCGGGGCCGGGGCTGGTGCCGGGGCGGGGGGCGTCGTGAGTGGCCGGGCCCAGCGACCCGGCAGTCGGGATAGGAGCAAAGGAGGAGGGAGAGGCAGTGAGTGAAAACGCGACATTTCCCTCCCTTCCTTCCCCACCGAGACTTGGGCTGGTGCTTCGAGTTCGTCCTGCTTCTAAATAAAGTTTAGATTAAAACGGCAGGCTCGAGTGGTTTGGTGAAGAAACTGAATCCCGCGATAACGAAGTGTTATTTATTCTTGGTTATAACGGAGCGGTAAGTTGGGATAGAAACAAAAAGTCACTAGGGAACAAGATACCACCAAGATAAGATATAGAATCACAACACCCGGTTTTACGGAGCTCTGGACACCTATGGGCACAAAAAGTAGAGAACAGCTACAGCTCTGACTGATACACGTGGGAAGATCCATCAAAATAGAAATCCTAGAAAGCTGTGCTTAAGAAAGACATAGCAGCAATAATAATTGGCAGAGAAGACTTTACTGTTTTTAAGTAAAATACCACAATTTACATTATGTGTATCAAAATAACTGTGTCATTGAGCAAACCTCTAAATGTGGCTGCAATGCTGCCTTATTGTTTTATTAATAATATTGTAATAAGTATTACTATCGGCCCAGGCGTTTGTATTATATGAAAATATCAGTGAAGTACAAGTGGTAGAAAACCTGCTTCATTAAATTGTACTTAATTTTAAGTGAAATACAAATGCAAAACAGTCTGATTTACTTTTAAGCGGCCTGAGTAAGGTTTAGACATCCAAATAAACCATAAGATAGTTATATAAACTAGCTTATTTTTGCATCAGTTAAAATAGTTACGACAGTATTACACGAAGGCATATATGACTGTAGATATGGCTGTAGTTATGATGATAGCAAAAATGAATACTCCTCAAAAATCCAGTGGTAGAAGAAATATCGAAGGGATGAAATGGTTTTCCTATAATTTGTCTGGAGAAATCACTATCTGATTTAGTTTTCTGTACTAATGAGGAGTTACACAAGAGGGAGCTGCGATCTGAGCCCTTTCCCTGTCCTCTTTTTCTACCCAAAATTTACATAAAAAAAAAAAATACTCTTAAGTACCTCTGCCTGAAAAAAATCACAACTTATGGGAAAAGTGTAAGTGTCTTTCAATGCTTTACATGGGCTGATGTTTGCATGAAGGAAATATTTTAAGCATTTTCTCTAGACAGACCAAGATAGGACTTGCTGTGGATCTTTCTCAGACCACCAGTACTTCTGATACCTTCAAAATGGTATTTAGAATAAATCAATCTACTATGAGCAGGTTTCAAGTTTAATACATCATCTGGAACCCTATTATAAAAGAGAACATTTTAAAAGACTGAAATTGTGTTGATCAGGCTTGAGAAATCTGGAAAAAAAAAGTCTTACCTTTTACTACACTGAAGAAAGATGTGATTGCTTTTAAACGACCTATTTTCCGGGAGAACAGCATGTGAAATTTAAGGAGAACAGCTTAGCTACTGATGATGCTACACTGGTCAAATCAGCTCAATTTAGAGGCTTTTTGTTGTAAGCACTTGATGTTTTCAAGCAGGGCCGAAGCTGAGGGCTTATTCTTGATAGTCAGCATGACGTTTTGCACTTATAACACTTTCATTTTACCTTAACAGCACTAGTCAGAAAGTATATTTTTCTTTTCTGGTCCTTTCTCATTTTCAGTTCTTATACTTGAGTGGTTGAATAGTCTGAAACTGGTAATTTGCCTGTGGTAGAAGCTAGATGTTATTTTCGCAAGTTGTCTTCAGCCCTAAAACACAGAATTTAAAGTAAAGCTGTTACAGTACCCTCAAAAGGACAATGTTATTAAGCTGTTCTTCAATGCAGAAAATTCTGCAATGAAACTAAATCTGTATATTTTGAACTTTCAAAAAAAAAATCCTTGAATGTTTGGAAATTTGATAGGCAGAAGACAAAATCTGGGTGTTTCAAAATTTCTCTGTATCAAGAATTCAGTTCATCCAGGTACCCCAGTTTTAGAAAAACAACTGTGTGACAGAGACACAGAGACAGAGTGGTAAGAGAGGCAGACACCAGGCTCTGTGAGGTTACTATTTTGTCTGTATTTCCTGCCTGGAAAAATTATTTCCCATCCCTTCTCAGGAAAGTGTAATGCTTTAGGTATATTTTTGGGTTTGTTTGGTTTTTGGATAAGATTTTGAAGTGTCTTATGTCTATTGTATGTGTATTATAATTCAAGACATTTATCTGCCTAGTTCCTACTTCAGTTGGAAAGATATGGCTGCATCCCCTAGTTAGCTTGAAAATCTGAACCAAGACTGTGTGTTTTCTGCTCTGAAGAGAGATGTTTTGGATGCAATGGAATAATCATGGATGAGGCTACATCACTGAGAAAACTCATTCATTCTGAAGTCCTCAGTTAATACAGTTTAGGAATTAATTAAATTTTCTGAAGAGGAATTGAAAGCTTCGGACTGGTGTTATTTTGGACATGGAAATGAAATCGAGATTCTTCTGGTACTATTCCTCGCTTAGAGAACGCTTAGGATGTGATGTCAAAGATGAACAGCTTTGGCTTCCAGTCATTTGTTCTTGGTATAACTGTCCTCAAGATCAAGTAGACCTTTTGTACCTGATATTGCCCCGCTAATAAAGGTAGTATTCATTGTTTTTAGGTTAGTTCCCACTCTTTTCCAGTAACCTAAAAGAAATGAGCTCTTCAGGTCTTGGCAGAGTTCTCATCCAAAAAAGAGTGTATGAAACCTAAGGCTACTTATTTTTGAGACCACTTGAAGATACAAACCAAAATGATACATCCAGAGGTACATCTGTGCCATTTAAAATGGTGACTTTAAAGGGAATACCAAAAGATACCAAATACCAGAAGATAAAATAAGAATGAAAAAAAAAGAAACACTGGACAGCTTTATTAGTAAAAGGAAAATTAGGAGGCATTTTCATGTCTGCCTTTACACATAAATTGCTTCTTTTTTCAAGTTGACACGTCTGGGCAGGCAGAAAGAAAAAAAATCTAGATATCTCAAGAAGGTAAAATGCAAAGACTGAGATGTTTAGGTCCTTCTAGTTTTGGATGAAAGCTAAGTGGGGGGTTTTAAGGTTGCTCTTTTGTACGTGTGCTTCAAGTGGGAATTCTGGAGGAACGCCGTTGGCCAAGTTTTGTATTAGTCACCCAACAGCCCATTCCAATGTGTCACAGCATCTCAGAACTAGGAGCTCAGCTGAAATCTTTAAAAGTTTAACTCCAGATCCAAATCTTGCTGTAAGCTCCCTTGACTTTGGATTTCTCCTTTTCAATCAGCGTGGGAAGGAGAGATGGTAAAGCAGCTGTGTATGGAAAATTAAAATGAGAACAAAAGCCTGTCCAAATTATGCAACAAGGATCATTATGCTATAAAATTGCTCTTCAAATGTGGTTGTCAATGAACGATATTAAGGTTTCAACAGTTATTTTCTTGATGAAGACTTAATTTCTTGCATAAAAAGCTTTTTAAGCTTGAAGCTATGCCTACACAATTAGTGTCCTTTGGTTTTTAGAATCAGAGTTTGGAGGGTACTATAAGATTTGAATATAATAGAAGTATTTTGCTTCATTACAGAGTTGTTGTCTCAAACTACTTTCACAAGAGACTTCTGTTTTCAATAATTCACAAATGTAATATATCGTTAGATACAATGATCACTTTGCAATGTCATTTATGCAGGTGAAGGTAGCGGCCTCTCAGTTCGGGCTTGAGGTTCATGTTGTTAAAATAGTTTACATCTCAACTCAGTTTTGCTACATTTAAGGTTGGAGTTAGGGCTGGATAAGACCAAACTACCACTAAATTGGTAAATTTCATCTGCAAATTCAAAGGATTTGTGTCCCCCCCCCCGCCCCCAATGTAATAGAGCAGAGAACAGAGCTCATGCGTTCCGTTTTTAACTCAATTCTTTATTTTCTCCCCATGAAATGTGTTTTTTCCTGTATGCAGTGAGGCAGAAGTAAGCTGTCCTCACATTAGCGATGAGTAGATTGGAAGAAACAAAACCCGCCGGGAATGCCCAGCGTTGCCGCCGTGGTTCGGGCCCACACAGTGCGCGGTGACGTGCGCGTCATGGCGGGCCCCGCTGCGCCCATCCGCTCCCGTCAGCCTGGGGACGCTTGGCACAGGCATTCCCTGGCTCTCGGCGAACCTCTGCTGAGCAGCACACATGGGCTTTTCCTCCTCCGGTTTGCGCTGCAGTCATCCCGTGCTGATTTGCTGCCCATTCGTTTGCTGTGGGATTGCACCCCGGTGCTTCGGACGGGAGCCCTGGGCCTCTCTAACTCTTGTTTTCCTGCTGCGTGATCCTGAGCTGTGTGATTGCCAGGCTGCCTTTAATTGCATTTCTTTATAAAAATTCACATTTTTTTTTCTTCCCAGAGAAAAGATAATTGCATATGGACAAGAATATTCACTCTGTTTTTTTTTTGCCACTTTTCCTTTTTTTTTGCTCTTCTCTTTTCTTTCCTCACAATACATGTGTGCCTGCTGGCCTAAAGCACTGCTGCTACCTTTTGAGCCCTCTTGTGCTAAATGCTACACAAATCCAGTGAGGGACAGGACCTATTAGGAAAAACCTGAAATCCAAATAGACAAGATTGTATGTATTATAAAGGAAAAGAGGCACAAACAGGTGAGATGTCTTCTCTGAGAAGGTCAGCAGCTAAGAATAGAATACAGGTCTCTTGAAATTCAATCCCGCTGCCTACCCACTAGCCTATGCAACCTCTTCTTTACAAAGTATCCGTAACTCTAACTGGATAGACACGGTGGCACTGTGTGACTTAGACTTATGTTTCTCTTCTAGGGCCTGATCCTATTTCCTTTGTAATAAGCACGAAGATGTCTAATGGCTCTACAGTCCAGCTGTAGAAGTAAGCTGTCCTCTCACATGAAGCTGTCCTCTCACTGAAGAGCAAATAGGTAAAGGGCGCCTACCCCACAGAGCATTACTGAAACAATTCAACACCAAATATACTTCCACAAATATACTTTTCATAAATATACTGTTTTACAAATATACTTGGTTAATGACTATGATGGGGACAAAAAACACAGAACCTCTAGTTCCTCTATTTAGCCAATGGAGCTGGTTTAAAGATCACAGTTTAACATATCATCCCTGCTTGGATCTCAATAGTGGATCTGAATACTGACAAACTGCAGGCATGAATACTGACATATGAATAGTGACACGTGAATACTGATCTGAATATTGACAAACTGCAGCAGGGTGAAAAACAAACTGTTAGGAAAAAGCACAGCGTATGGCACAGGAACTCTGTTATCTACTGCATAACAATTATAATAAATATAAACATAAATGTAAATATAAATATAAAAATACAATAATAATAATAGAAAACATAATGTTATTTAGGTGGCAGTAAAAAGATCACAGTTATTACATATTTTCACTACAGTTACTTTTACAAATGGCACTGTGATAGGGGTTATACGAATGTGATTAGAAATATCTCTGTTACCTATCGAGTGAAGCCACAATTCTGAAATCTCTTGCAAATCTAAGCACCTTTCTGTTATCTGTGGGTGGATCTTACCGCTTCTGCACACTGAGTAGGTGGCGAACGCAGAGCGGCGCGGGAGCTGTGCAGAGCTTGGCGTGGGCCTGCCTGGCATGGCCACATGTCCCCAGCTGGGCACAAGGTCACTGGAAAGCAGAACCACACTACTAGCTATGCAGACCCTAGCTAATACACAAATGTGTGGCGGGCTTCGCTACAGGCTTTGGAAACATCTGCATTTCACAGCTAAGTGCCTAGTGATTAATCTTGTCTTTGTTATAGATGAGCTATATTACTAAATATTGTACTATGTATGTTTTAGTTGCGTTATGTTATTCCTCATCACCTTAAATAACAGAGAACTGACCATATTTATTGTCAGTGTTGCCAGCCGTCTTACTGAAATGATTAACTTAAAATTCCAGGCAGCAGAACGTGTATTTTGTAGGACTGGAACTAAATGTCTTCTCATCTATTATTTTCAATTATTTTAGAACAAAACTTGAAAGATAATTGAAAGGGACTAAATACATTCAGAATGATAGCCTAAAAGAAGGCAGCAAGGCAGAAGTAGAGAAGAGTGGACAGAACTAACAGAGGCAAATAAGAGCCTATTACTGTATATTTAAATTTCCTCTATTGTTTGTGATCCATGGAATTCAGTGCTTGTTTTTTATCCACATGTCCAAATACCTCCATTTTTCAGAATCACCTCATTAGTTCCTTTTCCACAGCTTTATTCTCACAAAATGCATACAAATACATACATGTTATTTATATATTAATTTTAATTTCATTTTATTTTTAGCTACTTATTTTTGCTCCTAAAAATACATGTAAGATTAGCACTCTTCTAGGAAAGGCTAAGGTTCTTCTGGTTTTGTGCCTCACAACTATCCTTCATTTTAGATTCTTACTGCATCTGAAAAAAATTACCTGCCTTCCACTTGAAGACATTCATGCTGGCGTCAAGATATGTCAAGATTTTTTACTGTGCCACCTCCAGTGAAGGGTTGTCAAGGTGAAAACACTACATGTCATTCTAGCCTCCCACACCTCATCCAATTTTAATTGACTCTTAAATTGCCACAATCTCTTATGAGTACTGAATTCTATGAAGTAAATGTTTATAATCCTCTATTCCTTCAAAAATAAAAGAGAAAGGAATACATTAAGATAAATAAATGCTGCACTTCAAGACTGTGGTATTTTCACCTGTTTTGGATGGAAATGAAAAGCCAAAAAGAGGAATTTCGAACAGCCTGAATCGCATACCAACAGAGGAAATGTTTCCAGCGCCCGGAATAGAAGAGCAGAGTCTGTCAGTTCCAGTGCCATAGCTGCAGGACTGCTCTTCCCCTTTTCAGATTAAGCAGTTTGCCCCATGCCAGTCACATACTTCTTTAAATGGCCTGAATCCTGTAATCCTCAAACAAGTACAACTGCTCACAATTTAGAGGAAACAAAGTTATTTGTGTATTACTGCACAAGCACATCAGTTCTCTCATTTGGTTTCAATCTTTCATAAATACATAAATTCTCAGGATGGCTAAATGAAGAGAAAGAATAATTGTTAGAAGAAATTGTTTGAAGAAATTATTGTTTCATTAATTTTTATATACATTTACTTATAACTTTATGAGATATTTTCATGCAGCTAGAGATACTGAACTCTCTCCATTGATTGTGCACAAAAATAACATTTTTTTTTAAAAAAAACAGTTTTAAAACCCGCAAAGATCAAACAATTCCTATGTTAGTTATGTTAGCTGCAGAAAAACCACCACCCCTGAAGCTGATTTCCTGCTTGAAAAACCATAAGCTAATTGCAGAACAAAAGCTACGATCTGAGAGCTTCTCCGCTCTTCGCTGTTGCCGAGTTGGAGCGTATCTGATGCAGCACAGCCCGTAAACCATTTGCACACCCTGCAACGGAGATGTTCACGTTGCTGTGTGCTGCTAACACCGCTCTACGGCACGAGACAGCACGAAGCAAAGCAAGCTCCATCCTTTTGTGTCAACATCTGCAGTTTCAGCTGCTCCAAAGAGCATGTATTTGGGTACAGAGTAGGCAGCTGCTTTTTCAGTCAACTGTCATCTCTACCGAGTCGCTTTCCACCTGCTGCTTACTTGAAAAATTAAAATATTTCCCATTCTCTCCAAGTCAGTTACCAAGATTCAAACTTGTGGTGCCAGGATAATGTCTTTTACCTGACTGATACTGAAAAGAACAGCATGAAGAGATCAACAGGTAACTTCTGGTAATTATAGATTTATTTATTTGTAATTGAAATATATTAATTGCTACTTATTATCTATTTATTAATTGGTGATGATGACTCCTTATTCGTTTTTCAAAGTCAAACATTCAGTATATTTAAGGCACAAATTAAACTGAATTTCTTTCATAATTAGAATGAGGAGGACTAATTAATAAAAATAGCACAGACTGTAAGATCAGGCTGTGTTTCCCTGCCCTGGGTACTGACTTGCTAAAAGTAGCTAGGCGATATTGTGTTCAGCATGAGGTTGATGCTAGCTTCATCCTCAAACATCAGATGCCCGTACGCCCAGACCTACAACCATCCACACTAAAAGTCTCTTACTGTAACACCCAGGCATCATGCTGAGCGCCGGGGCCTCAAGTCAGTGCTGGTGCTTTGCCAGCCCTTAACTTCAAGGTAAACAAGATTCATAAAAACTCGCCAAAATAACAGTGGACTTGAATATTGTACAGCCATGATTTTATATAAGTTACAAGAAAACTTTTTGAAACAACATATTATCTGATATTAGTAAAGTCAGGAAAGTTGGTTTATACCAGCCAGGAGATGTTCAATGTAGTCTTTATTGACCCAGAAAAATATAACTCTAAGGTGAGGTTCTCAGTAAAGTGACTTAAATCTGCATATTTTACAATAAGCAGAGATCAGTTGGGATCTTCATTAATTTCTATTACAAATATTATGATACAGGTTTCACTGTAGTAAGCAAATTTCCCCATACTTTCTGTATATCAACTTTCCTTCTAAAAGTTCAAAGCATTACAAATAACGCATGCTGGTCTTATAGAAATGCACCCTTCTTTGGAACTAATCATGGCAGCAAAACTGCTGCAAATCTTTTGCCTTTTGTCAGTCAGATTACAAACTGCTGGCTTCTCTTCCAATCCTGGCAGAATTGCTGTCCTCCGAATCTTGTTACCCCAGACGACTGTTTATAGTTTGATGACAGAACAACCCAAAGAGCCCCTGCAACTATTAGAGGAACAAAGAGCATGTAATGCAAGAGGAAACTAAAGAATTTTGCTTATTTATACATATATAAAAAGAACATATACACATCAGTCAGAGAAAAACTCAGGATGCGAAGAAAGACGTTATTTATTTAAGGCTAATGATAGGAAACTGGTAGGGACATGTGCCTATTAGGCATTATGTGCCTAATATGCATTATGTGCATTTAGGTTGTAAATTAGAAGTTTATAACCATCAAGAAACTAAGGTTTAAAAACAGCCTTACAGCTGGAGGAATGAGGCAAATAACCTCACTGGCTTTAGGATGGCACATTACAACTTTATGAAGGCCATTGCATGGTTGCTTATAAAAGGGAACTAGACTGAATGACTCAGAAAGTAATTTCTAATCCAATGTTTCCAAATTCCACTTCTTTGTTTGGGGTTGCAGGGTTGGGGAGAAAGAAGCATTTATATAGAAAACTGATTCATTAATTCCATGTCAGATTTTATAAGAGATAAAGGAAAGGAGAAATAAGGAATTTAGGCCCACAAAGATGACTAAAGGATCACAGCATCTCTTATCCAAGAAGAGTCTGAGGGCAGGGTTGTTTAGGTTGGAGAAGACGCGGCAGCGGGGGGTGGTCTTATCCATGTGCATACCTATCTAATGGGAGGATGTAAAGATGATGGGCCCAAATTTAAACACAGGAATTAGCATAAGAAAGCAGTTCTTCACAGGGAGGGTGGTGGAACACAGGGACAGGTAGCCCAGAGGGACTGTGGACTCTCTAGCTCTGGAGATATTCAAATCCCGACTCTTCATGGCCCTGGGCAACCTGCTCTAGTGACCTTGCTTGAGCAGAGAGGTTGGACCAGATGATCTCTGGAGCGCCTGTATTCTCTGCTTCCGTGATTCTGTGAAGGTAATATCTTTATATTCTCAGCCATCCAAGGATAAATAAGGAGAATGAGAGGAGCAAGAGAATTTATAGGCTAGGTTTCAACTTCGAGGTATTCTTTGCTGAAAATTACATTATATCAAGTTTGTCAGACACAGGTTAGTTCGGTGCTTCCTACCAATACTGTTATGCTTTAAACATCAGTGGAGAAGAAACAAACATTAAAATTGTACGAAGTAAAACCTTTGAGATAACAGATACAGTAAAAGATGAGCCATCTAATTCTATTTCTAATTCATTTTTAAAGTTAGTTAGAAACTAAATCAATTGATTTCCTTGAAAGTAGATAAATGTTTATGCAATCCTTGTTTATATGCCTCTGAAGTGGCACTTTGTGTCAAAGTTTACTAAAAAATACTATAGTTTTAGCTATAAATGTAGCTAAAAACTGTAAGATAATGAATGAGAGAAAGGAAAACAAATTTCACTTTTATGACCCGGAATGTCATTCAAATCTGCACGTAGTTGTGTCACTTGATAATGGGTGTTGTCTCTGCACAGGAATTTCCTCTTTCTTGTCCCCTAATGGGAAATGTGCCTCTGGGGCCTCAGGAGTGAATGGAATTTCCACTCAGCAACATTTCTCTGAAACTACTATCAGCTTTTGAATCTCCGTGTTTCTTCTGGTAATGGAATCCCACATATAGACCATCTATACTAACGATTTTAGTTGCCTCCAGCACCACTTATGACTAAGTGCAAACCTTCTCTTCTCCCTAACTATCCCCCTTCTGCAGAACCACAAGCCAGAAAGTTAACCAAGTATTTTTGTTTTCTTCTCAGGACCTCTTTACAGTGGAGCTAACTGTACAAAAAAAAACAGACACTTCCTTTGAGAGGTAACATAAAAAAATCAACCATCTACGTGTTTGGAAGCTATAACTCTAGCACAAAAACGTGTATCCGAACGTGGACTGAGCTGCTCCCAATTATCTTTGCACTATGATGGCAAGAAGAGAGGAGCTGATACACTTTCTAAAATATGGATACGCATCCTATTACTTTTTCATGTTATATATTACACAAAGTCACCCAGTGTCATCAGAGTATAAAAGACTGCTCTCAGAAACTTCTTCAGTTCAGAAAGAAAAATGTGAAATACAAAAATCCAGACAAATTACAGTATGAGCATTCTTACTGTGCAAACATTTAACCAAGAAGGAAGTTTGCCTTGCTTTTTAAGTTATCATACTCTGCTAATGCAGTGTGCCATTCCTCATGTGCATCAGCTTGGAAAGTTTTGTTCAAGCATCTCTTGGCTGCTCATGCATTGCCCCAAGGCTAACTGAAGCTTCTGCTGAACTTCTGTTTTAGACTCTGTCTGTAGACTCTGAATTCATGTAACGATGCTTACCTTTTTTAGTTAGCTAGCCTAGCAAACGTATCCCCCCAAAACTGATTTTCCCTCACATTTACTAACAGGTATTCCTTAGGTTTTTGGGCTTTCCAGATTCATCTACTGCCTCGTGTGTGACAGCACTACACACTGAGCAGCACACATTCCAAATGCCTGACTAATGAGGGACACCACTGGAAATATTCCCTGCAAATCTTTCACTTTCCAAGTTCTCAAGGGGTGCAAAGCTGTCCATATACTGCCTGGATAAATCTGTGGGTTCTGGATGTAACAGCACATCATCTCTCAGCAAAGGACTTAAGAATGTGCAGGTTCCCTGCACAAGTCTTCAGTTGGAAAACTGGAGTTAAAATGGCAAAATCACCTCAGCCTTACTGCCTTTCCTTAGTACCTACTTCCTTTCCTCATCTCTCTTCAGTGATGGTTAAGAAAAGGGGAAAACAGCATCACCCTACTGTAGCACATCTTGAGACACTTAGTGTAAGTGGTGATAGAAAATGCTGCTGCTATTTTTTGTTTTACACAAGAGGGAGAAGGCTAAATTATTTCACATATGAATCAATCAAGTTTTGAAAACAATGTTGACATAAGATTGCTCCAGGCAGATGCACCATAGACTTAGGATAAGGCAATACAAAGAGAAAATTCTCTTGAAATATGAGTAAAAATGTAATGATTCAGACGGGTGTTTTCCCAGGAAAACATGATTTCAGAGCAAATAAAAAGCACTGAGTCTCTCTGGCTTCTTCGTTTTCTTGAACTCAAGCTTGACTGAGAAGCTCTTGACCTTATAGACACTGGTATTGGTATGTCCAGCTTTCTGGCCCCTAGACTTTTTTTCCAAGTCTAACAGAGTTTGGTCAATTTTGCCCAGTGTGGAAAAGCCAACAATGTTCTGATTTCTGATTTCTATATTTCCATTGAACCTTGTTCCTTGCCTTTTTCGCAAGATGAAGATGAGATCTTCCAGCTGAAGCTGATACTCTATGATACAAAATTAAACATGGAGCACTATATATTACTTTTCTTAAAAAAAACCTAAATTTTAAAAAATCTTTTTTTTTCTAGCATTTAATACAATTAATTGTAGCTACATGTTAACTATTTTTTAACACATCAAATTCAAAGTACGGAAGATTAAGAACCAAATCAAACACCAACAGATGATGCTATGCTACACATAACACATCATATGCATGATTAGACCTTCTTTTTAGCTGGAGTTTCAAAAGAGCCTACAGAAATTGTATGCTTAATGGACCTTTACACTCTATTGAAACTTACCACGCTGTTTACCCTTTGCATTACTCTCAAATTATTTCAGTTAAGAGAATATTGCATGCCACATTCTGTATTATTATACAGAAATACTGGATGAGTATCTTAACAGTGTCTCTCTAGTTCATGTAAACTGGTGTGGTTTTCAATATGTCAAGACCTAATACTATGACACAAGTCTCTATAACATATGAAATACACAAGCAAAAGAGAAACAATCAAATAACACTGCTTTCATTTAAAAGCACGTGTAACATTTTCTTTGCCTATTTCCTAGAGAAAGCATTTCTAAAATTAAGGATGCACATCAGAAAATTACTTCAGATTTCGAACAACATCACTCTTTGAGAGAGTTTACATCTAGACTTAAAATCATACCTTGTATTTTACAGCCATTTCACATTAGGCCAATCAATGCCTTAAAGGACTATTCAACTTCTTGCTCACACTAGGTAGAGCCAAACGTGGACACATAAGTCTTACATGATACCTATGGGAAGCATATGAAAAAAAGATCACCGCTGTGCTGGCTTTATCTACTGCTGTAATTAACCCATCTGCTAATGTTTCAAGTTTAAAATATATGTTTTAAACTTCTCTTTGAAATAAATGGTGGAAAAAGAAGAATGTCCCCTTGGTTAAAAAAATGCTAGGTAAGCTGAACAGACCACTACAACATAAAGATCATCAACATACAAATTGTGGCTTAAACCCAGGAATTCATTAAACATCTAGGAGAAAATACTTCTCAAATGCACCTGAGCAACTTGTAGTACCTTGTGAATACAGTGTGAGAGAAATTCAAGTTTGACTGTTTAGGAATTCTGACTAAATAGAAACTGCTTGCACATGACCGAGAAAGAAAGCCAGCAAAGAAACTGCTATCTGGCGGTGAGATTAATGCTCCCTTTGTTGTCAGGTTTTACAAAATCACCACCTGCCAGGCACTAAGATTTCCCAGCAGCACCCTTTCAAAGTACATATCATATCACAGTTTCAAATAGGGCTTATACAGGCTATGTCAAAAATCAAAGCAGAGCATTTAATAATAGAGTATAACTACAGCTTAAAAACAATACTCGGATTTTTTTTTTAGTGCAGTATTTTGGTTTAATGCTTATAATTCTCCATAGGATCTTATTTTTTCTTGTGTGTAAATAGAAACTTCAACTTCTTTGCAGTGGCACTATTTGCCTCTGGTTGGATATTTCTGTAAAGTTCAGCTACCCTAGTGGAAACAGTTTTGAGAATAAAATTAAAGCATATACACTGCAGTGCTTGTGTTAAATGACTTCCTAGACTTTTGTAGACTAAGAAGATTAAGCAAAAGGACCAATCTACCCACAGTACCAGCAGAAAATGTGTATGCCTTATTAAATTCATGGCTGAAGGTGTGGATTTGCCTGCACTGATTAAAACTTGTTTCCGCTGATAATTTGGTAATGACTAGAGCTGCTTTCACCAAACATCAGTTCAAGGTCCAACTCTTTCACGTACACAAGTAGCGGTCACACCTTTAGTGTCCAGAAATCCCTGCTCTGTGATAACGGCAGCTCGAGGGCTGCCTATTCCTGGGCTTGTGTGTCAGCATCTGTGCCCCTAGGTGAAGCTGGTGCAAGAGCGTGTGAGTCATTCTGTGAACTAGATGTCTTAACTGATTAAGGTCAGAGACAAACAAAACATGCACAAATAAGTCAGACAAGCTGAGAGCCCCAGTTCATAGCATGGGCCCAAAGCCACATCTATGGGTTCAAGGGATGGGACGTGAACAGTAAAGGATGAATGGCCAGGGCTGGGCAAGACAAAAATGTCTCAATTTGGCACTGCTGGCAAAGCTGCGTAGAATGGAATTGTGTAGAATGGAATGCGTAGAATTGCAGAACTGGAGGGCAACCTCCACCACAAAACGGAGTGGGACAACAGGGGGAGAGGCAGAGCTGCTAAGGGGTGATGCAAGTTCGGTCACGCTGTCCAGCTAAGTCTTTTGCATAAGCTGCTCATCAGTGGTATTTCAGCTCCAACAGCCATCTGAGCTAAAGCATGGCTTGGATGCACATTTCTACTAGTTAGGGACAACAGCACAGGTGAAACTTGAGATAAGTAGAGTCTTTTTGCTGCAGCTTAAGGTAGTTATTCCATATATACAGCATTTATATGTTGATCTATCTTTACTAAAATATTTTAAGTAATAACAATGGAATCTGTAATTCGGTATTTGCTGCAGACTGCAAGAAACTGTAGATAATACATGGTGCAACACGCTGCAGAAAATAAAAAACTGTTCATAGCAGCAAAAAAAAGGAGACCTAAATTACATAACAGATCACTAAGTCTGATCTCCTGTAATTGCAGCCAACCACACAGTCTAATCCTTTTCCTAATTCTTCAATATTTCTTTTAAATCTTATTAGATTGCTTGTCCACAGTAAGGGATCTCTGGATTTCACGGACAATTTTTACCAGAATGTTAAGTCTGAATTTATTCATAACCAGTTTATATCTGTTCTTGTGCTAATATCTTCATTCAGAATGAAATTTCATATATTTTGCTGAATGGACAAGTATTTTATGATAGATAGGAATACAGCAGGGGAATGGAGCATCACATACCATAATAATTTTTAGTATTTAAGTTTGAATTCATCTCACTGTTGTAAATGTAGACATCTCCTTCACATATAATGACACAAATGCTTTTCAGCACTACTGTAACCAGTGTCATCTAGTGCATTTGCCTTTTCCATGTCCGTACCACACTGGTGATTCATAACTATTCTGTGAACAGCCAACTCATACAGTTGTCTCCACTACAGCTGTTTCCAATCAGTGAGCTCGCAGCTTAACAGAAATTCCCACTATTAGTCCTGAAGGGTAACTGCACTTCAAACAAATACATTTCATCCCTTATATATTATTCCAGCCCTCAAAGTCATCAAGCTCTTCCTGGACATTTCAGCTGTCTTCTGTGTTGACGACCCAACCGAGTTTTGCTATTGACTGGTTCAATTACCACACTCTTGTATCCTCACACTAATCTTATTAGGGAAAATTCTAATTAAAATTTTCTTAAAGACTAATATTTGAAGAGCTCCACTAACACCCTCATAACGCAGCACTTTCCCTTTCAACGTCACGTGCTCCCTTCCCTTTAGCCGGCTTCCTCCCTCGCGCTGCGGCGCTTTCGCTAACTGGTGAGCACGAACGGCCACACGTGCCCTGAACACACGGGCATCAGGCAGAAGTCCTCCAGGAGGAATACTCTAAATATTATAACTTAGGTAGAGACTGTCTAATGATGCATACGTACCTGGCAGGATAAAGTAAGGATTTAATAGATCTCCAGATTTTTTTTAAATAATCAAAAATATCTTGTTCTATTATACTAAAACTGCATGCAAACACCAGTTGAATCTGGTGTGTAATTCTGGATAAGAGGCAAGGGGTGTTAAATATTGCCCTTTTCCCATCTTTAAAACAAAATATTTCATTTTATAAGTGATTAAGTATTTTTGACACTTCATTTTGAAATATCATGTTTTGTTTCATTGCTGAGCTTGATTTAAATAATTGATGTCAAATGAGATAAATGACTAAAATTCTTAAAGACCAATAATCAAAAGAAGTATTTTAGTAAATCTAAACTAAAAAAAAAGTATTTTGGATCGACATAAAATTAATATTTTTTTGATTGTCTAGATTCTACAACAGAAACCAAAAAAATAAAAATCAGTCAACTCTAGTTATATAGGCAGCATGAATGCTGGCCCTGTCACTTTGCAGATTTAGGGTCCTTTTAATATATTTTGGAAGGCACAAAAATAAAAATTAAGTAGAACTGTGGCAGACATAGCTCTGGCTTTAAAGTGTAGATTGTATCATATGACCCAGGTGCATCCCTTTTGGAGAAGCCTGGACTATGAGACCATCCATAGACACCTCCTGAGTTTCTGAAGGAAAGCATTTCATGTAGCGACAAACACATGTATACACAAGGCAGCAGCCCTGAGAGGAAGAAATTGATGCATATGTTAAAAAAATATATAAAAATGTATATTTGGGCTAAACCTTTTTTATTGGTCCTTAGAAATAAAGTTAAAAATCTTTTGTAGGAAAGCAACAACAATGACAGAGTGGGCCAGGGAGGAAAAAAAGTAAGTCAAGGAAAATCAGCTAGGAAAATATTATATCACATACATCTAGCAGAAACAAAAAGTTATTTACTAAAATGGAAAAAAAAAAGTCATATTTCTCAATTGGGAATTATGCATAATGACTTAAACTGTCATGCTGCTTTGCATAATTAGCTACTTACAGAAGCTATTATTAAACGAAAAAAGCACACCGATCTGGCCCGTGAATACTTAAAATCTATTTCTAACATATACTTCATATGTCAGAGTGACCTAGCAACTAGGATGTACCCTAGCAACCAGGATGTTATTGAAATTCTACATATACGTGCATGAGTCATTTGAAGAGATATAGTAAGTCTAATAATGAATGTTTAATGTAGAGCAGAATCACTAAGCTACAAAGTGGATTTTATAAGTGTGTGAAATTTGGTACAGTTTTGCTCATAAATGCCAAGAAGAAAGGATAAATCTTTGTGCTAGTCTTTTCAAATCGGTGACATTTTCCCTTTTGTCAAATTATATATTGTCTGCAGGTTTTATGTAGCAACTTTATTTAGCTCAATGGACAGGATTTATTGCAAAAACATATAGATCAGGGATCTATCTTACTCTGTACACAATCTGGAAAGGAGTCTTCTTTACACCACATACAATTGTATGGCTACAAATGTCATATGTAAGCTACAGCAACTATCTTTGCGGTGTATTTTATATGTCTCCCCTTGTGGGGGATCACTGTTTTCTTGGTCCCAAGCAGAGCACATACTCTTCACACAAGAGCAGAGCCCTTCCCTTATGGTTAAGCCAGGCACTTTTAAACCACTCAGAACCCTTCTCATAACTGTTCGAACTCAAGACACAAATCCATTAGTTTAGCCTGTACTGGAAGAAAAATAGAGATAAATAGCATCTCAGAGAGGCAGTGTGAGCGAAAACCTGTCATGTCTTTTGATTTTATTGAGGTTAGTGCGTAGTGTATGCTTAGTGCCTTATCGTACGTAGGTCCCTTGGTTTGCTTACAGTGAGGTATAGAGTAAGCCAGGCTTTTTAAAGTCTTTAAAACTCATTTAAAAACCTGTACTGCTAATACTGCAGCACTGGCAACATCAATACTATACAGAATTTGTCAATGTAATTTTCATTCTCAGTTTAGCAGAAAGAGAACTGATAAATAAGACCATAATTCACTCTTACGATCCGCACATTTTCAGTTAAAGAATGAGTGTTTCAGAGTATAAGAAACTAATAAGAAACTAATAATTTGCATTCATTTTTCATGTAGACATATATTTTTCAACAACCACAAAAAAAGATCCAAACTGAAATAGTCCACAGAGTTGATAACAGTCCACAAATCTCTTCAGATCTTCAGGAAGGTTCTGGTCCTTAAATATTGCTTTTGTTCTGAATAATCAGCTAGTGCTGCACAATGTATTCAAATGGGTTTTCAGAGGCGTTCGTGAGGACCAATGTGCTAGGAGCTGTAAAGACATGTGGAAAGTGCTTGTTCCTGCCTGACAGATTTTTTTCTAAAGAGGCAAAAGGGGAAATGGGATAGCAGAATTTGACCAAAATTACACAATAGACTAATAGCAAACAGCAGAGACAAGATTTCCTGTGTTTAAGTGCAGTAAGCAGTGCTGCTTCGAATCATGCAGCTTTTCTCTTGCAGAATTCACTGGAGAAACTACACATTCAATTTGTTCACTTGCTAGAATATGCATAGGTAGCATATGCATTTTAACATAGGTACAATATTGAGTTCTTTGTTCTTGCCTGTTGTTTTCAATCCGCTTTCCTAAGGAAATGAAACTTGTGCAATCATGCTGGGTGTGTATGAGTGCATGTACATGTGTTCAAGTAATAATTTTTGAATCTGCTAGCAAACTTCAGCAAAATATGACACAAAGTAGTGGTCTCAAAGATAATGTGTTTCCTACAGATGTGAAAATGGGGGGGACAGCTGTAGATGCCAGACTGTAGCCTGAAAGTTAGTATCATCAGACTCCTGAAAATTCACAGGGTAGAAATCTCACTTCTTTTCTTTTGGTGTTAACAGAATAAGTGACTGACCCAGTCAGGTTTCAAGTTTTCCTCCATATTAAGCAAATTATTAACAAAAAGTCAAAGAACAAAAAAGAATCTTTGCAAAAAATGCTAGATTAAGAACTGCGTTTAAAAAAGAAAAGTCAAATACTGCTATAGTTTTCACAATAAAATTATAAGCTAGAATAGTTGCACACGTATGCATTGCATCCGAGTTCCTCCTTTCACCAGCGTGAGCTGTTTTCAGTCAGCTCAAAACATACCATTTCCATCAGGTCACGCACATTCACTCAGCTTCTATTGCAAGAGAGAAGCTGAACGTCTGAGCCCATTTTATATGGGAGGGGCTGGAGAACACTGTCATTCTAGTTGCTATAGTAATGAATACAGATAAAGTTAATTGCATAATCACTGCAATTAGAAATGTAAAGAGAGCGGTACTTTCAGACAATAGTAACATCCATAACTGTAATACAAAAAATGATGTTGTTACCAAAGAAAGATTGAGGCGTAAGTCATAGTGTGCTTGTGACCTGTACTTACTGCATTAGGAGGAAGTATTTGAGAGAGGAAGGTTGGCTCTTGGCTAAGATGCAGCATCAGATTTTTGGCACTTAAGTTCACAGCTTCCTTTTGGGCATGTCACATGGTTTACATCCAGTGGAGCATAGTGCTGAGTAAAAGCTTTAAGATACCTAAACCACCCTTAAGCACCTGGCCATGGGAGCAGAATCCCAAACTTTAGCCAGATTTGAACAAGTTGCTTTCTGAGCTGGTAGCAGCTTAATCTAGACAAGAGTAACTCCTATCGAAAGACCATATCTTAAAATACACCATGTGAGGTGTATAGGTAGACTTCGCTGAAAGGAGTTACTTTCTCCTTCCCAAGGTTCTGGAATCTTTGCTCAGGATAAGTTCTTAAAACTTTCCTTTCAAAGGCCAGAGAAGGCAACACTTTGTTTTTTTAATATATTTAAATTAAATGGCTCAGGTGTTAGGGCACTCTCCTAAGATATGAGACACCCAGGTTCAATTCTTTCCTCCGTCTGGAGAAATTCAAATCTTACTCCCCTTGTCTCAGTGGAAAAATGTCTTAAATGCCAGGCTATAGGGTGCTTAAAAGGGAAGGATGCTCTCACTCTGTCCAGTTCAACAATTAAAGAATCATTGAAGCAGAGCGAATGCACCTAACAAACAAGCGCAGATTCCACTTCTGTTATATTTAAAATTAAGGGCAGTAGTCCTTGGACCAAGACTTTTTAGGCAACATAAGCAGAGAATCAAAGTGCCTGTGGATTTTGATGAGGTTTACGTAGAAGCCTGCCCAGGAGCAGAGCTTTAGGTTCTACTAGGGTGAGGAGGCAACTATCTCAAGGATTTAAGAATTGCGAGATCTAAAGAATTGGAAATGCAAAATACTCTGCAGACAGAGATTTCAATCTTGCTGAACTGTTTTCCACTAGTAAAATGAAGATGCCTGTAGTTTCCCAGCCGCCCCTGGCTGTAGAATTAAGAACATTAAAGCTATGAGAAAATGAGAAATTACCACAATAGGTCTACATTAGGCAGAAACACAACTGTCAGTAACCTAATCAAGTTGAACAGCTTTGAACAATAAGATTGTTTTATGCATTTTTTTTCAAGGATCAAGAAGATACAAAGCTTTGCAAAAAGCATAGTACTTAATCAAAAATATCGTAAGGACTTTGTATCGTGGGAAGTTTATGTTGCTTTTCAATGCATACTCCATAGATTAATCAGAGGGCCCTTCGGAATAGTTGTCTTGTGAAATGAGTTGGCTTGTGAGAGCCAAACATAGATGAGATTGAAAATAATAATAATAAAAAACAATAAAAAAGAAAAGGCAGTATTTGCACTTCATAGCAGATAAGGTGAGGTTAAGAAGAAAATAAGTTCTGGTCTGTACATAAATCACAGAAAAATGAAAGAGAAAAAGTAAATGATTGTTAAACGCTTGCCAAAGATCTGTGGTGACCTCTTGAAATTCCTCTTAACCTTACTGTTTGAAAACATACTGAAACTAAAGTGCAGGGGACAGGAGTGACACAAACTGTAAAAGCAGCGTTGAGTGCACATGCAATGTTCAAAAAGGCGCCTGTACCTTACCTTGAAATGTGTAAGAGCAAATACAAGCAATTAAAAAAAATATGGAAACCAAAGGAAAAAAAATCCATGAAACCTCCCTTTCGGTCCCTTCTGGCATAGATAAAAATATTCTACAATATGGTATAGCTAAATACGTTCTGCTATTCTGCTAATGTTTAGCTATACATTACAGCTAATCCACAGCCATCAGTCCCTTCCTATTGAAGCATGTCAAACATACTAAAATTGTATCTCTTCACCTCAGCCCCATCACCACAACTATCAGCGCAGCACAATCTTGCAAATTGGTATGAAAATGAAACTAGAAGTCTAGCACCCCAGCCTGCTTGCCTGCCTTCCAACGGTGCTGGCAGTGCTGCAGAGCTGCCGTGGCCCGTGGATGCCTCCCGCTCGCGGCTCCAACGGAGCCCTCCGGAACTACCGCACCGCAGGCACATCCCAGGCACACAGAGCACCCCAGACAAACCAGAAAAACTATCCTGATGGAGATAAAGGAGATATAAGCTGAATCTTAAACAGCAAGCGCTTGCAGCGGCTTACCAACTATTTTTTGGAGAAAAAAAGCACTTAAATAACTTTCCTGTCTGAATACAAGGAGGTTGCACCTTATACAATAGTGATTTGAATTTTGGTAGAATCCTACATGTCCATTTAAGCACAACAATTTTCCTTCTTTGTTGTCATTTCCCTCTGATGTAGAATGAAACCTTTTTGTTCAAATGCTTAAAAAATATTCTGCCATAGGTGTAGTTAGTCCTCAGAATAATAATGTTTGGCATGTTCTTAAAAGCAATTTAAACAGTCTGCTTTAAAAATACTAGTTCACTTGACTCATTAGTCACACAATTTACTGACAATGTTTTTCTCCACTTCTCTTTGTTATTTGACTTCTTAAGGATAGCTAGCACTAGGTTTAAACTTAAACTTTAAAATGTGCTTCTATGTGATGGAAAAAAAGGGCCCACAACAAAGGCCCACCGGCAAACTGAGGGTCATGTCTTATATTCCCTTCATGTAAGTAGAAGTGTGATAGTATCAACACAGGCATGTTAAATATTCTGTGAAAACTTGAGCAGTTTTTCTGGTGCTTTGGTCACCCACCTCTTCAAGGATTTTTTTTTGCTATTAGTTCTTAATATCTCTATGAATTATACAAGCTGATCAGTGCATTGACCTATCCTGATGGTACTCTTAAAGGACAAAGTAAAAAATTTGGAAATAGGTTTCCATGAATAGGTTTGACAAGTGGAGTTGTTACGTATTTTGAATAAGGAGAACAGATTGAACAGATTTTAGTTCAAATTAAATACTGTTTTAGAAGGAAGGAAAAAATGGAAAAGGCTGGAACTTTGTAAAAAACTTTCTAAAAAAAAAGTATTTTCTAACTAGCTGCAAATTCATCAAGAAAAATCAGTTTTGTTCAAGTAGAATAATATCAGATAAATTCTTAAGTCAATCATTCCTCTTTGTCCAGTTTGTGTAGTGTCAGTAGCCTCCGGGTCCAGGTTCATAAATATAAAGACTAGCTGAGGACAGGAGAGAACAAGACACAGAAACATAACTTCTGGAGTCCCAGAAAGATTTCTCTTTCCCTCCATGTATACATATGGTAAACTTCTCCACCTGCATCTTGAGCACCAAATCTAGAGCTTTGCTCAAGTCAGCCCTGCCTTGAACTTCAGGCTGTTAACACCATGGAAAAGGTTCCTACCCTGTAAGTGAGATTTTAAAAAAAGCAGCAAAGGGCAGAGAAACAGCAATCTTGGCATAACAACGTCCAGCAAAACCCCTATAACTGCTCATGTCTTCACCTCTCCTGCTCATGTCTTCACCTCTCGATTGTCACTCTTGCTTCTTCACAGAATCCCCCAGCCAGTGACTTTTGTCAGTGCAAACAGCAGGGGAAAGTCACCAATTCTGGCCTTCAGCTTTGTAACAGCAAAATTAATTTTTGCCCATTCTTGTGAGAAATTTTGAAGCATCTCTGTTTGAAACAAACCACATGAAAATGTTTTACCTATATTTCTTTTCAACTTGAAGGATCACAAACTGTAATTTTAGGTGCCATTTGCTAACTTTTTTTGAGTAAGCGTAAAGAAAAAAACTTGCGTGAAACTCTCTTTCATTCTGTCATTCTTTTAAATGTACTGCCACATCCTCAACAATTTATGTACGACACCACTTTAAAAAGGTTAACCAATAAAGGTTTAACAACACACTTTGTACTTTTCTAGTGAGTGCTGTCTTGCCTTGTGCTGCTGACCAAGAGAAATCCTGTAAGGGAAGTAGCTAATCACTGTCTCCTTGGAAAATCTTTACAAAGGGACATTCGGGATGATGTTATCTACATCCTGTTTAAGGAGCTGTTTAAAACAGATGGCGAACCCAAAAGAACCATTCTTAGTAGCCTTGTTATGCTTTTCCTTTCCATATCTTCAGTCTCACTCTCTCTGGACTGTAGTTATTTCAAGGGTAGCAGGTCTTTTTCACCTTATCTTTCCATCTTGAAACAGGTGCATTTTTAATAAAGAAGGTATTGTAGCAGGGTGGATTTTGAAGGGGGGTGGGAAAGGGAAGGAGATTCATTTTTTGTGCACTTCTCATCAAAATCACTTGGTAAATTGGATCTACACAGAAGCAACCTGGTGATTTGGATCAAAAATGAGTAGATAAGTTGTCAATTCTGAAATACCATAAAGAAGAGAAGAATATTTTGCTATGGGCTACTGTAGGGTACTAGCAGTTATGATGACGTTGCTCTTGACTCATTTACAATAAATACTTTTTATCTTTCCACAATTCTAGAATGCAACGTACTTTTGGTTTTACTAATACAGAATACAGATTTCAATTAGCAATACCATTACCTTTCATTGCATATTGCAATGTCATAACAAAACATCTCAAAGACAACCCTGTGTGTTTCTCCAAAACAACTGGACCTTAAAGCATGGTAGGCAAGTGTTCTTCCTAGGCAGATGATCAATGCTTAGTGTATTTTGCCATTCTCCTAAATAAGAAAACAGCAAAATCCTTCATCAATAGAAAGGCTGAGATAATACGTGTAGGATTGTGCCTCAAAGCCATACATCTCAAAGTGTGCTTCTACTCAGAAGAATAAATATTGGCATTTTCTAGTGCACCAGACCCACTCTTTTTATGTATTATTTTATATATTTCTTAAGATATATGTTTATTACTTTTCTTACTAGACCAATTAATTTTGGACTATTTATGAAATTCTCATTATTTAAATAATAATAAATAATATTTAATTATTCCAGATTAAACCCCCAAATCTAGCAGCTTCCATCTTTGGAAGGGAAGCTAAGGATTGAGTAAGAGTGCAAGGCTGTAGTCTGCCCAAAGTTCGCATGGAAGTTATCTGTACAAAAAACTAATAATAAACCTAGGCACAGGTCTCCAAATTTTAAACCTCTTGATGACTTAAAACTCTTTTTGAGAGTACAGGGTGAAAATAGATGAGTCAGAAATCAAGTTCATTATCAGAAACCAAGTGCATTTTGACATGCCTACATTTTCCTGGTCATATCCACTTTTTCTTCATGTATGGTTTGTCTGGTCAGAAAAAAAAGGGGGAGAGGAAGAAGGGGGTAATTAATCCCTGCTCGGAATACCAGTCAGGGCATTGCAGACACAGGAGCTTTGAAAAACGCAGTGGGATGCTCATGACCTCCTGTGCACTCAGACACTGGTGTTCCAGCACAGCCTCGCTGCTCAGTACTTGCCGGTGCACAATACAGTGCACGAGGTGTATGTGTCAACGTATCTGTGCCAGATTGCTTGGACTAAACGTGGAATTTCCAAGCAGAGTTGCAAAGTCATGCACTCAAAATGTATAGTGTGCAGCACTGGACTATGTGAGCGTTTCCACAAGCCCAAACACATTCATTTTTAGAGTACTGCTAAGCAATTGGAGGAGAATTTCATCCACAGTGTCAACAAAACACTTTATTGTGATCTCTATGAAGCACGTTGAGATTGCTCTTGCCATTTCAAATGAGGAGAAGAGATACAAAGGAAATGTCAACTTGGACAAACAATGACAACTTGGGCTCTTCTCCAGAAAACTGATCAGCATTATCCAGCATTTTACATGGTCAAGACATGTGTCTTTAATTTGTAGTGGTGCATATTCAGATTTCTGCAATTCAGATAAAAGAAAGCACAGTCAGCACTCAAAACCCAAGGAATACAATCAATGAACAGGTATGTAGAGAGCTCTTAGCAGCATCATTAGTTCAGGGGTTAAGAGATTCTTGGGCAGTCCCTCTAAGTTTTGCAGGTAGTTTTCAATTTCCTTAGCCATTAGAGCACATTTCTACTTCCAAAATAAAAACTTCGATGAGCATGCATGCTTATTTTCCCCTACTACACATCCACACTATACTCTAAACGAAGCAGAGGTACCATAAAAAATCTTGTTAAATGTAGTGTTGCTTTCCATACAATGAGATAAACAACTCTCCTAATTTTCAGTTGCACAGTTTGGCAATCAATATTCTTCTTGTAGCATCCATACATATAACGTGTTTTACTGGTAATAATAGGAGTGTTATGATAGCTGACTGACAGTACTTCTGAGGAGGTAACTGAGAAGAATGAGGCAACAGTGCATGGCATGAGTGTAAGAAACAATAGATACAAACTGGCACAAGAAAAGATGTGACTGAATATAAGGAAAATGGCTTTTTTTCAAACCGTGATAGCAGTCAGGCACTGGAAACACATTTTTCATGGACAGCCCTTTCCTCCATTGTACTTAAAGGTACACAGAGGGAGGAAAAATGGATGCATTTGTCTTCTAGCTTCAATTCTAGAAGCAATGATCATCCCTATACTTTTCAAGGTCTCCCAAAATATCTGGACAGTCAGTTCATCTGTATTGACTTTGTATGAGTAAAGCCCTGAACACCCTGGAGGCACTTAAGTTGGCAGATGTTAGGACCACATCTTTTCTCTCTCCTATCTGCCATAATTCACTTTCTTTCTGCCGGTAAGAGGTTTAAAATGCTTCAATTAGACTGCTCCATCCAAGACTAAAATGGGATGCAAGCACTGCAGAAACTCCTGCCACCTTTCAGCTGGAAGCATTGCATTTACCCATCAGATATTTTAGCTGTATTCTTTCAGAGGTATAAGCAAAGCACTGCAATTCTTTCCTGTTAGATTCTCAGCAGAGAGACATGCAATTATTCCCACCTTAATTAATGTATTAGTTGCATTTATTAATTGCTTTTCAGTGACAACAGTCCAGCGTGTTTCTTGCACATCTGTGACTTATAGCAAAGCTAGAGTGGGCTCAGGGCTCACTGTTGGACTTTGAAAGTCCAGAACAGAAACAGTTTACACACAAGAAATGCCAGTATAGAGAGAGGTTATCTATACAGATCTGTTAGTAGCATAGCTACTGACTTTGCAAGACATTTTGCATGTAACTTGAAGAAATATAATAGGATCCCTACACAAAAGGGGCTGGTGACTCCTAAGTGCTCTCAGTTCCTCCTTTTTTTTTTTTTTTTTTTTTTGCAGAAGCTGCTACTTTACAGCTACCCTACAGACATCCCAAAGTACTCAAGCAAGATGAGTTCAATTATCTTCAACCTGAATTAAAGGCCAAGGAAGTTCAAAAAAAGGAATTTCATTCCTCTTAGTTTGCTGTCCTCTCTCTGAATCGTACAGTTTCATACTTTCAGATCCTGTTCTGCCTTTAGGAGGAAGAGTTTTACTGCCTTCCTCTTATAAATGAAAGCTGTAGCTGTCCAAAATTCACTCTAGAACAGGCATAACTGGATGAAGAAACTACTATCCTGATACTTGTGATAAAGTCACAAGAACTAAGGCTGCTGTATGTCACATTGCTTTAGAAAATGGACTATTCCACTCCTGAGTACTATGCTATGTGCCAGAAGAATTACTCTGGTCTAATAACCTCACCAAAACCTTCATGTATTAACACTACTCACATTTTCTAAAAAACAGAAATTTCTGACAAATTACTGAAAGCAACCAAAGATTATCCTGGTCAAAAGTTACAACCCATGCTCGTAAAAAAACATTAGAAATACTTTAATAGCCATAACAGAAATGACCACTCAAGCCAGGAAACCTCTTCTAGCAGCTATAAACTCTCATCATACCAAGGAAGTACATTCAAATGATACCTTAAATAGAGCTGCTATTCCTAGCATCCACTCAAACAGGACGGCCACACTTCTGTTTTATCACAACTCAGATGAAAGAGACTTTGTTTTTTTTTCATGTGCAATTGCTAAGAGACCTTAACTGAAGGGTACTTGTTAAACCCAGTTATTCTGACTATAACCTACATATGTTGATTCGGTAGTGATTCTCCATAGCTTCCAGGTGCTGTCTTCTTTTTTATTTTTTTATTTTTTTCTTCTTTTTTTCCCAATATGCTAGATACCTGGTTTTCTCCTTTCCTGCAGTTGCTATCTACAACTACATTGTCTGCTGTGTCTTTCAAACGTTCTTTACTGACCCGGCCACCCACTCTGTCACTGCCAAGGAACCTACTAATTCATGATCCCGCAGGATCTAAGAGCTTTCATAGTCAGTTAAGAGCTGTCATTTCACAATGGCTTTAAATAGATCAAAGTGAAAGCTATTGGCAAAATGTGTGGTCATGCTCTTTTGGTTGATTGTGGCAGCGCTTGAGCAAATATGAGTGGGCGGTGAAATGAATGAAAGATTTGATATGGTGTTGCTGAAAACTTAACACTTCTAGTTGGTTTGTTTTTTTAACCCAGATTAATTCTCATATGCAATTGACTGCATGGCTGTGCAAGCTCAGCCTGTTGCAAAGAGCAGGAATGTGGAGCCAGGTAAGACAGGAGGGCATTTTAAATGAACTTAATGTAGATATGAAAAAACTACTTAAGGAAATTAGTTTTATTCCACTTCATGGTCATGTTAGGTTTTATAGACTCCTACTAATATGGAGGGAGAAAGGCACGTGTTGGAATATAACAGAATTTCAAAGGTTTGGATTTCTTTGGGGCAGCAAACTAGGTCCATTCAGTCAGTTCTGATGGTAAATCTAAATCATGACTTGCCTTTGCTGTGAGACCTTGCAGGGGTCTTAGCACAACTACAAAAATGTCTAGTCTGTCATGTCTCTCAGGGATAACATGGGTCGTTGTAGGCATCATCTTCCTCATCACTCTGTTAGCGGGACTACTCTGGGTTGTTAAGTTATCCTTTGAGGTACTCATCTACTAACAGAATTGGCTCTTCCACAGAGCAAATCTCTGAGGTAGGGCATGTAACCCCCCAACACTTAAAGACAAAAAAAATGTGTGAATCTACTTTTCGGTAGGGATCATTTCATTTGAAGAACATTACATTCAGGGATCAGGATGCCAAAGACCTGTTTGTACATACAGACTAAAATAGTATTTTTGTAAGAGAGATTATGTATTGTAATGCAGATTAACTTTTGATCACCAAGTTTGAGATCCTTCTTTCTGCCAGACTCATTTATGCATGTGTGAGAGACAGCGTGCTTATGAATTCCTCAAGGAAAACAGGGGAAATGTAGTTAAAGAAAAAGCAAACATATGTGGAACATACTTGTCCGAATTAGAACTAGACAACCACCTTGGTTTAACACCACCACCAGTGTGTCCCTGTTTCATAATTCGCAGTGACCTTCATTCAAGCTCCTTGCTTGACTGAGCCCAATACTGACTCAGAAGAGTGTCAGCCCGTGAATCACTAATGTGATTTCCAGATGTACGCAGGGCTCTTTGCTTTTACCTGCAGGAGTTGTGCATAGCAAAAGTCTGATTTGCTCAGAATGGGACAGCTAATACACAAAAATGTAAGTGCTTAGGTGAACAGTAAGATTACACTGGACGCAGATCAGGGCAGCAGTGAAGCGCGAAGGTTTGAAAGAAACAGTCTTCAACGCTGGTACTGTGATAACATCCACACATTTACTGAGAAGTAACTTATGTTGCCGGCAGAGCTGAGATGCCGGGGGGGTGGGTAGCTGAAGCGGCAGCGGGCTTCAATAACCGGGACACCCTCCCCGAAATTAAGACACCTTTTTGGCACTCCGGGTGAGCACCAGCGCGGGCGGCAGCTCCCAAGCTCCCCTCAGCCCGCCCCGCGCCGCGCCGGCCGTTGGCGGCGCAGCCAATGAGCGCGCGCCCGCCGCACGTGCCCCTGCGGGCCGGGCTGGTGGCTGCCGTTACGCGCCAGGGAGCGCCGCTTAATACATACATACATACATAAATAAATAACAGATAGATAAAAATATAGATGCATTACTTCTTAAAGGTCTCGCGTTTTGCCCAGGTGCCACGCTTGCCCTCTCCGCGGAGGCGGCGCGGGGCGGGCGGGGGTTGCCCCGGCAAGGGGGCGGCCGTGTCGCAGTACCTGGTAAAGCCGGCGGCTTCAGAGAAGCGCGCGCCGGAGCGCGGCACTTCCTCCTGCCGATAAGATCTGCGCCCGCGCTCGTCACGGGCGGCTGCCGCGCCGCTCCCCGCGCCGCAGGCTCCTCCCGAGGAGCGGCGAGGCGGCAGCAGGCGGTGCGCGGCGCCGCCGCCGCGCTGCCCCGCGCCGCCGCCGCCCCATGTAGCCCCCCGCGCCGCGGCCGGCCCCGGCATGGGAACGCCAGGCAGAAGGAAGGAAAAGCAGTGAGTTGGTGCGGCCGGTTCGCCCTGCCTCGGGCGGCGGGATTGGGAGAGGCACTGGGCGCCGCCGCGTACCGGTGTTCGCTCTCCGGTGGGAAAGAGCGGGCCTGAAGCAGCAGGAGGGGGGTCTCGCTTCGCCCCTCGCAGCGCACGTTTGCGCCGAGCGGCCGTGGGGGCTTCGTCCGGAGCAGCTGGGCAGAGCCCCAGGGTGGCGGAGGGGGCCGGGGAGGCGGCCGGAGGCGCCGCGCGGCTCCTCCCGTCGCTGCCGCTGCCCCCCTTGCCCCGTGCCGCCGCACTCCTCCGCTCCCCGGTAAACGTGCCTGGTACCTGCCTGGTTTACTGCTCTCCTTCGTGTGGAGCGACTGCTGCCAACGGCTCTGCTCGAGGGAGCGGTTAGTTTGTAATGTGTCCCTATCGGAGTCTTCCCCATCCGGTGTCGCCAAGTCGGCCACCCTGACATTTTAAACTTTTTCTTTTTTGTTCTTTTTTTTTGGGGGGGAGGGGGGCGGGGGGGGGGGTTGTGGACAGCTTTACTTTTGTGTTCTGTTCATTGCTGATTCTGTTGTTGCCAAGACCTTAAAATAGCTCCTGTAGCTCCTGCTTTGCTGCCCTTGGGGGGCCGGGATCCTGCGCCCTTGGGAGCAGCGCCAAGAGAGGTGCTTGCGCTCGTGACATGAGGGCTTGCAAAGGGCTTGGGCCCGTTTTGTCTGAGAACAGGAAGTCAGCTCTCAAAGCTGAGAGGGGAACGTAGAGAAAGGGAAGAGAGAATCGGCTCAATAGTCCTTGTCAGATCAGGGCGCGAGGATGAGGGGTGGTCGGTACCTCCGCAGGATCCGGCTCCAAATCAAGGGAGCGGATAGAGTGGGTTGTGAGCCATGCCATGGCTTTGTCAGCATTGAAATAAAGTAGAAACTTCAGATGAGGCTTGAAACTTGCTGAGATGAGGTAGGGTCAAGGCTGTCTCCGTTAGGCTTGTTTCCACCCCCCTCCCAAGGCACTGTGCTGGGACACTTGTGTTTTTACCTCCTCTGTCTGTAGTGCGCAGTTACAAGTTGGATGAATTCCTAAGCGCTTTCCTTACAGGGCTCTTAGTTATTAATGAAGTCTTGCATAGTGTTCTGTCAAAGAAAAGCTGGATGGAAGTTTGTATATCCACACCTGATGTGTCTAAACAAAAGTACTTCCCTTGGGAATTTATAGGAAAGGGAATTACTTTTAAAGGAGTGTTATACCTTACCTTCATGTGTATTTACATTCCCAGGAACTTCAGCTACAGGTGATTTCAGCTTACCCCTTAATTGTTATTTATTTATTTTTCGTAAATGTCTTATTTAAAGATGCTGGAGTAACTTATAAGAAAATCATGATTGTAAATTGTCTCTGAAATAGGTCCCAGTTTTACTGAAAGGTTGTTGTCTTATGTGAACTATGTTATTTTACTCTTAAGTAAGACTTTGAAGTGGTTATGTGCAGGTGAAAATGCACAGGTGAAAGCTCTTCATACTTATGACGCTATGTACTTAAATTTGTATCCATACCGTATAAAAATTATACCCACTTTGTTTTTTTTTTTAAGCTTTGAAATACTTTAACATTGTAGTGATATTTTCGATGCTTACTTACATTTGGAAATTTGCTATTAATAAAGTCGGTTGGCCTTTTTTCCACTTGTGCAACACTTGATTATAGTTACACATTGCTTTTTTCTTCTTTACTTTGGTGTGGGCAAAAAAAAAAAAAAGTGTGGTGGTAGATTACTGTGTGACAATATTCCAGTGTTACATGTCCTACATAACACAATTTTAGAGTTTTTATACTTGTGCAGAAATCTTAATTTAAGCATAGCTCCCAAGCAAAGAAACAATACTTTGGGTGATATGACAGGCCATTCAAAGAGCTCTGTAAGTAATCCACGTATAGCAGGGAAAGTGTCATTTACTGAGCAGTGTTTTTGGTGCAGTTATTAAGTGGGAGGCTTGCGTCTTTTACCAGCCTAGCTACGGGGCGCTAATTGCCTCTTAAATTTCTCCTCCTTTTCCATGCAGTGAAAATCTGCCACTTGCTTTTCACGTACTCCTCTGCCGTGCTTCCTTTTCAGGCAGCCTGCCCAAGGATGCAGCACTGGCCCTGAAGCAGCGCTCGAGCTGAAGCAAATCAGTCACTGCTCCAGCCTTGCCCAGGTCACCATGGTGCCGCTAGGGCACTTAGCCAAAGGGGCCACTTTGGAAGATCTTCTTGAAACCTGCATTCAGTCTTTTGGTGAGTTTCTGGAACTCTTAGCGTGATACTCTGTGTGTGTGATTCTGTCCTGGCTGCATTTCTGTTATTAGTGAAAGATAAAGCCTCAGATGAGAATTAGGTATGCCATAGGTGACTGCATGTTTTATGGGGGATGTGGATCTGCATATCTGTGTGATGTATGCTCTCCTCTTGAAAGTCAAACAACCCAGTCATCTTTTTGTTGTTGTTGTGCCTGCTGCTACTCTAAGTACCAAATTTGCAAGCCTTAACAAGTAGTTATTATGTATTTTCCATTTCATAGTGATATGTTCAGATCATGTGTGTTAATGATGTTTGTTATACATTTTGAAATGAGAAGAGCTACTTTCATGTTAGATGAAATAATATTGATTTCCTTTTGCTTTACCAGTACAGATTTAAGATTCTCGCTGTTAAAAAGAAAAAAAAATCCAAATAAAACTCTCAAATGTGTATTTTTTTTCCCCTGAGCTTACCAGTTTACTCATCTTCTAGCAGAACTGCAATATATTGTCAAATGTGATTGTTGCCTGTATCCGTGGACTTTTTTGTCAATGATGCTTTAATTAGTAACTGTGTGTGTGTGTGTGTATATATATGTGTGTGTGTGTGTATATCTCCTGTTAAAGTGTGCTAGACCTGCAGGGCTTCAAGGGCAGGGGGAAGGTTAGCGTATTGAAAAAGGATTCTGAACTTATTGCAAAGAAAATATCCACTGAGCTATTATAAGCAAATTAAGAATCAGTTTTAATATTCTTAGAAGTTTTGGCTCACTACATGTGAGATGACATCTACATATATGTAAGACCTTATATAAGGTTTTAGTAGTAGAAAAATATGGATGCAAATAGTTGGATAGTTATGTAATAAAACAGTTATAAATGCAACATTATGAAAAGCTAGTAAATGATTGTGGTCACTGTCTTCCTGAATGGAGGTTTTATTGGTTTAATTTTATTCTAACAATTTTTTAATGATTAAACTGCATGGATCTGGCTGTGTTCTCAGATTCATGGGAATTCAAAGCTTATAAGGACTAAGGTGATGGAAAAAAAAAAAAAAAAAAAGGCAACTGCCTGTGTCCAGTTCAGCTATGTATGCATGTGAAACTTTCTAATAAGATTCATGCTTCGATTGGAAAATTTACACTAATCCAGTGCTGTTAAGTGGTACTTAAATTTGGCAAAGTGGCTTGCAATGCATCTGCAGGCATGATCCCAAGGTTATGAACATTTGCTTGAGTTATGATTCCTACTGTAGGAATCTTGTCTTTCACTGGGGATTCGGAGTGTTATCTGTATGTATGCATCTTCTGTGACATTGTGCACAGTCTTAAAATATGCTGGGATTTCCCAGGAGGGTATTTAAATGAATTGCAACTTACAACTGGTACACCCAGATAACCTACTTAACAAAGTTGTTTAAGGAAGGTTCTTGTAATGACCAACAAAAGCATTTTGCAAAATACATTCATTTTATCATGCAAATAAAAGGAGAGATGGAAAATAATCTGGGAGTTCTTGGGATGGTGGGAGGAACGAGTGGAAACTTCAGTAAACTGAATGATTAAGCAAGTCTTTGTTTTGTTTTTCTTTGCTTGGCACTGAAGTGGAGCTGTTACCCTCTTCTCTAATAATTCTGTTCAAATCAAGGTTCTTCAGTGTTCAGTAACACTGTCTCTTCAGTGTTAAGAACATTGGCCTGTATTCTTTTGTGTAATATTCTAGAAACCCTTTTAGACATCTGAGCAAGTTTTACTTCAATATTAAAAATGCAGAAACTCCACAAAATTATGCTGCTTGTTATACTTTTTAGTTTACTTTCTGGAAAAAAAAACCTTATTTGCTGTCTAGTGTTAAGAATAACAATATGCAGTCGATGGATTGATGCATCACACTTCAGAATGTATACTTTACACTGCATCATGTTAATACTATACTGCACTTCCTAATATTATTTGCACAGTTAAAAATAAGTATTTGTATTGCTATATAAAGAATACAGCTGAATCGATTTTTTTGTTTGTTTGTTTTACATGTTTGTTTTACATGTTTACATTTTATACAACTTTGGAGAAAACAAATGGTGTGTAAGAAAGGCTGCCGTTAGCAGCAATGTGGAAGGGCAAGGTGGTAGTCTGTTGCTGGTCTATGAAGGGCATAATGAGGAAGGTCTTGGAATCAGCACACAAATAAGTACATGTTATTTATCTTACATTTTGCATAAAGAGAGGGGAGAAAAAAGGAGAAAGGGGGGTTGTGTAAGTAATTAGTAAGGAGATAGAGGAGGGAAAAAAAAAAAAAAGGTGAAGGTAGTGAGAAAGTTAAGCTTTAACCCAGTGATGTGAGTACCGGATTTCAGGGTATGTAGAAAGAGAGCCTCTGCTAAGGTTGTTGAGGTAATCAAAATCCTGCCTTAAGAAGGTTGGGAGAATAGACAGGATTTTAGTGTTAATGTGAAAATCTGTGGGTGTGCAACAGTGCTGGGTAAAAGATGCCGCTAGAATGTGGACGGAGTAACCTGAATTACAGGAATGCTGTTGTACCTGCTGATACTAAAAGCAGAGAGATATGAGGCTTTTTCTTGGAGTGATGGTGAGAGGGTTTGTTTCCTTTAGGGAAACCCGAAAGCTCATATGGTTTAGTTAACTTAGACACCTACTTTAAGTTGATTGTTGTGTGGTTTTCCACCTCTTGGCCATCTTGAACTTAAACTGATGAGTGATAGGCATCCTTCATCTTGATAGACATCAGAATTATAGGATACTCATTAAAAAGCCAGAATAAAAACAATGTGGTGGGGGATAGTATAAGGTCATGTGAGGCATATCTGAGATAAGTGTTACACTAGTGCTTATTCAATAGTATGATTTATTAACAAAGATAGAAGGTACCAAAAGTAGAAGTTTCTTAAAGTGTCAGGAAGGGTTGGGTTGAGATGAGAAAGGTGAATCATCCTGCAAATGAAATGCTAAAGGCAAATAGAGAAATCAAGAAAGCAGCTAAGACAAGTTTTCAGGAGAAAAAATGCTGCTACTACTGCTGCTATGCTGCTACAAGATGCTGCTACTACTGTGGTCTGGGTTGATAAGGAGACCTATAAAGAACAAATGTAGACAGCACATTTGATTGCCCTAGAAAGCAGAGAGAAGTGTGACATGTAAGTGGACCTCATAGCAACTTTTTAAAGATGAAAACATGATTGTATGGAAAGAAGAAGGAGTCATAGTAGGGCAGGGCAGAAAAATTCAAAAAGGGGAGGAGAGTGCACGAGGATGAAGATCATGCAGTAGGGTCCTGAGATGATTGGAAAGATTAGAGTGCCAAGAGTGCAGAAGGGTTATATCCAGTGAAACCTCTCCACCAGAAAGGTTAAATTTGGAACAGAAAGGTCATAAAAAATTAAAGGTAGATGTGCAGTAGGCAGCAACATTGCTGAAGCTGAGTTCAGGGAAGCACAGAAGTAATTCATAGTGCTTGTTTCGGAATACAGTATCTTCAGGAGGGAAAGGAGGTTGAAGTATAGTAGTTTCTTTAGAATACGCACCCTGCCCCCTCCCCACCTGCATCCATGCAGAACATAAAATAGGTGCCAAAGAATGATTTTGATATTGCTCTAAGAGCCAATACAGCTTGTTCTTCTCATTGCTATCTGCAAAGATACTTGCTCCGTCAGCTTTCTTGTTGAAACCAAAGCCAGAATAAGGTCTAGTTTGCTGTTCCATAGCCATAGTGACTATTTAATGCTGACAGTTCAACAAAACACAGGAAGCATATGTGCAGAAGGGCAGCTCTGCTTTTTGCTAGTTCTTCTTAAAGTAATCTCCTGATGGGTCTGAGTAAATGCATCCTGAAGTACCTTTAGTCCAAAAAGTGTTAAAGATCAGATGACAGAAATATTTCAGTAGTGTTTACCTGCCGTATCTGTCCTAAACATGTCCTGCATATGTCCTAAATGTGGAAATGAAATAAAAGCAGTTCATAACACTTTACTCAAGGCTATTCTCAAGCTACTATGAGCTTAACATTTTGCCTGTGTATTAGATGTCCTGTTTCAATTTCAGCAATTCTTTTCTGTTGATCTACTCACTGTGTGTTTGTGCAAATGTACATGCATAAGTACATTAGATGGTAAGAGGTCCTGTTTCTTTCCTTTGACTTTGTCTATCTTGCCCTATAAGAATATCAATGTTTATCTTGATTAAGACTAAAATGTCTGTTTGTTTAAAGGGCTGTAATAAATACACTTCAATGCTGCTACTCAACTAGCTTAGTATATGTTAAACTAGTGCCTCCTGCATCTGTACAGAGCAAGCATCTTTATTGTAGCACTTAGGACTGCACTTGCCCGAATTGGAGGGTATTTCAACTACTATTAGACCAGGCAAGGAACGTGGCGAGGCAGATGGTTAACAGCTGAAGCATGCTCAAGGGAGAAAGGAAGTCATGAAGCATCTTCAGATGCAGAGTCGCTGTGCCACGCGTGCCTGTAACACGCTTGGAGTAAAAGGCTTTACCAAAATAGTGGACCTGTTTCCCACAGCACATGCGTGTTGATGTTAATGCCCCTTATATGCAGCACAGTTCTACGTGGAAGGCCAACTGCGATAAACAGTATAGTCAATGGTTTGTACTTCTGAGTCACTGGTCAATAGAAAACAATGTCTTTAATATAAGATTTAAATCTTTGGCTACTATTTTCAAAATATTTTAAAGTAGTAACCTCATGGATTAGCAATTTTCTTAACAGAGTTTATGTGAGTGTAATGCAATTTTTAAGTTTCTAATGGCCATAATAGCCCTAGCTTATGATGTAAATTGTTATGAACTGTCTGGTCATGTTTGTAAACAAGCCTTAGAAATTCTGGAAATTGCTTTAGGACTTACTGGGATGAAATACTCCATGTGATTGTTGTGATACGGATGAGAAGCTGCCCGTGTAGGTGCTCGCTACCTAAAACTGTGCCGTTAATCAGAGCTGCTGTTGTTCCCCTCCCCCTGAAAACAAAACATTACAGCTCTCTAGTTCTCTATATTGGTGATATTTCTGTAGTTCATTTTTCATTAATGTCATGCAAAAATATACCGAGTCTTAGAACTTCTGAGAGATAGGTAAGAACTGCATCCATTAAAAAACAAAAAAAATCACGCAAATTAGAGTTCTCTCACAGGAGTATTTTAATGATCTTCTCCTGCAAAATATAGAGATTTTATCCATTTTTTTCCCTCAATTTATCCAGAAAAATCCACTCTTTTTCTAATCTGCTTGAAACATACAATAACCAGTAAAATAATCACTGTTCCAAAAAAAAAAAAAAAAAAAGGAGGGGGGAGGATCTTTATTCATTGTTTTCAAAAAAATTATATATATTTTTTAACTTCCAGTGGCGCTGGTAAAAAAATGATCTCTGGTTAATTCAGTTAATCCAGTATCCTCTGGAGTACCACATTTTGCATAGTAGTAGAGAACAGGGTTGGTACTTCTGGTGTTTTTAAGGTAGAAGCAAAAATAGGCTTATTAGGTTTTCTTTACGTATCAGAGATATAAATTTAAGTCAAGATTTGGTTTTAATATCTAATAATGCTAAGATAGAGGAACTGAGTGATTTTTTTTTTTTTCTTCCCCCTTCTCCAAAGTATTTAGGAGAAAATAAGAAAGGCTAAGCAGTCTCTTGTCCATGAAGAAAAACATCAATCTTCAATGGAAATGCTTTATTTAAATAAAAATTACATGACTCCTGGAAAGTTTAGAAGTTGCTGCAAGTTGTTGTTTTGCAAAAGAAACGTGCAGACCCCTAGAATGCTCCTGTGTGGAACCCTCAAGCCCATGTTTCTTCATGAGGAAATGGTGCTTAGTCTGTCTTTTCCCTGCAGAGCAGGGGAGCTGCATTCAATATTAATATCAAAATAACCTGAGATCTGGTATGATTAAATGTCTTTAGGTTCCTTCCTCTGCCCATCTACCTTCACTCCCCAGAAGATGTTGTTAGGAAGCTGCACATTGATACTAAAAATCAAAATATCCTCACAGCCTGCCACAGGCATTGATGCTGCTATTTGAAGGAAAGCCTAGGAAAGCTTAGTTCATATAAACTATAGTACAGAATTGTGACTCAAAAGCAGTTTGTAGTTTGAAAAGTACATGCACACTCCCATAGTGCAGCCTTTGTCCTTTACTTTTCTCTGTTGGGTTTGCTGGGATGGTCAGTTATTTGCTTTCTTTAAGTTTGCAGAGGTTTCCCTCCAGCCTGAGAACCTAGTCTGGATACTGAAATGTCTTTCCTTCCCTCTCAGCCCCTGCTGTATTAAACAGTGTTGATCCTCTATGTTTAAAGTAATCTGGGTATGACTGTGTGAAATAAAAGTGCAGAAGCTTTAGAATTGCTTGGTGACAGAAGTTAAGCTAATGATCCAGTAAAGGTATTGTGAGAACAGAAGAGTAGTTACTGCTCTCTAGAAAGCTAAATAGCATTTAGCTATCTGTGAAGGTTGATTGTGGTTATAGCAAAAAGGTAAATAGGTATTTTTGTAACCTAATATCCATGGAAGAAACTTTTCCAAGAAAATGAAACTTATATATATATTCAAGGCTTTAATTGTCATTCGGACTCTAGTCTTTCCAATGTAATGGCCCAAAGTCAAGGTGCATTGTTAATAAAAATGAAGAAAGCTTACACTTCTTACTAAATAAAGAAGTCTCTCATTTGCTTATCTACACCACAGGGATATGAGAGAAATTGTATCATCATAATTCTAAGTGTAACTTCAGAAAAAAAATTAACTTTTATTCCTCAGTACATGAAAACTTGGATATTGATAGAATTCAGTCTCCTGAGAGTGTTATATTAATTCCATTCCTTCTTCTCAACCTATTTATGAAGTAAAAGCAAGAAATAAGACATTTGTTCTTTAGGTGCTTTTTCTTTTCTATGATATTTAGTTTAGTTTGTACATGCTTTACTGTGAACCCTTTCAGTATTTTGCTGTTTATTGCCAAGCATTTGTTAATACTGCTAATAGACATTCTGTTTTTTTTTCCAAGTCTTGAAAGGAGTAGTCTTCTCTCAAACTACTACATGAGTTAATAAAATTCTCTGTTAGGGAGGTTGGGTTGGAGGAAAAAAAGCTACCCCTTCTCCTCCCAGCAATTACTGAGGACAGAACTTGAAAATGCATCAGCCAGCAGCTCTTCGCAGGTGCTCTTTGCCTTTTGCTAAGGTTACCCTGGAACTGGGGTTGACTTCGGTAACACCCAAACAGTGATGTTTTAAGACTCAAATGTATAAACAGCTTATAGAAAGGATATTTCAGTGCCTGGTGCCATCTGTATTGCAATGAAAGTCATTTAGAGATGTGGCTTTATTAAACTTACTTCTGAAAGACGGTACTCCTCTGCCAGAGCACAGTAGTGCCTGAGGTTCAAGAGCTTTTTTTTTTTTTTTTTTTTTTTTTACTTTTTATTTTATTTTACTTCCAATTGTTTTCAATGCCACAAAATGATCTGCCTTCAAAATAGTCATTTTTTTATGGATGAAATTCTCTTCCCCCTTCTTCCAGGAGCATCAGATACATTTAAAGTTGATTATTGCATAGTGTTACTCTTTTACAAATATACAAAAGAAAACCAAAATACTTATTTAGGTTGAACAGCATACAAAATGATCGGATATGTTTATTAAGCAATAGTAAGAAATAATAGAAAGAATAATAGTAAGAAATGTACTGCAGCAGTACCAAGGAGCCACAGGGCTGCCTTGTTCCATACTACAGCAACCAATACAAGGGGCCTAATAAACCTGATGCTTTCACAGATGTGGTAATTTTACTGGTGAAAATTTAGCGTACTGCAGCTAGCTGGAACCACCACCTCAGCAGATTTTGTTTGTGGATGTTTGATAGTGATGCACAGCGTTCAGGTATGATGCGTGACTGTAGGGAAGCTGTAGAGCTTTCTGGATGGTAAAGGGTGTGTGTGGAGGAGAATCAAGGTCCGGGGTGAGTAAGAGATATTGCAGTCTAATGATGGGGCATTGGTATCACTAGAAGTTGAGTTAGCAACCACTTTTCCAAAAACAGTTTTCCACAGGCTCTGTGAACAGTAATTTCACAAATTCAGAACAAAGCTTCCCAACAAATCTGACCTTTATGAAGAAGGGACATCCCAAACAGCACTCCAGAAATACTAGAGATATAGAAACTGAGAATCAAGGCCGGGAACTGGGGCCTGTGTCATTTACATCATCTTCAAATCCCCGAGAGGTCGCCTTGTGGTATCTGATAGCTGGATACAGTTTGAACCTTAAAATGGGGCTGACACTTACCTAGGTCAATCGCATGTTTAGAAAGAAGTTCCCTACCAAACACTGCTGTTGCTGGATGAGCTGATGCCAAGCTTGTGCGCTGCGCTCCCTGGTGCGCTAGCGATTGCGGCCTCCGAAGTTTCTCGCTTGTTCCACGCGCTGGTGCTTTTGCCGGTGGAGCTCTGCTGCCAGGCCTTGCGCTTGAGCTGTTCAAAAGTTACCTGTAGCTCAACACTACAATTTGCCGCTAGAGCATCATGTTTTATAGCTATAAAAAATTCTTGAACACTCTAATTATGTTTTGTAGGCTTTCTGGAAAAGACCTATTTTGTATAAAGCTCTCTCTCAGCTAAACTCAGTACTTAAAGTATGCTGTAGAACAATGAAGATCAGTTTTGTGCTTTTTAACTTTTTGTCTTATTCTCCGTGCTTAATCTGAATTTCCAAGGCTAATGGGATGCTTTCCACCCACATTTCATTTGTTTTCTTTTGAAGTACATTTTAATTTCTCAAAATCATTCCATTTCCCCCAACAAAAGCTTTTATCTTTTTGTTTTCATTTCAGTGAATTACCCACCGAGAGCTCTTTTTCCAAGATGTAGCTTTCCAAAAATTTTCTGAAAGAGGGTAATGGCTTTCCCTTGAGATTTTTCTCTCCTAATGTTTCCTACTTTACAAAGAATAATCATTTTATCTTTTTGGATTGTGTATTATTTGGATTGTGTCTGGGCTGTTTTTTCATTGTTAACGGTCACTTCGCCTGGATCTTCTCTAGGTCATTGGTTTGGGGAGCCGTATGGTCATGATTCTGCATTTGATTTTGACAGATTGTTTCACTGAGAGAGCTGTGTGGCTTGATGGCCTTTTAGTTTTTCACACTGGAAGGAGTTGCCAGGGGGAAGTAGACTTGTGAGTTGCCAAGCTGATAGGGTTTATTCCAGCATCTTTATTTACTTGGCTTGTTGCTTAGGGTTCCGTTAGTGTGGGATTGCTCACAAAGTAGTACGCTTCTTTCCTCTCTCTGTCTCTCAAAGGAAAGAATTATTCTCATTTAATTTTGGAGTCTTTCTCATAAAATCTTTTTTGTGTGTGTGTAAGTAAGTTTATGCATGGCCTTCACTTAATGCTTTAAGTATTATAGACTTTGATCTAATAGAAGTGGACTGCTCCTTGGATGAACCATAACAGTTAGTGTTGCAAGCCACTTTAAAAAATAAAAGCCTAGAGTGATTCCCTGAATGTTTTTGTCCAGTCTACTAAAGTTGGTAGCATGATTGTCACAGGAGGGGCTCATCAACTCCTTTGGAATTAAATTTAAGCATGAGAGCCACAAGATTCCTCTTTCTTTCTGCTGCAACTAAAAAATAAAACAGTCTTTTAGCTAACTAGTGCACCATCATTGTAAAAACATTTGATTTAAGTTATTTCTGAAAATTGTTAACTTGAAATAGTGGTATGAAATAGAAGAGAACTCGTGAGGGATAAGTAAGACGTTCTACTCTCAGGATAACCAGTTATAGAAATGAAGTATGGTGAACTTGTTGATATGTAGCATTCCTACAGAAAAGGATCTCAAGGTGAAGATGGATTGTAAAAGTGAAAGTGATTTAATTGTATCGTACAACTGCAGAAAAGGCAGCTCTAGGGAAGAGATGTGTGTATATATGTATATTTATATTTTTTAAATGAAGTGTGATGTATGAAACATGCAAAGTAATTTTCTAACTCTGTTGCTAAGACTTTCTCTGGAATATTTATACAGCTTGGTTAGTAAAGGCGCAATATATAAAAGATTCAGAAAAGGACATCAAAGATGACCAGAGATCTAGAAAACCTGATTTCTGGGAAAAATATTCAGCAAGTTGATGTTTCTTAGTTCAGATAAGAGAGAAGAGAGCTTTAAATCAGGAAAATACATTAGCAAGCAGAAGAGAACGTGTGTGTATGAGTGCAGTTTATTTTGCTTGTTTGTTTGTTTTCTGGCTGCTGGAGATCAGAGCAGGACGTAAGGTGCTTAAGCTACCAAAGTTGTCACAAGACCTTGACCAGGCAACAGGTAGAAGTCTCTAATCACAGATGTTCAAATGCTGGAATAAGTTACCCATAGGGCTGAGAAATCTATAACTGTAAAATTTTAGCAGTAAATTAAATTAATTTCTGAAACATTCTTGTTTAGAGCAAACAGATTCTACATTGGAGCAGCAGAATTGAGTAAATTAGCTCCTAGCCCCGACTTCTCCATGAACTGAGGTTTTGTCATTAAAAAATAAAAGGCTATTTCCAGCTCAAAAAGTAAATGCCCTGTTTTAACTTGAGCTTCTGCTCTGTCTCAGTGATTGTCTGTCATAATTGATGAGCAAAGGACGGTGGCTTCTTTATTAATCTGATTCTGATGAAATTTGATCTATTTAAAAATGGGACAGTTAAATGACTACCTCTCTCACGGGGGTACCAAATTCCTATGCTGCAGTAATAAGCCCATAGCAAGAAAACTGTTTTATGTTTTAAATTGAAGGGGAACAGTGTGCCTATTGCCTGTCTTTGGGGAAACCTTCATGTTTACTTTATGAAGGTTTCCCCAACCTTCCTTTTCCCCAGCCTGTGCGGTGCTGCATCTCCCGTGTGGGGCAGAGGCACTGGCTCGCGGCGGCGCTTCTGTTGCAGCCCTGTTGCTGAACCCTCACGTGTATCTCCCCTGTACCTCCATATTCTGTGTGTGTTTGTGCATTTCATCAGTCACCCTGATGCTAGATCCTGAGAGCATCAGGCCTCCCAGTTTCTATATCACATGCTCCTTTAATTGTCTTTACAGAGGGACATTTATAACACCGTCTTCCCACCAGCTTCTTCAAACCGTCAGACAAAATGTTTGGCAGAAATCTTAAGGAAATCTGCATAGCACCTCAGTAGAGTAATCTGTTACTTTTAGCTTCTTGCTTAATAAGACTAGTGCCTGGCAGTTGCTTGATGCTTTCTTGCATTGTATTGCCTGTGGTGCTAGTTTCTGATGGTGGATAGAAGACTTCAGGTAGTTTATATTGGTAACTCATGTTCTTAGCAGTTTAGTCACTGGTCATATGATGTTGCAGTGTTCTGATTCACTTGGAGTGTGTTTCAAGTTGTACACTAGGTGTAGTACACTACACTTAGACTCTACTGGTAAAGACAGTGCTTATCTAATGAAGGGCTCTTAGGAAAACAGCTTTCTCTTCCTGCAAAATTCAGTTCAGCTAAGACATTCTTGGCATTCTTCCTGTTGTCTTATGCTTGCACTCATGTGAGTGGAAGGCCTCAGTAGAATGAGGCTGACTGTAGAACCAACTCTCTCGTGTAAGCACTTCAAGCATAGGTTTGGTGGCTATCAGGATGTGGTGAAAAGAAGTTCTTTAGCTTCACTTTTGAGTGCTTCGATTCCCCCACGTGCTCTAGGAAAAGTGATTCTTCTGTTGTTTCTAAATCATGGGGTACAGGGCTTCCCAAGTTGGATAACACAATAAAATAGCTGATAGGCGGAGAGTAGGATGTTCGTATTCTTGTATGTTCTGAGTCTCACCTATGCAACAGAGCTTTTGTAATTGTAACTTTCGGTGGTAAGTAAATTAGACAAGATAGTAAAACACTATCTTATCTAATAGTGTGTCTTAGCAGTGATGTATTTGTGCAGTCACATGCAGTTAAATACTGGAAAAGTTTATTCAACTAATGGATTCTCCTTTGTTTCTGAGGGTATTTGTTAAAATACCTTAATATGACAAGGGCAAATAGAGGGAATTTGTTTTGCTGCAGTAAAATACTTATGCAGTATATTTGCAGCATTCTTTTAGGGTAAGATTGGCTAGCTGAAACACACCCTTTCCACTTTATTTAGTATTCACTCAGTGGTTTCTGCTCAGCGTGGTGTGTGGTTAGAAACAGGTATACAAACGGAAATGAAAATGAGTCTCAAGAAACTTTTAACAGAAACTGCTGGAGGTTCAAGTGAATGGTGTAGCACACAGAGGCACCCTTGCAAACAGGTCAGGGGAGTTATCTTATTGACTGCAGCCTTTGCAGAAAGGCACCGTAACGTCTGAAGCTTCCTTACACACAGCTACCTTTAGGAGGTGAGCTGGCCATGCAAGTCTAGAATAATTCTCCCATTCCTGGAGATGCTGAAAGAGTGAAAAATGACAGCTGCAGAATGGCTAAGTCTCGTGATCTCTGCTGTCCCTGCCTTCCTCTGCATTTGCCCCGCTTGTGAGTACTGGGTGTTTTGCACAGAGGGCCCTGGTGCAGAGCAATGTCCTAGTCACCTGGCAGTTTGTATCTCAAGGAGTTTCTTAAGAAATGAGTGACATTATGTGAGGACCGACGCAAGGACCACACAAACTTTGACTCATGCTGTAAAACTCGTTCATAATGTAAGTCAAGAGACAGCTCAGGGTCTTTTTCAATATTTGCCTACTCACCCATCCTAACACTTTTTAAATAAGTTAGAATAACTTAGGTATTAAGACAGTCAATAATTCTCTTATATCCCCTTCTGGAGACTGCTGGTCAGTATTTCAATCATTCAATTCTCCGACGAACTGTGATTTTTGCATGTGATTTCTTAAGAACCCTGACTCATCTGGTTTCCATTTCAACTGACAGTGTGTTTCTCTCATCTGCTTGGTGGATGGTTGAATGCAATTAATATACTGAATATGATAGCAAAGAACTGTTGTCTTGTGGGAACATGCACTGATTCAGACCAAAAAACTCGTTACTGGTGATGGGCCTTTAACTCTACTGATTCTCTGAGCAGAATCTGAGCATATGTACTCATGTTTTAAAGCAGGCAATTGGATGTGCTTTATCATTTTTGCACATGACTACCACAAAGCCTTTGACTTGCAAAGATGGGCCCACGGTTAGTAATAGAATATTTATAAGCTCTTCATTTTGTCTTAGTTTAATCATTTGCTGAGCAGAACATTTAGTGTTTCTAAAGATTAGGGCCCTGTCCTGTTCTTGGAGCTCAGTTAATACCTGAAAAAGAAGTCAGAAGGACCATTAAAATGTATGCAAATCTCTAAATCTGTCTGTTAATTTAAACCTGTCACTTTATTAAAAGAAGGGGCTGAGGACGATAGACCTATAGAGATTTATTTGACAATAGCAGCGCACAGGCAGCTTTCGGCTCACCCCGTGCTGGAGGCAGACAGTTCACCTATTCTCTGGACACTCCACAGCTCTCTGTGCATCAGTCTTTATCAGACTGAAGCTACAGACAGACCTGCTTTCCAAGCTAGTTGGAGCTTTTCTAGGTTTCTAGAGGAGCCAGCAAAAGATGCTAGTGCCGCTGGCTCAGCTGCTGCCACACTGTTGGACCAGTGGATCGTGTGAACTGTGAATGCCCTTTTCCATCAGGTGATTATAGGTGATATTAGCACAGAAGGTCCAAACTGTGTTTAGCTTTGGGTTAATATATACTGTATCCGTACTTTTTTGTTGTTGTTTAACTTCTACTCTTCATGAAATAGAGCCAATCTGTCTGCCGGATTGAACTACATTTCAACTATGAAGTAGATGTACATTTCACTGTAGATGTGGTATAAATTGAATGTGTAAAAGAGAGGCTCCCAGACGGGTGCCCATGTCTGTGGAAGGGCTGCCCAGAATTTGTGTGGTGAGATTTGCAGCTGGCCCATCAGCCTAGAGTCCATCCCAGCGCGTGTTGCCCTGCGTGGCCTAAGCCGGTAGCATGTGGGGAGCAGCCCGGCATGGACGTGGAGGAAGGCGAGGAGAGGCCTCTTGGGGACAGGGTGGTGAGAAGGGGCTACAGAACTACTGTGGAGTAGAGAATAAAGGGGACAGACCTAGAGGGAATCAGACTGAAGATGCAATTTATTGTGCAAAAGGAAAGGCCTTGCCTTGGGGCCTGGTCTTCGCATTTGCTACAGTGCTTTACAAAGGCATGGAACTTGTTGTTCAGTTACTAACCTAGATTATGTTGTTCTGTTAGTGGGTGAAGTTTAATGTTCTTTTTCAGTGCTGTACAATTTATTTTTTTTTCCTGTAGAAATAGATGCTGTTTTATATGCTGCAAATGTTTTACCTGCTGCTTCCGTTTTGCCTTGTTGTGCTTTGTTGCTACATATGTAGCTATTGTTGTTACTGTTCTGAGTAACTACTATGTGTATGCTCATACAGGACAATATATTTAATATTATTCAAAAATAAAATATTATTTTATGCTTGAATGGGTATCCAATTCTGATTCAAACCAGCTAGGTTCTGTCATCAGTCCTATGCAGAAATGTATACAGAAATATATACACTTATGGTGTGTGGTTTTTTGTAAGGGTCTTCTAGATCTTTTTAATCGAATACAATGTAAAGCAATAAATTGGTACTCAGAAAAATGATGTACTTCCTACTGTCTTAAAGACAACTTAGGTGCAAGGGTTTGTTTAAAATTAGGATGCTGAAAAGGTCTCCTGCATGCTGTTTACCAAGTTTTGGTAAGATGCTGATAAGCATACTCTGCCTTCTTATTTTTCAGATTTAGAAGGAAATGCCCGTCAGAACAACCAGCTGCTAAAGATAATTCTGACCATGCATCAATTTATCATCTCCTCTGCGGACATGCTCCAGAAGCTCATTGATCTATATCCTTTTTAATATTCACCCACTGTTGAGGTGAAGTTAGATATACTTCACTATGTTGAAGTGTGTAAATAGTTAATGTATTGGTACATTACTATGCCTTTATTAAAGTACTAATTTTTAACTTTTTTTTGCTTATGATTCACAAACTGAAACTCCAGATCAGATTTTAAGTAGCATAATTCACCCCTCTTTGGCTGTAAAGGAAGCATCTAACAGCTGTTAGATTTTATTAGTTAATTACAGTGAACCTAGGTCTAAATGTCAGATCTCTCTACATACAAATAGAAGAGCAAGTAATTTTTGAAAATGTCCAGGTCTGATTGTATCACTTGGAGATGTAACATTTTCACAAATACTATTTCTCAAACAATTCAAAATTACAGTTTGCACTGAAGAAAATTAATATGTCTCTTAATTATAAAATATATCTTCTTCTTGATGTGCTGCTATTTTGAAGTCACTGCCAGGGTTCATGTATCTGTTTGCTGCCTATTAGATTTTCACAGCAAAGCTATTAAGATCATATTGGCAGTATCAGTCAGAGATCAGAGAAGGAATTCAAACTTTTACCAAACCAGATTTGCATATTTTGCATGCTCGGATTTTCACTTTGCATATATCTCCCTGCAAAATCAGTGAAAAGTAAAAACAGATTTGAATGCATTAAATAATCTGGGCTTTGGTACTTTAAAACAAACAAACAAAAAAGGAAAATATCCCTGTTTCACTATTTTCCGTCTTGAAATTCCTTCAGTGCATTTAGTTAGTTTTTGACGTTAGTTTTTGATGATTTGAGCACCATCTAACTTTAGATGCTCACTTCAGAGCGATTCAGAATACTTGAACAGCTACTTAAATCTCCTTAGCTTCACAGGAAGTGTAATTTAAGCACTTATTCTTGGCATTTAAATCTTGGATGGGGTATATCCCATAAATTGCAGTAGATTGAGCCTGCCGTCAAAGTCAGTCAGATCGAGAGAGGGTCTGCAAGATATTTTCAAGAAATTATTTTGTGTGATATTGAAAATGTATGTGCAAATCTACAGCAGAATAATCAAGATATGCGTAACACATTTTTTCAAGTGGATTTTCCATGGCTTCCAAAGAAATTAGTTACTTTACAAAAATATGTTATTTTGCTTGAAGGTCATAATAGACTAAAAACTTTTTCTTACTTGCTTTTTTTTTGGGGGGGGGGGGTTTGTTTGTTTCTATTTTTGCCTCTTCCCAGCTATGTCAGTATGTCAAATGAAAACTATTGAGCAGTTAGAGAGGTGAGCTTTGCGAAAAAAGGTATTTCAGATTTTTTTTTTCTCCACTGTTGTATCCAACTGGTTATATTTAAATGAAAATGGCATCCATTTTAGAAAAAGCTTGACTGAATCATAATTAAGTAAAGGATATCTCGTCATAAAAAAATAATTTTTCAATGAACTTTAATATTAGTTCATGTGAGTGCAGGAGTTTTATAATAAACTGTGAAGCAGGTTTCCAAGGAGCACATGCAGAAAGCAGGCCCCTTTCACTAGGCTAAGTTACGTTCACTATTCCGCGCTCAAGCCGGTATGTCAGTAACAAAGTATTACAGCTTTCCTGTTTACAACACGTTTCTTGGTGTGCATATTGTCTGTGCTTTGTATAAAACCTTAATCTGATATAAAATGACATCAGTGGTATGATTCCTATTGATTATGGTAGCAACATATAAAGCACGTTATGTTTCTTATCATACACAAATGGCTGTGGTTTCCTTAACAGTTTTTTCTACATATTTTAATGCTTTAGAAAAGAAATCTTCTATGCTATGTGTAAAGATATGTTATTTTGTGAGGTAAGAATATATTTTGCTTGCTTATTACTAGATCGTAGCTGTTCATGGGCTATAAGAATGCTTTTGCTTATCTTAAGCTGATGCTGAATAGAGAAACAGTTGGACTCCTACAGCTTTTCAAGGTTTGCTTAAGCAGATTGAGACAAAAATGCTCGTGTGACCTGTGCAGATCTGTGGAAGTGAATGCAAGAATTAATTGGATCATGATTTTGAACTGATTCTCTGTGAATCTGTGCCCTAAACATCCTTAAAAAATGACAGTGCTCAGGAATAGGTAACACTGGGTCTAGTGTTATGCTTGTAAGTACTGCAGGTCTATTTTAAAAGCAAATGGACAGGGGATATTGCAGCTATTTTTCTATGAGGCAAAACTATTGTATTTGGTATATGATTCTCCTTAGTCTTAGATCACTTCTACTGATTGTGGGTCATACTTTTTCTTTAATTGTAATGCAAAGCTCAATGTCTTGGCTTAGAGAAAATGAGATTTGATTTGATTATACTATCAGATTAGCATATGATATATCTCCTTTACATAAAGTAGGGAATAAATAGTAACAGCTAGCAAGAATAAGTTCTGTGTTTTTTTTTCTCTCTCCTTTTTATTTATTTTTTTTCTAAATAATAATTATACTTTGGTGTTGCGTGTGATCAGAGAATATTTTTGCTTGCAAGCAGCATTCATAAATATTTAGGAATGTACATTTCCATATCTGCAACAAGCACAGATTTTCACATTAGTTGGTCATAAGTCACACTGGGGAACTGGATTTTTTTATGATTGAAACAATTTAAATGGCTAGTATGCAAAAGTGTACTCAAAATATTTTATTTCTATAGGTGAAAAAAAACACTTTTAAATTTATGTAACCTTTTTCCAGTTAATTGATTAAATTCTTATTGGTGTAGTGCACTTACCTAATTTTAGCCAAATAATTTCAAGCTTTACATAGACGTGTAAAGAGATCGTAGAATTTGGCCAAATTCTACAAGCTCATAAGAAAGAAATATGTATCTATATATTATGTAAAACCAAATATACTGATATTAAATTTCTTGCAAACATACATAGTCAATAGTTCTACACAGCATTAAACCAGATTGTTTTAGCAGAAATCTAAAATTCAAAATTAAAATTAGAAAAACAAATGAGAAACAAAGTAGTGAAAACAAGAAAAAGAAACCATAAACAGGAAAACCCATCTACATCTCAGTCTTACTGATGCACAATCTTTTTCGTTCTTTCTTTTTTTTTCTTTTTTTTTTTTTCTTCCTGCATTTTCAATTTATGATAGGTATTGGATTACAGAGTTCTGGGTTATGTTCAAAATGGACTCCAAACTAAACAAAACTATGGAGGAATTTCAAGAACTGGTAAAAGCTAATGGTGAAGAGTCGCATTGTCATCTAATTGACACAACTCAAATGTGAGTGTTAGTTTCAGTATGCTTGTAAAACAAACTTTTGCTATCAAATTTCCTTTATTCAAGTATTATGTTTCTCTAGCATGGCAGGATAATGGTCCTATGGCAGGATAGTTTCAGTCAATTACAAGATAACAGTCCTATGTTAACCTATCCTTCCCAGAGTTTAGAGATCCATATGGATGAACTTTATATTATGTAAAGAAATGGAATGACTTCTAAGAGTGCTTTAGGTTGAATTTAACTGTCCTGTACACCCTGTGGTGATCCTCTATGCTGGTTACATTTTACTTTATTCAGGGAATTCAGAAGATTTATAGGGAATGAAAGATTTTGAGAGATTACTTGAAGTCAATGAGAGAGAAAAATGCATTTTAATCAGGTAAAACACAAGCTAAAAATATTTTTGCACTTTTAAAGCCACAGGTCAGCGGGTAGGTAAAGGTTATTTCACCATCAAACTCTTGATGTTATTATATTTGATTTTAGCTGTGAAATGACATGTCCTGTACAGATAACTCCCACAGCTATACTTCACAACATTTCCCTTGGCAAGTGAGCCATCCTTTTAAAATAAGAGTGAGATAGCACTGTGGAACAGTCCAACAGTGCAAATTAACACCCTGATTGGGCAAAGCAGAACAGAATTTGACATACATTCTGTATCTGGCTATGAAAAGGGATATTCAGATTTTGAAAACCAATTCAATCTCATTACTCCATAGACAAATAGCATCTTGTATTCAGAGGCAGGTCAATGAAATCTATTGAGAACTGAGAAAAGGCAGAGCACTGGGATATATTTAATGGAGACAGAAAATTAGGGACAGCAATTCTGAGAAAGCAATATTATAGAGTAATATAGTTGTACTGAATTTTCACATTACATTAAGAAAATCAGTATCTTTTTTGTGATATAATCCTTAATGAGTGAAAAGAATGTGCTCTTTAGAAATTCAAATAGTTCCGTTTTCATTGCCATAGAGTGTGAAAACAATGTAACTGCGTTTTCTGTTATGGGGAGAAGAAAAGTTTCTTCAGAAGATAACTCAGTGTTATTTTAAAACTTGTCTAAAAGAAATTCCAGGGATTGGTCCAGAAAGCTAACACAGCGTGTAAAGACCAACACCAGTAAGAAAAGGAAAGTCTCCCTTCTTTTTGATCACCTTGAGCCAGAGGAGCTCTCGGACCACCTTACCTATCTTGAATTCAAGTCTTTCAGAAGAATATCGGTAAGCGAATCATTTATTTATTTATTTACTTATTTTATTCTTGGTACATACCCTTTTGCTACAGTCATCCCTGCCCAGGCAGTGACCGTTTTAAGTGATTATGGAAGAGAGTTGGAGCAGAATCATTTGGAAAGAAGAGGAGTCAAAAATTTGATCCTCTTCCAAAAAAATCTGTTTTTAGTTTAACAAGTCGTGTAATTATGTGGGGAAATAAAAAGCCTCCTTTGACCCAGATCAGTAATTAGGGTAAAATGGGATGAAGGGAACTTGGGATATCTGCTATAGTACTAATTTCCTGCGGCAGAAGAAAACAGTATGTGTTCCTTTGCAGTGCCTTCTAAGGGATGTTATATAATTAGGAGGTCCACTGGAATCTGCTTGCCAATTTTGTTGTGTTTAACAAAATAAAGATTTGGGATAGAAAAACACTTGGAAAATGCTATTGAGATTTTACTGGTAATGGAAGGTGAAGTGTTCTGTTAGAAGACCTTTCAACAGTTCTCCTGGGTTTGTCTCTTTCTTGTTTTGTTTCATTTGTTTTGTTTTCGCAGCTTCATTGGTTATCTGATAAAACACTGACTTCCTTATGCACCTTGGCCTCCTTTACATCTGTCTGTGCTACAAAGTTACTACTATTCAAGCTTGGTACAACTTGCCTGTGAAAGGAAAGAGGGAATGCTAGAGACTAAAATCTAAGAGGATGGCCAAGTCAGTGTGATTGCAACAGTGGGGGCAAGCAGAAGATAAAAATCTAGAATAGGAAGATGAAATCTTACAGGAAGGAGACTCTCGGATTGCAGAAGATTTCAGAGTTGTGTGTAGTTGTACAGCTGTGCTTCATACTGAGCTGGAGGTGCATGGCTCTTCATGTATTGTGTTAAATTCCAAGAGCTGTAGAACCAAAGCCAAGCACAGGCAGCTGCCTGTAGGCAGTAATGATCCTTAAAGCTTATGTAACTCTGCACACTCTCAAAGCTCTCTGTAGGCATGGAGTCATTAGTGACTAATGAGCCTAGCAAGCATGAGGCACAGTCACAGGCTGCTTTGTCAGGGCTCAACAGCTGTGGAACATGGTCCCCGCGTACATTTTGTTTATAAATTGAAATTAAAAGGTTAGTTTACTGAAAGCTTGGATTGCAAAATGGCTTTATTCATTGAATATTTGCAGGCTGTGTTCATGAAATGATAAGCTGCAGAATTCTACTCTTATTAGGCAGCATATGCTGGGAAGAGAGGATGTAAATATTTAATACCCTAACCTTATACAGTGCATAGCAAGATCCTTCAGCAAGACACCGTGTATCTGGCAGCAAAGCCATGCTTCAAATACCTGTTTTTCTTTACTGTGTGTGCTGCTTACAGTCATGTTACAGCTAACCTTGTTAATAAACTCTTGCACCAAAATTACTTGGAAACTTTGAGCAGTATGTTAGAAGTAAGTTTTTTCCCTATTTAGAAAAAGAAATATCCTTTCTCAAGGAGAGAGCTGCTGGGAACAAAATAATAGGCTAATCAAACTGATTCATAGTTACACTGAAGCTGCTATGAAGATAATAATTATATAGTTAGATACTGAAAAAATTATCTATCTGTAAAGAGTAGTTTGTTAGATTTCAAGATCTATCTAAATCTGGCATTGGTTCAAAATTCAAACAATAGTTATAAGTACTATGTAATCTGAGCGACAGCACTACTTATTACTGTTAATATTTCTTCCATTTGAATTTAAGAAGAGATATCTGCTGTGATCTTTGTTTTTTAAAGCATTAATACTTCTTATTAAATGAGTGGGAAAGAAAGTTAAAAACAGAGTAGAGTGAGCAAGAAACAAACAGCAGCTTTACAACTTCCAACCTTTCCGTAAGGATCCATGTAATCCAGCATATTCTTGTGGCCTGAAGAAAGGAATATAGCTGTGGTCAAGAATTATTCAAATTCTTAATCATTCTTGTTAATAGAGAATGGATAAACAATTTATCAACAGAAACGAATGCTTCTCTTGATCTTAATGGGAGAATGGCTTCAAAAAGAATGATAATTATTCTTCACTGATGGCTATAAATATAGGTGTCCACCGAACAATTTGAGATCAATTTTAGGTTAAATAAGTCAATCTCACAAACTGCACTAAAAATATTAAAAGGTTCTGTAAACATCATTCTTAATTGGTTTCTACCCGTTTTAGATTTATCTAACTAGACAAGTTTCTTTTTCTTTTGCGTGTGTGTGTTTTAGTCAAGTCAGTGTACCCTACATACACAGACTAAAGATTTAACTTTCTTAAGTTATTACTAGTTATTAGATGACACTGCAAATTCAGTTTTAGCTTTCCCTGTAGGAGCCTAGAGGTAGTGAATATGTGCAGCCACTGCAGCTGGGAGGAGAGACCCAAAAGACCCAGATCTGCTCGTCTTATGCTTATAAGAGCCAAGACTTCGGGGACCCAAAGTTTCACTGACTCTTCCAAATTCCTTGTATTTGTATCCCTATACTTATTTACCACAAAGGCCTGAGGTGACTCCTGCAACCAGCGCACTCGCTCTCTCCTTCAGTCTGCTAGTTGTTCTACATAGAGCAGGTGCAGCATTTGTCATCTTCTCTAACGTAACAGCATGAATAAATTGACTGTTTTTTTTGCTCTTTGGCTCAAGGAGCTTACAAGGATGATCAGGGGCCTGGAACATCTGCCCTATGAGGAGAGGCTGAGGGAGCTGGGCCTGTTCAGCCTGGAGAAGAGAAGGCTGAGAGGGGATCTAATCAGTGTATATAAATACCTCAAGGGAGGGAGTGCAGAGGACGGTCATGGTCTCTTTTCAGTGGTGGCCACTGATAGGACTAGAGGAAATGGCCGGAAACTGAAACATCAAAAATTCCATAGGAACTTAAGGAAAAATTTCTTAACAGTGAGGGTGACAGAGCACTGGAACAGGCTGCCCAGAGAGGTTGTGGAGTCTCCTTCTCTGGAGATCTTCAAAACCCGCTTGGATGCAGTCCTGTGCCACGTGCTTTAGGTGTCCCTGCATATGCAGGGGGGTTGGACTAGATGATCTCTAGAGGTCCCTTCCAACCCTAAGCATTCTATGATTCTATGATTCTATGATTTAGCTACTGTGGTAGTTGTTGGATATTATCATTACATATTTTCTTGCTTGGGATGAATTCTGTCCTAATCTGTAATTCTCTAAGCACTGAGTATTTGGTGATTAGTTGTCTAGTCTGGCTTTATATTTGATGAGGAGGATGGGTGTCTCTAGAATGCAATTGCTGCTGTTAATCTTAGCTGCATCAATTCGTTTTCTAGGCAGCGACTGCTGTTCGGTGGCTGTAGGCAGCGTTGAGGTAACCAAGACAGACTGCAGTCAGGGAAACCGGAGCACGTCCTTCCTAAGCAAGATGGGTTTTGTCTTTGCTTTTTGTGGACAGATTTGTTTCTAGAACTTTGCCCTGTGAATACACAGGGCATACCCGCATTTCTAAAGAATTCAGTTAAGCCACTTTAGAAAGCCTTTGGCTATGGGAGGTGTCTTTAAAAGTCGTTTATCCTTTCTAAAGTTAGAACTCTTTTAATAAAGCAAAGCAAATATAGTATTCCTGTAAGTTTTGCTGTCTTCGAAGAATAGCCAAAGAAATTGGGGACAATGTAAGCACAGAAATGCCAAATATTTGTTTGTAATTTACTTGATGCGGCTCTGAGCTGAGCAAAGAAGAGATTTCAGTCTGATATTTAAGGTACGGAATATATCTATTGCACAGTATTTCCTTTGAAAAGCAGACCTGTATCTGCCTGTGTATCATGAGGTGCATAAACCTGAGAGTGAATTTTCATTTTTTTAAAAGTTTGCAGATTATCAGAACTACATTGTGAATAGCTGCGTGAAAGAGAATCCTACAATGGAGAGGTCAATTGCTCTCTGCAATAGCATCTCGCAGTGGGTGCAGCTAATGGTTCTCAGCAAACCAACGCCACAGCTCCGGGCCGAAGTGTTCATCAAATTCATTCACGTTGCACAGGTCAGTTTAATTTTGACATGCTTGGTCTTTATTTTATCTTGCTCTGAAATGGCTGTTTCATTGCCCTTCCCTCAAAATTATTGTTGAGTCAGCTGCGATAGAGGAGTTGGCAGCGGTCTTCTAGTTTCATACATACAGTACAGGTATTTCATGTTCATACCAAGTTTTCACATATTATTATATCCTCAATGGCACCATCACTTTCTCATGATATCCATTTGAAACGCCCATTTTTCCCAAATACTAGACTTGCTTTTGAATCAACTAGTGAGACTTCCACAGCTGCAGTTGCCTGCTGCTCTTTTCTAAAGTACAAAACACCAACATGCACTTGGCCATATTTTCACCAGATATCTCTTAGTGGACAGAAGCAAAATTGTGTTCCTAGCACTTCTCTTTGTTCACTACTTCAACTGAAGTAATAGTGAAGATAATAGTGTTACAGTTACATGTTACAGTAGGCAGTGGGAAGGACATACTGAAGATCCTTTGAAGACTTGATAATTTCACTATCAAAGTTAGTGAAATCAAATATATTGTAGAATACATCTCGTAAGACTTAGATCCAGAATAATAAAGAAAATGTAGAATTTGAATATACCTATTGAACCACTTTTAAGTAATAAATATTGGTTGTTTGTATGTCAACACAGAAACTCCACCAGTTGCAGAATTTCAATACATTAATGGCAGTGATAGGAGGTCTCTGTCACAGTTCCATTTCCAGACTCAAGGAAACGAGCTCTTATGTTCCTCATGATGTGACTAAGGTTGGTATTGTTTTGCAAAGTTTTGCAAACGAGGTAACATTTATTTTCTTTTCCCTTATTCAGTCGTATGCCAAAGCAAGCCCATTTCATTAGGTAAGGTAGGAAGGGAACCTTCCTCATCCGTTGTTTTTGGACTCTTCTCTGTCATTTCATGTCTGCAACCCTGGTTACTCTTACACATACACCTGTTCCTTTCCTCAACATTTGTATAGCTTCTCTAAAGTTTCCTTTGTAATACTCAGATATGGCAAGCTACATTTTTCTTTACACAAAATAGTACATGATAATATTCAAACACTAAAGCAGATAATTTGTTCCTAGAGAATTTGAGAACAAAATTCATATAACCTATGACAACATTGACCACCTTGTAACTATGAAATGCTAGTATAGACATCTGCGTATATGTTTTTCTGAGATTCCAGCTACTAAAAATATGAAGAAAAGCATATTTTAGCAATGAAATGGCTTTGATCACTCATTGCTGAGAAACTAGTATTTATTAGTGAATTTTGTGTGGGTCCAGGAAATAGGAACCTTGTTGGGAGTCTGTTTCATTAAGGTGTCTGAACAACCTGTTTGAATCAAAATATATTTAAATAGCTTTAGCGGACAGTGGACTTGGAATATGAACTGGAATTATGACCTCCCTTTATTTCCCAGTTCTTTTATAATGTTTAACTTGCTCCTGACAATGATTAAGAACACACGTTTTTCTTGCCTAAAAGTGTTCTCAAAGTTGTATTGTAATTCCCTGGCTTGCCACTGCTGCAGTTCCAGCTCTCGGGATTTCTAAAACCCATTTAGCAAGCTTATTTTAAATGCAGCTTAGCTTTCAGATTTTATCCTTGCAAGGAATGGACTACATATATGCCCATCATTTGAATAACGTTTTGCATCAAAAATTTTTAAAAAAGTGTTAATAGAAAGAAGGTAGAATGTTGGGAATTACTTATTGATAACATACTCTAAAATTTAACCAAAAATACTGTTTTGTTCAAGGAAGGGATTAGACAGGTACTTCCATTTGAAAACATTGGTGGACTGACCTCTTTATTAAAAGTCAACTCTAAACTGTATAGTAGTTTTTTAAAAAGAGGATATCTACTTTGCTAGACTGAAGATTCATTTGGCCTTTATAACCTGTCCAGTATACTGTTTCTTCATCCTTTTTCAAGGGGTGGAGAAAAAAAAAAAAAAAAAAACCTAAAAACACAGATGTGCCACTATTCTGGTCATTCTGTCATATACACATGGCACAGCATAAGGTTTTTCTGCGAGGAGGACTTTTAGGTGGCAATTTGAGCTGATGACCAAGAAGCCAGAGACGCACAGTCCGTGTTTTTAAGTTGAAGATGAAAATAAGACATGACTGATAACTTCTGAATTCTCTCTCAGGCATTATCAGCCAACACATTCCCTTATTTGTGAGAGTACTATTTCTTTTCATTGACTATAGGGAATCTAGGAAAAGAGGCATTTCAGGTTTGGCACCTAAGCTAGATATAGTTATATTAAATGATATGAGTACCAAGATTTCACCTGAAGCCTCGCAATTTAAATTATTATTTTTTAAATCTTTGGGAGTAAACCTAACAATAAAACAAGAAATTCTTGTACCATAAGACCAGAAATGTGTGACTAATTTTGCTGCTTCGTTTTATTTTCAGGTGTTCAATGAAATGACAGAACTGCTTTCGTCTTACAGAAACTATGACAGTTATCGACGTGCCTATAATGAGTGTACTAGTTTTAAGATTCCAATCCTTGGTGTCCACCTGAAAGACCTGATATCACTTTACGAGGCCATGCCAGACTACTTAGAGGACAAAAAAGTTAACATATACAAGCTTTACTCTCTATACAACCACATAAATGAGCTGATACAGCTTCAGGAAATACCTCTTCCCCTGGAGGCTAATATGGACCTTGTTCATTTGCTTACAGTAAGTCTGTTAGGCAAAGTACCCCAATTCTTTAAATGATTTTTGTGTACCTCTCAAGTAGTCAATGCCATTAATTCTCAATGCATAATGCTTGGACGCAGTCCTGTGCCACGTGCTCTAGGTGACCCTGTGTGTGCAGGGGGGTTGGACTAGATGATCTCTAGAGGTCCCTTCCAACCTTCAGCATTCTATGATTCTATGAATGTCTTAATGTTTTCTCTTCTAAGGAAATGGACAACTTTCTTCTAAAGTTACAATGATTTACTTGGCAACAAAGGTAGAGGTGGCTTTTCAGCAGTATGCTTCCAATTATTTCTATAAAAAGCAAAGTAAACATTGTTCTTGCTTCACTACAGTAGCAAGCATTCTTTCTGCATTTTTGCTAAGAAAGAAATATCTACTGCTTAAGCCTAAATAGGGAGAAAGCTAGAATGCTTGCCTAGAGGAAGTACACATTGAGGACAGGAGACTGCATACAAAGCTGTCTCATGTTGAATGTAAAAACCCTCGCAGGGGAGTTTAGTCTCTTAGGACATGTTGGGTTAAATGTACTCCATTTCTAGCTATCTGATGTAATACAACACATACACTGTATTAAACTAATTTTTTATGTTTCCAGTAATAGCTGCCTAGTGCTAACAGAAAATTAATACTCCCTAGCATGTAAGTCGCAACAGCTATGCCTAGTAAGTTAAAATACTACTATGTTCCTGTCTTGTTTCTCACTGTTTTGTTTGGCTTTAGTAAGTACCTCTGACTAGAAGAGACAGATAGGGCAGTTTCACTTTCTGATTACAGGCTTCATTTCAGGAAAGAATAAGTAACATGAATCACATGAGTATTTTTTTTTGCTTCTGAGAGCACTATATTAAGTGCAAAGACACACGTATAAGCAACATGTAATGAGCAAATTCTCTATTTTTTTTTTCAAATTCCTTTATCCGGGTGTAATGATTCTCTCTTATTATAACTGATTTTGGCTGCTTAAGGTTCTCACTACAGATAAGACAACCTTTTATTTTTATCAAACATTGCATATGGCCACAGCTGGATTGGTTAAATCTGAGAAGGTTAAAAAGAAGTTTTCTGAGAGTTAGAGTTGATGGGCATTTTCGCTAGAATTGTGTTTCTGGGCATAGTTGCACACTGGAGCACTTCAATATCATGGGAACAGCTTTTGTCCCAGGCTACTCATTAACAGACTGCTAGTTAAATGCCTGCAGTTACTTGCTGTGTTAATGATTGTGGCTGTATAATGTTACAAGTTTCCAGATAATGGCCACTAGAGACTAGAATTTAGAAATACACCCATTTTGAGTCATGATCAATACCTGTGTAGCTCAAGTGCCCTTTTTCTGTGTTACAGACTAAATTAATAACTAATCCACCAAAAAAATAATGTATTCTAGGAACAAATAAGTGAAGTATCAGTGACTGTTTTGGGATTAAGCTAATGTTGTGTTTGTTTTCAGTTGTCCCTTGATCTTTATTATACAGAAGATGAAATCTACGAGCTCTCATATGCGCGAGAACCTAGAAGTCACCGAGCTGCGGTAAGGGCCTTTCCAGATTCTTAGCAGAAAGACTTTTTTTAATAAGTAACTTAAATGGAATCCTTTGCATTCATTTTATTTAATATATACTAAACTGGAAGCATTTGAGTTTAACAGACTGAGCAAAATCTATCAAAGAGTACATCGATTGATGATGAAGCCTAAGCTAGAGTGCACGTGAGATTTGACATCGTCAGCTGTTATAATAGAAGCATAAATCCATTTTTAGTTAAACAAACCAGGCATCAAGCTCATGCTTTATAATCAATATTGATGCTTTTAAATTAAGAATTCTTACATGATTCAAATATTCAAACCCATGAGTGTTATATTGCTTCCCTTCCTTTTTAATAAATATGGAAAAGACAGTGGTTTATTTTGCAAAAAGCTTATAGTTAATCAAAAATATGGAATGAAGCACAACGACACTGGAAAAGTAATTATGCTGTTCTTCGTACAGTGACTGAAATAGTTCAGAAAGAAATTAGAAACCAGCGAAATGATCATGATTTATGGTCAGTTATTTCTTGGAGTGAAATATTTCACTCATCAATGGCAATTGAAACAGTCTAGTAAGAGACTAAGTAGATTAAATAGTTATATTCTAAGATATATCTGGGAATATAAAATTAGATAGCATTAGATAATCATTAGCATATAAAATTAGATAGAAAAAGCATGGAAATTATCCAGTTAGTCTATGATATAAGTAATAAGACAGTGCCAGAGGCAATCTAGGGTGAACACATGATGGTGGAAGAGACTTAATTTTTTTAAAAAAGGAAGGAGGAGAAAAAAAAAAAAACGACAAAAAAAAGGAGCTTACAGAGTTGTCAGTGAACAGTATTGATTTAAGAAAAGATCTCTCTTTCGGACACTTCAAGGAAGAGCTTCCTCTGAAGTACCAATATGGCAGTTACCGAAGGTATGATGTGGGACGAGAGAGGCCATCCTGTGTTAAAGCGTCTAGTGTAGCAAATGAAAGAAGCACAGCACTGAGATTACTTACATGTGGTACTAATGAAGTTCCATATTATTTATTTTAGCCTTTGACACCTTCCAAGCCACCAGTAGTTGCAGACTGGGCCTCAGGGGTTTCCCCAAAACCTGATCCAAAAACCATCAGCAAGCATGTTCAGAGAATGGTGGATGTAAGTATGGCAGCTGGAGTAGCTATGGAACACAGGGAGCAGGGAAGGAGTAGGAGACATTCTCAGAGCTGTGCCGAGTTCTGTGCTTGTGTCCTCACATGTGCCTGGCTTCAAATGGCAACAGGAGCCAGTGGGAATGCTGGTTTGTGTGTGTGCAGAGGCGTCCTTCCAAGGATCCCAGAGGCCAGCACTGTGTTCGGGCAGTGCCTGGAAGGCCTGGCAGGCCTCTCTCTGCGTTTCTCACTGGCTGCCATTGCCTTTTCTGGCCCCTGAGGGTTGCTGGATTTACTGGGAACTGTTCGGTACGTTCAGGGGATTTCATGTTAAAACAGAAAGAGGAAAGGGGAGGTAGAGACTGTATTTACATCCCTGCTCACATCTGTTTTCCTTCTAAGCTTCTAACATTATTTGATATTCTTTGATGGTGTTTTAGAGTGTGTTTCTAAATGAGGCCTATACATGCTCCTTGCCTTGGGGCCTATGACGATCAGTAATGTCATTCCACAGGTAGAAGTGTCAGCACAACCGCTTTCTCATTTTAACTATATCTAATGTAACATTGACCTGATTAATGAAGCTACTGCTAAGCTGCACCTGTTTGGGTCTAGAGACCATCGGTGAGAGCATTAATGGAGACCGTTAGTGTAAGTGTGTGTGAGGCCGGCCATGATGAACGGGGCAGTATCTAGGTGAGAGCTGCCACAGTGCAGAGACCCATTTAGACTGGCCGGTGTCACCTCGCCTGCAGCTTGCTACAAGCCAAGGAATTATCACAGACTTCTCCAGACTCAAGCAAAGAAAGCGGTTAGTTAGAAAGATTACTGCACTGTTAAATAAATACTGGGGGAAAGTGGGAGAGGAAACCTCTGCATATTATGGAGAACTAAAGTTACTGAGTATGAAGTCATTGTAAACTATTTTATCTTACTCAAGTCTGTCTTCAAAAACTATGACCATGATCAGGATGGATACATTTCTCAGGAAGAATTTGAGAAGATAGCAGCCAGCTTTCCATTCTCATTTTGTGTAATGGCTAAGGATTGGTGAGTATGTTAAAACCTTTTTAACCCAATTCAGCATGTGAACTTTGCAAGCATCCGTATTTGGTGGTGTGGGCTTTTCATTATTTATTTCTATAATCAGTGTGGTAAAACCATCCTCTGTTCTCCCAGGAATAGAAGCATTCACAACCTGCTTCCACTTCCAAGCATGTTGTGAATGACATCTTCATGGGTTTACAGCACTGTTTATTGGGTGGACATATGAGGAAAACCATATGCAAAAACAAAAGAGTGATTAGAGTTTCCATGTCTTCAGAAGGTTAAGTATTCAAAGTCAGGCAAAACTACAGTTTGAGTCAGCACTAGAAAGTAGTTTTGAGGTTGCATCTCATATTAAGATACTTTATTTATCCTTCTAAGCTGCATTTTAATTTGTAGGTAAACTTCTGTAGGCTGGGGGAGCAGCTGACAAGATTATTGCCATTGCTGTAGTTTTTGGTCAATCAAAGAACGGCCATTTAAAATTGTGAAAGAAAGGTGTGTTTAATTCTCCTTGCATTTTGAAGAATGAAAGAATGACTACACATTTTTTCTGGTTTATTTGCAGGGAAGGTCTGATTAGCAGGGATGAAATAACAGCATACTTTATGAGGGCTAGCTCCATCTACTCCAAATTAGGACTTGGCTTTGCTCACAACTTCCAAGAGACCACTTACTTAAGACCTACTTTCTGTGACAACTGTGCTGGATTTGTAAGCTCACTTTTTATTAAATTATATCAACAGCTTTTAGCATAATGCCTCTTTCTCCTGCCTAAGTAATCACCATTTAACATACAGAAATGAACTTAAGATAGAAGACTAGTGAAACTGTATGGAATGTCAGGTTGTTGCTGACTTTATGCCCTCTTTGCACTTATATACTCTTTGCACTTTTATACTCTTTGCACTTTTCTGTTTTAACATGACTCATCCTCCTATGTGTTTATTGACAGTGTGATTCTTTGGCAAGATTTCCCAGTTCAGAAGTTTCCCATGGGCCTGTCAGAATGCTTGCCATGGTACAGATGTGACAGGTCTCCTGCCTAGTCCAGAGCTAATAAAAATTACTGTCCTACCAACCCCAACTGGACTAGAATCATATGTGAGTGCTAGTCTGCAATTTGCAGTTCCCCAGACACTCCAGCACAACAACCACTTTGGGAGCTGTCATATATTAGAGACTACATCAAGCTATTTGTCATAAGAAATGCACATATACTTATCTCATCCTGAAGAGGTATTTCATAGTCTTTACCTATGTGTTAGGAAGAGAGGTTCTCCTCACATTGTCAGATCACAGAAGTGGATGGAGCTTTGAACAACTTTTTTTAATCTGGAGGTAGTGGAGGTACATGACACTATCTTAATCCATATTTTCTTTCTTTCTTTGCATTTCAGCTGTGGGGAGTCATTAAACAAGGATACAGATGCAAAGGTAAAATAATTTATCCTCTGTTAATTTAAATCTATAATTGATGATAAATGGCCAAAAAAAAAAAAGAAAATCCCTAAAATGCATTGCTTTATCTATGTGCCTGTTTAATCAGCCCTCTCTGGGAGTAGAAAGCTATGATGATACGAGTAAGGTGACCCCCACAGGGCTCCGAGACTCATGCAAAGACAAAGGAACTCAGACCGGAGAGCTGCAACTTTTTGCAAATCTTCATTGAATGTGAGAGTTGATCTTAGATGTTACAACAAAGCCACTAAGTGATGGAAATTTTGTTTGCAGACTGTGGGATGAACTGTCACAAGCAATGCAAAGACCTGGTTGTCATTGAGTGCAAGAGAAGATCCAAATCTTCAATTGCAGAGAGCAGCCCCACATCAGCCCCACATCTTGCTGCAAGCCTCTGCCCAATAGGGCTCAAAGAGCAGTTCCACGGTAAGGAAAGATCACCTTAGACAGGGCAAAGCAACAGTTCTAATAGTTTTGCCTGTGCTCCATTTTGTTTTAAAGCCAAGTGAGTGGGGAAAGAGGTTTTGCAGGAGATACCACACTAAAAACCTCCTGTGATACTAATTTTAAAATGAATGGAAAAATCAATTAAGGTTAAATGTTGTTCTATTTATTTTTTAAAATCACATTTAATTATTATACCTCCTATTTCTTTCTCCCTTCCTGGAATAAGATTTTGACTCATTTTGCTATGTATATTCTCCAGGACAAGAAGAAGGACCCTTCACATTTCCTAATGGAGAAGTGATGGAACACACTGAAGGCAGCAAGGACCGCACCATTATGCTCATGGGTTCCTCAGCTCAGAAAATCTCAGTGAGACTGAAACCAGCTGTGGTTCATAAGGGGACTCAGACGACAGATCCCGGACACACAGCCAGAATGCCAGAAAATATTTACCTCCATCCTGCTGCACAGTCTCCTTTCCTAAGCCCAGTCCTAAATCGCAGAAAGGCCTATGTTAAATGGGAAAACAAGGACTCCAGCCGGAAAATGAAGGAGCATCACATCTGTAAACCCTCATACCAGGAACTTGAGCAGGTAGGCAGAAGTGAAATAAACTCTAATCTACGCTGTAGTAGGGTAAAGTGGGGAAAAGAGTGGGGGAAGGAAAACTATTGGTGTTTTCCAGGGTAGCTGATTGCCTGCAGGGAAGAGGAATGAGAGGGCTCGGCTGCTCTTGGGCCTGTCTGCCTGGACAGGCCATCATTTATGTGCAGGGGGAAGTCCATATCCACCTCACGGGGTATTTGTATTACCTGCACATCACACTGGAAAAAACAATCAATCAAAAAAACCCCCACCTTCTGTAGGGAGAAAACAGTTAATACAGAAAGATGTAAAATACATTCCTTGTAGATGAAAAGAAAAAACTAAGGGGTGTAGATGTACACAGCTGTGTTTAGGGTGTCCTTTATTGTTTCTGTGCTCATTAACTACCTAGTTAAGTTTCAGATCATCTTACACACATACACACACACACACACACACACACACACACAAAAACCCCTAACTTATACCAGTCAAGTGAAACACAGAGGTGTTGAATCTAATTTAAAAATCCACTACCATTCTGTGTGTTTTTTATTTAGGAAATAAGTATCCTGAAGGCCGACAATGAAACTTTAAAGATTCAGCTTGAACAGGCACATAAAACAATGGAATCTCTCACAATTCAGAGAAGAAATCATGTTTTGGACAACACACAACACCGAGACTGCTCCTAGCAAATAAGACAGGAAATTTCCTATGGAAGAATGTAAGGCTAAAGGAGGGGTTGTGATAAAGCTGCTTTCTCAAGCAGACAGAAAACAGACTGAAGCTTTTTAAAGACAAATTATTCAGCACATTTTGCTATGAAAAATATGCTCCCAAATGTATAAATACACTCATTTGACTTTTTAAGGTAACTGTATTCAGAGCAAGGAAATTCCTATTTTCTGGAATTGCTTTTAAAAAGGAGTGACTCTGTTTCTGCAGTTCCTAATGAAGATGACATTGATTCCCCAGTGACTTGACTGCAAGCAGCGCATCTTACTGCGCAAGTATTCTGAAAAAGCCAGTTTTTAGAGCCTTGTTAACTCCAATTTGGCCCATTTCCAGGTTTTAAAAACAAACATTTCACAGAACTAAGCATTTAAATAAACCTGTAGAAATACTCATTAAGAGAAACACAATTCCTTCTCCTTTTAGCTGAAACCAATGAAAATCCTGAAGTGTATTATTGCCAGTTTTAAGAGAAATACTAAAATGAGCAGTTAAACTAATATTTGATTATTTTATTTTTTTAAGGATAAACTGACAATTTTTAAAACTTTCAGAGCTTCTAAGTCCTGTTACTCAAAACTTTACCTTTGTGAAAGTAAAATACATCAGACTAGAGAGAGTTTACACTGAATACTGCCTCCCTTTTTGTGTTTCTTGCGGTAGCTTGGCCCACTTACCTCTTCTTACTGGGCTTAAGGGGCCATGTACTTCAGATGCAGGATAAGACCATTTTTTTGTCTTACGTAAAAGTAACATCAGAGTAGCAGCATCTTCTGAGTAGAACCTCAAAGGCCGTATATTATGAAGGAAGTGCAGAGCAATCCCAGTACAGCAGTTACCGGATGCCAGAGCTTCTAACATCCTCCCATTCTGATCAGGTTCTCTCTGTTTCTTTCCTCCCTGATCTTGCATGCACTTTAGGTAAAGAGTCAAAACAAGTGTCCTCTTACATGTGTGAATTCTGTACAGCAAATGGTGCTAGTGAGGTAACTTCAGTTTGTTAAAGCTACAAAATGTACATACTGTTAAGAGATGACACAGCCAACTTTAGAATTTCATTTGTATTCCAAGAAAACCCTTAAAACTTACATCTGTATAAAATTTAATTGCATTCTTCAGAGGGTTTTGTCATCACAAATATTTAAACATCAGAAACGTATGATTTTATGAATAAATTTCTCAAAGTATACTTCGTGTTCCTTAAAACTCTTAACTTCTTTTAGAAGAACAAAGACTACAGTAAAGCAAATTAAGTTGACCTATTACATTACCATGTATACTTGGGTTTAAAATGGCATAAATGTATATTCCTTCCCAAATTTACACAAATTAGTTACAAAATTTATAAATGTTTCTATTTTTTTTAAGTATCCACTTGAAGCTACTTATCATATTTAGTGATCTCAAGTTCTTGATCTGAACTTTGATCATGCTTGCATGTCCATAATTAAGTAAACCCAAATGGAGAGACAGGAGTAGTAGTAGTAGCTTTTCTGTTAAATTACTGTAAATATGTATGGTATGTAAAGAAATGAGATGCACATGACAGAACAACAGCTTTTGCTCCTCATACACTAAACCAAATTTTTAACAGTTAACATGAAATTGCACTTTGTGGTCAATGAAGTAATCAAAATGGCTCTTGGGTCATGTTTGCAAACTTGCTTTGCCCATACTCTGTAAGCATTTTTTTGTTCTCTATGAAGAGAACTATATCAGATAGTATTTCTATTAGGTATTTAGCAGATAAAAGTTATTTTTACAAGAATCAAATTCAACAAGATAACTGTGTGTGTGTGTATATATATTTTGCATGTATGTGAATTGTATTTTCACATATATGGAACATATATCGATCCCAAACAGCACTTGGGGTCGATAGATGCTATTGCTCAATTAACTCTGCTAGCTTTTGATGCAAAGTCTGCATTCTAATAGGCAAACTGTATCTGTGGAAAAGCTAATATGAAAATCAATCCTGGCCAAACTCATCATGAACTAACAAACATGTTGGTAGCTGGCCTACAGGCTGCTGGGTTAGGATCAGAAACCCTTAACCACTGAGAAAGAGGAATAAGCTTGGCCATTTTAGCTTAATACTCAAAATAAAGTTATGACTACAGATTTGTACAGTCCTAAATGCTAACCTAGTATTTCTCCGTGTCCTCTTGCTCTTTCAAGAATCTGAATGATCTGAAAAGGGTCTGTTTGCAGGAGCCTCTCAGAGCAAGCCGGGGGCTGCCTCGTGTGCTGAAAGGTTCCTATTTCAAGGCAGTCTGTAAATCTGGAAATGTCAGAGCTCTCCAAGTTCTTCACTTGCCCAAAGCCCTTAGGTAGCCCCTTCTTACTGCTCTGGGGCCTTCCTTTTTGGCTGCGTGCAAGACCCATGTTAATGGTAGAAACTGACTGCACAGCAATAGCACTGAAACTGACAGTTACTGAAAAAAATCCAGCAGCAGCTCTGTCATGATCCTAAAGGTTTAAACTCGGAAAAAAAAAAAAAAAAAAAAAAAAGGTAGAGTACTGAGTGCTCTGTTAAAGTCGCCTCAGCACACATTGCTGATATTTAGCACCCTTTAAAATTTATGCTGTCATGGCTTGTATAAAGAAAAGCATCCTTTTTTTTTTTTTTTTTTTCTCTCCAGACTCAGCTGTACATACAGGAAGCAAAACCCAGTGTCTCCTCTCCCCCGCCCTGTACTACTGGTTTATTTTCTAAATTTGAATTCTGATCCTTTAGAGACAGAAGTTGTTTGAGTAATACTGGAATTAACATGACATGCATATTGATTAAAAAGCAGTTACCTTTAAAGTAGCTTATGTTTTTTTTGAACTATCAAAAAGTTAACTTTCTGAATTGTTTTTGTTGTAGTAGAATTCTGTTATATTGTTGTAATTGATCTGTATCAATGGCAGCTTGGAGAATTTTTGTTTTAAGGCTGTTTTAAGATGTCTGAAAAACTGTACAGATTGTAAAGATTTTATATATAGTGTAAGTTTTTGGTTTAATATTTATAGAAAAAATATTAAAATTGCACTTCACATGTCTGAGTTTGTATCTCAAAGACAACTGAAAAATGACCTACTTTCATCCTCCATGATTCTGTCAACTCAGATTACGTCTGCAGGCCTAATCTAACACCAGTCTTTAGTCTACCTAGGCCATGGAGAAGCCTTAGATTACTCTTTCAGTACTGCAGTAGGTTGAGGCAGTTGAGACATTTTTAGCACTCACTCACTAGTCCATGTATTATGAAACACAATTCCTCAGTGGCACAATTGCTCCTTTCTGTTAACAACACTGAATCTGGAAGCAGCATGATAGCCAAGAAGCACAGACAGGGCATCTCTGATAATCTGCTATGCACAGTCTATATATTCATATTTTTAAAAAATCATGTATGTTTTCAGAGGGAGAACATGAGCATTCAGTCATTCTACACTATTGGGGGGAGGGAGGGAAGTAAGGGAAGAAAAAGTGGACTAGAGACTGAAACCACAGAGTCTAGGTGTATGGGCAGAGCTGCCCTACAATCTCACACACACAGAACGTGCACGGTGTGCTTTTCATTCAGAATTAGAGAAATTAAAAAAAAGGGAAATCTCAGAAGTACTAGAACATTTCCTTAGTTTACATAAGGAAAAAAATAGACACTTTTTTTTTTACTACATAACTGAATGTTCTTCAAATAAGAACCTCCTCCCAGACAATGAAATCAGGGTACATTTATGACAGGTCCTCTCTGGTGCCACTTTCCTAAGTTGTTATCCAGTGTCTTTGCCTCCTCCGTATTAGTCAAGACATACCTGCCACTATTTGCATTAGTATCACACCAGGTTTTATCACTTTTAAATGACCAGCAGGAATTTTTCCTTATAAACACAGGAGCAGTAAGAGGTAGTAGATTGGAATCGCATTAAACTCTTTGTGAAAATAACGTCAAGCACAGGACTTTATTCTTCCACGCCTACAGTTATCAACAAAAGCCTCTCAAATCCTGAAAAATCTTTTTCCAAACCTTGATTAAACCAGGCAGTATTTTGATAGATGTGAATAAACACTAAAATGCTCACAGGCATCGATGTGAAAAAAATTACATTAAATAGTTTGAAAATACTTTAAGATTGGAAAATACAAAACTTAAGAACTTATCAAAAGATGCAGTAATGCCATGAAAATAAGTTATTACCATACACTGTGACAACAGAAGATTAAGAAGAGGCTACCTCTGAAATGTGGTGATGCTCTCTTTGCTTTTCTGCTTCTGGTGCTACACTTGGAAATTGAAATTATTTAATAAAATCTGAAAAAAAAAAAAAACTAAAAAAAAAAAATCTTTCACGAAACTCCAACCTCTTTAAGTTTACATTTTTTACAGGATACACAGAATGTAATTGAAATATTGGAGCATTTTAAATTTATAATTGGAATATTTAAAATTAATAACTAATTTAGTATTACCACTTTGACTGAAAACTCTTCTAGTCCTTTCCTTGCCCACCAACTTGTTTCAGCTCCAGGGCCAATAGTCTGGCTGAGTTAGTCATGACTCTGAGCTATTCTCCAGCATTAGGCAAAAATAAGCCCAAAAGAAAAAAAAAAAAAAAAACCCAAGTATGATACTCTGTGGGACACAGGGGCCTCTCCAGAATGACAGCAGAGGCTGACAACAGCTTGGGCCTGATGTGTGTGTGTGTAGAAAAAATAATAAACTAGAAGAAAATCAATAAACTGCACAGTTAGCAGTGGGGTGAAATGAAGTCCATGGAAGGCTTCATTATTTTAGGCGTTTGCATCCAAAGCAAAACCTTATGATCAGAAGGGAAATAAGAACAGGAGAAACCTTCTGAATTTCATCTAGAATGAAAGTTCAAATCAAAAGGTTATTGCAACTAAATAATAAAATCTGTCATGGGCTTTTTAAGGAGATCATCACCATTTGATTTTGAACAGAGCTTCAAATGCACGCAGGTTCACATGTCCCTAAAGGTGAAAGAGGAACATTAACGCCTACCAGATACAGACCCTACGTGAAAGTCAGTGATGCTAATGGTGAAACACAGGGATATACCCAGCTCTGGAGCGTGGCGGAGCGCAGGGTGTCCAGGCTGCGGTGCAGGGCCAGTGCAGGGGAGGCACCCGGCCACCACCTCGCTGCTCCCTCCTGCGCGCTCGCCCTTGGCACATAAAGAATATGTTACTACATGGATAGCTGCCTTTCTGCCACAATGATCTTAAAATAAGAAACATAAATAAAAACAGGTAAAATGACGATAAACACTATCAAAACTCACCGTGAATTTGAGTTTATGGTACACACTGTGACCTTCAAATAGTCTCTAGTGGATTTATGAACAAAATGAACTGCAGAGTATGAACTGTTACTTTTATGTGAAGTTCTGGAAAAATACGAAAGCTAATTGAGCTACTCCGATCAAAGCTTCAAGTATTTTAACATTGGGTATCATCATTCTTTCACAGGTCCCACGTGGGAAAATAAATGAAAAGCCTAAAAGCAGCATTTTAGAGTAATTTAAAAATGTTTCTAAGACTTTTTTTTCCCCTCTCAAAAAAGAAGAATAGCTTTTTGGGGGAACTGCAGCAGAATGGTGCAACACGGAATAATTAGAGTGATTTGAACATTAACCAGTACTTTTTATTTTTTTTTAAAAAAATGGTTTTATTCAGTTTTCTGATGCTTATTTTAAATAAACTGACCATTAAAAAAAAAAACACAAGCATTCTGAAAAACAAGGACGTCGTTCATCTCATTTTAGTATAAAAGTTTTGTTCAGTTAACCAGAAGAATTCAATGACACCACCAGTTGGTCTAATGCAATGATTTATACAGTCACACTTGATTCTAACCTAAACCAAATGCAACACTATCTAAATTCCTGATACCAGCAAGCCCCAGCCGCGGGTGCTGCCGGTTGCTCCGTCAGTATTTACAGGATTTTCAGTACCTTCGGTATCCTCCCCCTCCTCTTCCTCCGTATTGATCCCCGTAGCCCCCTCTGCCGCCATAGCCCCCCCTGCCGCCGTAGCCCCCTCCTCCTCCTTGGAAGCCGCCGGCACCCCCCTGGAAGCCACCGCCTCCTTGGAAGCCACCGCGGGCCCCCTGGAAGCCGCCGCTCCCCCCCTGGAAGCCACCGCCACCCCCCTGGAAGCCCCCTCCTTGGTAGCCACCACCACCCCCCTGGAAGCCACCGCCACCCCCCTGGAAGCCACCGCCACCTCCTTGGTAGCTACCGCCGCCTCCTTGGTAGCTACCGCCGCCTCCCTGGAAGCCACCGCCACCTCCCTGGAAGCCACCGCCACCCCCCTGGAAGCCACCGCCACCCCCCTGGAAGCCACCGCCGCCCCTTCCAGCACCTCGGAAGCCGCCGCCGCCGCCGCCCCCCCGGCCACCCCCCCCGCCCCAGCCACCCCTTCCGCCGCCCCCCCAGCCGCCTCTTCCACCTCCCTCCTGTCTCTTCTGCCAGGGGGGCATTTCGGGCGGAGGGGGCTCGATCTCGGTGGGTCGGCCGCCACGGTCAGGGACGCGCCCCATCAGCACCTGCACGGAGAAAACTTGCAACGTTCAGCTGGGGGGTTTAAAGGGGAAAAGGAGAGACACCCAGGGACCTTCTCTTACGGACAAGGCCTCACTCCCCGCTCTTTACAGGGAACCTAGTTCTGTCAGTGTGGACTTGGACACTAGGATTCCTAGTAACTTGCCTTATGACAGGTTATCTCCAAAAGCAATCCCTTTTTCCATCTGTAAAATGGAAATAACTGCAGCCAGCTACATAACTCATACATAACTCTTCTCTAAACTCTTTTTGAAGAAAAATACATGCTTACAAGAGGTCACACACACACATACACACACACAAATCTTCATGAAAGTTTTCATCACTATGAGGCCTAGCTTCGTAAAGAAATACTAAAAATACAGGGATTTTAATAGCATTAAATACTATATTTGCCCACTATCCTACCCTGGAGCATAAACCATCTTGGGAGGTGACCCTGCAGCACAACTTCTTTCCCATTTCCTCTATTTTTACATGGAATACTCTCCCTGGTATGTATTAGCTCTGCAAAAAGAGTTTTTTTTTTTTTTATAGACTAAGCAAAAGGAAGAACTACTTCTACTTGATTTTACGCTGAATGGAACCCCTTTGCAATGACAGTCAGGATCACAAAAAGCAAAAGGATCATTATCTGTGAATGCTGTTGGACGATTCTGGAGGAAGGATTATTGCTCATTGGATTCTGCTACGAAAAAGCAGAGGTATGCACCAAGCTGCCCACAGACCAGACATTTATTATTTCTGGGGACTGGCTAGGTTAGTCCTGCTTTCTGAAACTCGTGTTTGAAGAGAACAGCTCTGTAAAAAGAGAAAAAAAAATGCTCTGAACTCTGCCTCCTTCCTCCCCTCCTCTTTTTCATCTAAATCTACTGTCTTACCCTGTAACAAGAGAAACAAGAAGTTGTTGCAATATTATTCAGAATGCTGCAAACTTACCTTTCTTAAAGCATCAGGCATAACTAATTTGCAAAAATGAATGACAAGAAGCAATTCAGGAATTCCAATTCTTTCTCTGCTTAATATTGATAGATCTGCAAATTCCCACAGTCCTTCATTGCATTAAGAAAGGAAGAGCATACCTTGTTGATAGCACAGACTGTATTTTCTCGTGTGGATCCACTGCTTGTTCTTATGATCTTTGATAAATCTTCTCGAGCAGCAAGAAGGTGAGCTAGTGTAATAGTTGACTTTGGAGATAACGCATAGCGCTTGGGCTGGTAGATTCGTGCTATGTCATCTGTTTTGACCTGAATGATAAAAAACAAACATAACTTATTTACTAAACAGGCAGCCTACAAACGCTTACTGTAAGACACGCATCGATCTCAGTAATTTTAATTACCCAGAATGTAATGTCTGAAAATCTAAGTTATCTTACAATAATATGGTGTAAGTTGTTACCAATTCTTTTCATACCAACTAAGCTTGTGAAAAAAAAAAATGCTGCTACTGATGACGTATAATTGATGCTACAACCTAACTTACCACAACCAAAACTCACATATTCACCAGAATCAGATTCTTTGCTGTTTTCCAACATGTCCAAAGACTAACAACTAGAGTCTAAATCTCTTGAGAGAGCAGTTCAATAGCAACAGTTAATAGATCACTGCAAAGTGATGAAAATGAAACAGCTTCAAAGAAAGGTCAATTGGTGAGAAGTTTTTTTTAAAAAAAAAAAAAAAAGAAAAAAAAGATCAAAGAAAAATATCTACACAAGCCATAAAAAACTAAGATTGAGAAGGGCAAAACATAAGACTTTTCTGAACTCATTTTGGCGCCCTGTTTAACAAAAGAAGAAAAAAAACTTCCTCTTTCTGGGAACACCTAGAATGATCATCAGAGTAAATAAGCACTTGATCCTGGATGGATGGATGGATGGATGAGAGAGTAGCTGCTGCTTCTTGTGATCCCTGTTTTGCTAGGCAATTAGCATGACATTTGCATATCCATTTAAACCTGCAAGGTCCACCTTTTGGTGGGACCAAATAAGTGAAAAAGTCAAACCACAGCCCATTTGCACCAAATAGCTACAGATACCTAGTCAGTGAAAAATAACCAAAAAAGAAAGCAGTAAGTAAAAAGGACAACATACCTCTTGGCTTAAAAAAGCAAAATTATTTCTAACTCAAAATGATTTCAATCTCCAAATGCTTTTTGGAGAATTTGCAAACCAGTATTCTTACAATAAAAATAAGAGGAAAAAAAGGTAAAAAATATGAAATTTTGAATTCATACATAAGAAATATTTTAGTACCTGCACACTGTTTTGCAGAGATCTTTTTTAAAAACAGAAAAATGAATTAGCTTCCCATCTTTGCTTACTATCTTTACCAGCATAAAAATCTCTTTAAGCTAAGTTTAACTGTGCAAGTGAATTCATGATTTTTAATAGTTTTGAACGGAATAGCATCAAGTGACTCAGGATTTCAGTTTATTTAAGCAAGAATAATAAGCAGCCTAGAAATACACTTTAAATTTGAAAATTAATAGTAGCATTGATAGATCTGTAACAAAATAACACAAGCAGGAAAATCTCATGCCACCTGCAAGATAAATTCCCACATTTTTCCTGTCCTACAACATAAAATCTTCCAGTGGTAATACACACTACACACTGAATCTTTTTGTGTTTCTATCCAAATATACTTTCAAAGCAGCACAGAAGAATCTAGACTCATGTCTTCCAGTGGCATTTAAAAAGCCATATTGAATAGAGTGCTGCGCTTGTCGACACCACTTGTGAGACGAAAGAGACTTTTAATAATCCATATTTGGGGTAAACTTTCAAAGCTTTAAACCTTGTCCATCTTAAGCTTTCTACACAAGCCTTCTGTTGGAAGGAAAGTTGATCTTGCAGTTTTTAGAGCAAAAACATCTCCCTTCAGCTTTCCACATACATACCTATAAATATATATCTATATATATAGAGAGAGATACACACAGACACACACACATTCATCAAATTATAATCTTTTCATACCGTATTTCCCCAGTTTGTAAGCATCATCCATTTCTACCTCAAATATATCAGACCGGTTAACTACTTTTAAAAAACAAACAAAAAACCCAAAACAAAACAAACACATGTAGAGTGCCGCAAACAGTACAAAGAAATCATTACATTTGAATGACACCAACAAACAACATCCACAAGAGCAATTAAGAAGTTTTGGCCGACAGAAGCATTATGAATAATTATGTGTTTTTCTCATAAAAGCTGCTATTCAGGTGTTTTTTGCTGTTCACCTGACCATTTGTTTACTCAGTAGCTTTGAACCTAAGAAAAGTAGCAGCCACTTGAATAATCTCACCGACTTTGTGAGCTGTTGTTCTTTGCACCCAGCCTGTGTAATGGCCCAGTGCTTGTCTTCCTCTCTTATCTGCCAGAAAACACTCAAGTTTCTTTCTACTTTACCTGATTGGAGGCAGATAGATAGAGCAAAAAAGGGGAGGGGGCAAACTTAAATTATCAAATGAAAAACCCAGAGAAGATTGAAAATTATACTTTCAGACCTCTAACCAATCACAAAAGATTGACTGTGTCATCTAGTCAAATCTTTCTTTTTCCTCAATGGCTATGACTTGGATGTAACAACTCAGGATAAGAAACTGTTTGGAAAGAAAACAGCTGTCATGGAAGTGCTTTTACATGCTATAAAGACTCAGTAAGAAGCCCGGGGAATTGTGGTTGACTCTCCCCAGAAGAAGCAAGAACTATAGCAGAGTTCACCTTTGCTCTGTCAGACCAGCCAAAAGACTGGACTGTCACATCCAGCCTCTTCATCAGCATCCGGCGGCGGCACTCGTACTCGCTTCGAAGAGCGTCGTTGATTTTTTCCAGTCTTTCCTACAGCGTTACAAGAAAAAGCACAAATTCTATAAAGGTGAACAAGCGAAAATTAATCCTGCTCAGCAGTTAAAATGGCTGACCCCTGGTGACCATTATGACTTCATATATACAGCAGGTAAAAAAATCAACACAATGAAGAGAGGTTTTCTTACCACTTGACTAGAATTCAGAGGTTTTGTTAGCAGTGATTTTCCCACGTGATTATTTTGAACTTTCGAGAGAATGTCCTTTATCTGAAACAAAACACATACTCAGAAAACAGATGATATTTACACTTATTTCAGCACAATTTGCTGCAATCATAGCTGAATTGAAAGCAAGGAGTTTCACTGCCAATGACAGGTTTCACTTAACGAGACTTTTCTATTCACTCCAAACCAGCCCTGCATGAGCAAGTTACTTCTTGCTAGTTTCTGCCCGTCACTGTTTGGTGATGAAGAAGGCTTGCTCCTCCTGCCCTCCCGACTCAGCCGCATCCTTCTCTTTCATTACAAGAATTTCTACCTTTTGTGTTTGAAGGAACTTCCTTTATCGCTCTCCTACAGTTCAGCTCTCTTCTACAAATGTTACCATGAATGTGCACAACATCCCATGGGACTTTTGGGCCAATTGTTTTCTTTTTTAGGTGCTACATCTATATTATTGTTCCTGCAAGTTATGAACACAGTCTCATCATGAGCAGAACTGTATCTTCACTTACTTGCAGGAAGAATCAAAGGAAATCAATTAAAACAAGGCTGTATCTACAGTTAATTTTCAATTACATGTCACAGGGAAGGATTAAGGCAATACATGCGCTACTGTAAAACTTGTGGCTAACGAGCCCTCAGTTACATTCTCAAGAGGTAAGATTTCAAGTAAGCATACAGATATTTACATTACAATTTATCATAAAGACATGGTCCAAAGCTCACCCCTCCAATGTTATCTTTACTCGCTCTGTCAGTTAGCACATAATACACATTTTATAAATATTGTCTGCAGAGATCTCTAAACTGAACACAGATCAAATTCTATAGCATCTAGTATGTTGACTGAAAAAGGTACTTGCATAGCAGCATTTGATAAATTGATTCTCACATTTCATATGATTACTTATTTCTTTTTCCTTTCCTGCATGTGCCAAGAACCAAACCTGATCTCTAATTCTGCGTGAAAATCAAGGTGTGTACTTTGCCTTTACATCGCCTTCGGGAGGCGATCACTTCTTTGCAACCTTTGTTTACAAAAAGACTTTCAGGGATGTCTAGGATGGAAGTTGCGCCCATATAATTCTCATACACTCAGATTAATCCCCACCTCGTAATGTGCTTTACAGCTATACAATAAAAGAGGAAATCTGGGAACTGTGTTGCTGAATATGGTCTACAGATTAGAATTAATGCAGGTTTGCTGGATAAGAGCAGCTAAGAGATAAATACAACTCTGGGCTCCACGTATAAAAGCAATACATCTTGCGGGAAGAATTTGATGACAGTTAAAATATCTAGGTCAGCACTGTGTAATCTTATTACTGTAAAATGGAAAATGAAAGTAACTTATAGACTATAGACCAGAGACTGATAAAGGAAAAGAAACAGAGACAACTTACTCAACACGGAAAAAAAAAAATCTAAATCGTCAGAGAAAAGTTGCATTTCTCTAATGAAAAGGCAAAAATAACATATTTAAATCAAGTATTTAGAAGAAGCTAGATGATGGGATCGTAACTTTGATGTCTAGAAAACACCATGCTTTATATGCCACTTGACAAAACAAGAACAAAGCAAACATCGGACCACAACCAAAGGAAACAGGAAGAAATAAATGAAAGAATCCTCTGACTTCCCAACTGCCCTAAATTTCTTCAACCTTGATTTTAATCCATAGGTAATTTCATTAATCAAGCAACATCCAAGGAAGAATCTTTCCACTGATGAACAGGCCCAGCTTCACGTTTGTGAAGTCTGGATATGACCGAAAAGTCAAATCCAGATAACTGCATCACCAATAACGTTCAACTCTCTCACTTTCATCTGCAGGATTCTTACAAGGAAATACAACTGCAGAAGGCACTGCCCAGCCTGCTGGCCTGCTAGGGCTATAAGCGCAAGAGCTTTGATATTCATCCTGTCTGCCAGGAAACTACTGTGCTCGATGAAGGAGATAAAACTGAGGGTCTTTTTGTTTAAGTCAGGAAGAAGTTGGACGTGTTGTGTAGGTGGGAAAATATATTAAAAGTAATGTCCACATGAGTGTCATATATTGTACTAGTAATTACACTAGAATATTAAATATTTATATGAGTGGTTTGAAAGTTCATAATGTTTCTAAAAACATTTTATAAAAAAATAGTTATTGTTTTTTTTAGACAAAAATTTTGGATTTGTAAGAAATATGCAGATAATCTATTTTTACCAACTAAAAACATATCTTTACTTATTGAACATGTCATTTCTCATCTCCTGTTTTTAATTCCATGCCCCTTAATACATGCATCTTCAAAGACTCCTCAGATTTTGAAAAAACCCTGACCCTGCAAGAGAAGTCACTATATTATTTAAACTGTCAACACGTTAAGGAAAGTACATTGTCCCTAGCCATAAGGTGCATCCCACATTTGCAGAAAGATCATCAGAAACTTTGAGGATAAACTATCGTAAGCCATAATCTGCCACTCTTCCATTTACTTGAAGTGGATTTTAATTTCAGTATTTCTCCAACTTTAAAGTTCCCCTGTATTTCTGGTATGTGCCTAGAGGCTTACGCACACAGACTGCTCTTTTGCCTTGGTTGCCACAGCTACATTTATACTTACATACCTTAGGTACAGGTACCATTAAGGCTATAAAACTTCCAAAACTGTAACATGCTAACTTAATTTTGAACAAATCCTAGAAAACATCCCCAAATGTGTTTTTAACAATAGTCTTCTCATAGATCAAAGTTCAATTCTATTTATTTATTTTTAATTACAGTTTCTTTTCCCTATGTATTATTATGGGACAGCTGTTGGCACTGTAGAAAACAGAATGCAAAACAATGCTTGGGAAACTTTTATTAAGTCTTTCAAATATATTAAATAGGATTAGAAAGTCACTTTCACTGTAACTAAGCATGAAATCCACACTATCTTAACTGAAAAAAAATAAGCCAGATGTAAGAGCTACAAAGCACAACACTAGTATAGATTCTTTTGAATATTTGATCAGTGTTCATTTGAAAGTTACAGTTTTTGAAAGTGTTCTTGATTTTACAGTAGTCTTTTAAATAATCTGACAAATCATTAAAAACACAATCAAGGTTCTAATGTGCCATACCAAGAAACACTGTGCGATCTGTCCCTTTGGTAGAGTGCTCTGCACAGCCAAACTAGCCTCAGAACTACTCACACGGCTACTGACAATGCTGCAGACACCAGACAGAGTGGACATGGTGAAACACAAGCACTTCTGCACACTTAACAAAAATCACAGATTATTATGCAAGTTTTTTTCACAAATGATATATGTATTATCTTAAAAGTCGATAGCACGACTTTACACAAAACCTAATTAAATCAAAACAGCAAGGTATGTAGAAAACGAAATTATTTTAGTGAATCCTAAGAATCTAAAAAAGTAACATATGGCACTATTTCATGGGATTTTATGGGGACATTTTTTTTTCAGTGCTCTAACATAGCTACATCTACAAATGTACACAAGTAACTCTGCAATATGTCAAAATAAACTCTGAACATGTTCCATTTGAAAGTAATGAATAACGGACAATGGAACATACAGTAGAAACTCTACAACATCTACAACCACACAAAAAAGTTGAGAGTTACCTCCAGTTGAAAGGATTGAACATGCAGAAAACAAACTGCACTATTAACTCTCAGTGGTACAGAGAGGAATGAGTTAGTTTGTTACTACTTCACTGAACTAGTTTGCCACTTCCACAGCCTGAAGTGAGAACAAGTGGTATAAAACACGTGCAAATGACAGACCTGGAATATGTTGCAAAACAGCTCACAGACACTCACAAAACAGAACGGACTTCAGAGATTCTGTTCTGCTCGCTTCAGTACTTCATGCAAGCAGGCAAACCATAACAGCAACATCCTACGTGCCTATGCTGGTAACGTGATGTGGTCTGAAAAAAAATCTTGAACTTTACAAGTGGCAGCAGAAATAAGCAATTAGTAATTCACAGAAAACTTAGCAGACTCTGCGTGTGGAGGAGGTGTCACATTATTTAAGTTAAAAATAAAAAGTAGAGCCCTCTTCACTCCAGGAAAGCAATCCCTTTGAACTCTGAATTGCCTTCTGCATAAAACTCCAGTGCTAAAAGCTCTTTTTGGCACATTTCCATTTTTTCCAGATGTTATTTGCAGACTGAACCACAATAGTTAGCTGAGCTACAAAATGAACCCTGCTTACCTACCATCTCACAAATAACTATTTTAAAGGATCTCCCTTTTATGACATAACTCAGACTCAAACCAACACCAGAATTTAAGCTGTCATGCGGAAGCTACAGTCAAACCAAACAAAAAAATCCAAACATATCCTCAGAATAGCATCTCACATCATGAATTATCAAGTGTCACAGTTTTTAGCAATGTTCTGATTTTTTTCCCATTATTACACTAAACATTTTTCATACTACTCTGCTTCCAGTATCCTGCTAACTGTTTTATCTTAAATTTTATTACTGGTGGTAATTAAATATTGAAACTGTTGGTTTCATATTGATTCAAATGGCACTAAAAATAGATCTAAGAGGTATATTGATCCATAAGGAAATTATATATTGAAGCAATAAGGAATAGATCAACAAATGTGTGGCAAAGCTACATAATTGTAGAACAAGAATAACCCAACGTTTATCTTCCTATAGCATTCCTGACAAAACCAACAATTAGCTTAATGAAAGGCATTTTCAAAATCTACCCCTTAGTTTACATATACACTGATTCTGTAGTAAAACCAACAACTGGATGTAGTTCTCACTTCTAAGTGAATTCCAATTGCCTATTCCTAGAAAAGTTGGGTTTTTTGTTTTTTTGAGGTAGGCAGTTTCTTACTTTCTGTTGTAAGATCTGGTATAGCTTACTTGAGCAATCTGTGTATTTGGATAAAGTTAGAGCACATACTATTGTACTATCTAGTTGCTTGAACACTTTCACCGGGGATTTTTTTTTGTTTGTTTTTAAATCAGGTAACTGAGATCTGCTGGTTGACCATGGAGCCCTTGCCTCCTCTTCCTTTTGATGAAGTAGAAAGGAGAACAAAGAAAAGAAACAACAAACAAGCCAAACTGCCAGCCCCGATTACTTATGTCATATCACTTATCAAATATTTTTGTGCATCTGCCTATGTACCAAATTCAACACAAGAATACTACATAGGCTATGCAGAGAGATGAGCACTTCCAGGCTCCACTTTCAAAGTTGAAAATAATTTCTTCAACTAGAAACTAGCTTTAGTCCAGAGCAAAGAATAGTTCTACCCATATTTTTGTAAGAACCAGCACTGGAAACTACCTTATAGGACAGAAATAGAAAATAAAAAACAAGATGGTTATGTGGGAACTGAGTGCTATGCAGCACAAAGGACAATACCTTTTAGTTACAAGCCCTGAACATGCCAGCAGGAATTGCAGAGCCCCAATTTAATGACAATAAGCCAAGAAATACAGTCAGCACTCATCAGCCTCAGGAAATGAGTAACTGCTGAAGATTATAAGGGAGATAATTTTGAACTGACTTATTTTGTATTTTTTCCTGCAGTAAACTTTTATAGATTTTGCAGACTGATGTGCAGGTATCTAAGTAGTGTTAAACATTTGTTTCTGGAGGATTAAACAATAAAAGTAGAAAGGACAGTGAATCTCTCACAGCCTGTAACCGAGCAACTTCAATGTACTTTGGAAGTTTGGTCTTCTTGTCCTGCAATTGCAGGATTGGAGTTCTGTTCCTTTAACACGGGACAAAACTAAGTCTGTTGTGTTCCTTAACTCTAAGGAGAACGCTTATAGAGACATCAGTTTCAGTACAAAAAGAAAACACAAAAGTACCTTCAGTTCCACATTGGTTAGCAAGGCAGGAATATCAGAAGATGATGGCTTTGGGAGGCCCACTGCATCACAAATAGCTTGTACTTCCTGATGAATTTCATTGTGCTTTTCCGAGTGAGAGCCTTTAAGTTGTTTGTTGTGCAAAATCTTCAAAGCTTGAAGTTCTGTACTTAGAAATACTAGAGACAAAAATGCCATAATGGCACATATAGGGAAATTTCAATGTTTTGTGCTCACACTCTTATAACGCAAACAATTAGATAATGATAAAAGGGATTGTTTCCTCTGTCCTCTCCTAAACAAGCCAGCGTAGTTCCCCATTCGTTGTCTGAATTGCTTCCCACCTATGTTCCCATCTTTAGCCAACACCTCACACTCATCTGCTTAATCTCTTCCTTTAACTAGTGCTTCCCCAGCCTCTTAGCTCCCTGACAGATGTAATGCCACATTATTGCAGAGGTTCCTGCTGCTAGCCCATGTGTTTCTTGTCAAGCCTCAAGTGTATCCCACCACCATCACTGGATGCCTTCTCTCTCCATACTTGGTCTCAATTGGGATTCCTTTGCCCAAGCTCAGCTTAAAGCTACACTTTGCTCCTCTCAGTCCTGCTTTCAACATCTTCAAATCATGTAGTATTTTCTTTTGAGCTGCCACAAAACCTCTCAGAAAGAAGGGATGCAAGATATCAGCTTGAACAGAGCTGGAATTGGATCAACAGGGAGATGGGGAGCCTCAGTAGGTTGACACATCCATCACTAACAATTTTTAGTTTTACCCCTTCCACTTCTCCCCAGCCAATCCGATGCATGCACAGCTAGGTTGTAGTGATGTCACCCCAGTGGTGGTTACTTAAATAAGCATAATTACTTAACATCAATTCTAAAGTAAGGGCAGAGCATGCATGTATATTCCAATAATATAAAAGGGAAAAATGACCATAACTTACACAGTAGTTTAAGACAATCTTCTTTCTCTCTTAATCTGTGTTTAATATCTCCAGATATAAGTGATGAATACGGACAAGACATTTCTTTCAAAAAGCCACTAATCTCAAGCTGGAAGCTTTCTATGTCTTTATCACCTGCAGAAATAAATAAATGCAAATTAATGGCTTTTTTTTTTCTTTACAGAGATGACACATAGCAGAAGAGGAATAAGTGTATTGAAGTAATTAGTTTTCAGATGAAAAAGTTACAAGGGTCAGAACAACCAAACCACATCCATGAGTCTGTTTCTATTTTCAATGCTTGTTTTTTGTTTCAGTGCTTCATTGTGAAAAAATAAGTGGGTATATTCAAATCATATAAACTCTCATCCAAGTTCCTCCACCCCCCAGGCAGCACCAAGACCAAGCAGCACTTGGTGACTTGCAAGCCACTTGTCTACACGTGGTCCTGACTGGCACATTGCTCTGCACTGGCTAGCAAAAATGGGCACACAGAGCTACTATGCTGAAATGCAAAATATCAAAATATGGTTACAGACTACAACCACTGATATGATGTATGCAAGTACCTGCTATATATTTATGCAGTTCTAGAAAAAGCTGTGGGTTTTTTGTGGGTTTGTTTTTGTTTTGGAATTTTTTTTTAAAAAAGTCTTCATGAAACAAAACCAAAACGCAAGAACCATGTACATGATGGCGCAAGTCTCAGGTGGGCTTTCTTTCAGTTACTTTACTTCTAAACTTCAGCACTATTTTTTAACATGAGCTGAGCAATATGGGTTGGAATTCACTGAACAAACACTAAATAGTTTCAATACATTTTCATATACCATCTGTTGAAGTGATGCTCTCTTCCATATTACAAAGTGGCTTTATTTGGGAACCTAACCAAGCACAGAGCTCCAAAAATTCTGGTGAAGACAAGCCATTTTCTGCTGCTTTCTTTAGGGCTTCCTCCTCCAGCAGGGGACCTGTGTACCTGTTCACAAACAACAGCAAAGAGAAACAAATCAAACACAAAACATGAATGCTTTCTAATCATTTTTATCATAAGCTGGCTAGGAACTACACTGAGACAAAAAGTCTGTGCAAGTTACTTTTGTCAATGAACATGTAATTCGGATTTTTCTGAGCAAACCAGAAGATGCAAGGAAACTTGTGAACAAACGAAACGTGCTGCCAGAGAACAGGAGAGGCACTTTCACAGGCCTCGGGTAGGCACACACAATAAACACACAGTTCCAGGCTTTCCGTACACGCTGCACTGAGCAGAAACCAAGCACAAATGCAAGCGTGCAGGCCCAGCAATTTTCTCTGCAGCATTTTTAAACTCCTGCCCTAGAGTCCTATAAATAATAAAAGACAACTGAAAATTAAACTGAGTTTTATGCTGCTTCTGCAGATTTCACCTGCTCCGAGCCCGCGCCAAGCGCGGCCTCCCCCGCTCCTCCCGCCCCGGCAGCGCCGGGCCCGCGAGGCCGCTCGGGGAGCCACCTCGGCGGCCGCGAGGCCACAACAGCTGCCGCGGGGCTCCCGGCGCCCTGGGTAGCGCCAGCACCGTTAACCATGGGCCCCCTGAAACACTCCGGACAGGGGAAACGGTCGGACGCCTCTAAAAACGCCGCTGAGGCCGAGGAAGCCGCAGGCAGCGCCCGCGGGCAGCGCCCCGGCCCCGGCCTCCCCTCGCCCCCGCCGCGGTGCCCCGCTCACCCCAGGGCCTCCAGCGCGTCCAAGATGTCGCTCTCCATGTCGGGGCCCGGCGCCAGCTCCTTCATGGCGGCAGTGCAGCCCGCAGCGCCGCGCGGTGCCCGCCTCAAAAGGGCCCCCCGCAACTCGCTCCCGGCGCCGGCGTTCCCGCAGCCGCCCGGCCCCGCCGCGCGGCTGACGGGCCCCAGACACCCCCGTTTCAGCTAACAGCTCACGGCCTGTCCCCGCTCCGGGCTCAGCCGCCCGCTGAAACATCCTCCAGCGCCCCTAAAGCCTCAGCAAAGGGATCCCTGCTGAAAGGAAGCAAAAAGGGTTTATTTCAGCGCTGGTGCTCTACGCAGCACCAGTGTAAGCTGCTACAAAATGGAATCCTAAAAGTACATGCTGCTGTAGCCGTTTACACCTCTCTTAAATATACTGGGAAGCATTAGTTGGAAGGAAGGAGAAGGGAATTTTGGAAGTAGGCTACCTGTCAATGCACATTACATCTCTGTAATTACAAGTTCGTGTAATCTTTACCAAAAAGACAAAACACATGACTCATTTCTCCACCACAGTTAACGTGAGGTTAATCTCAACCACTTGCACAGCTACTTTTATATAAGAGTGTGGCAAATGAGGGTTGTGTGGTTGGAAATGGCCGGAGCAGCATCCCCGCTGCCAGGCCTGCGCGAAGGCCCCGGGCACCACGGTGCTGAGGGGACAGGGAAGGTCCAGGCAGAGGCCACGGGGCCGTGTGTCACCACGGACACGCTGGTTGAACATTGAGGGTACAATGTATAAAAACGGCACATTTCCAAAGATTCCCTTGTTTTGTCCTTTTAATACACACCCCCGGATAAATCAATCAAAGAAACAAACAAACAAAACATATCTTGAATTAAAATGAGGAGGAAACAGTGTCTGTTTCAATGCAGAACAAGTATACATAATTCGCAGTACAAACATGCAGCAGACAACTATTGACCACTAGAGGGGACCATGGGAGCAGAGAAGAGATGGAATAAACTGCATTAAACACTTATAAATGTTCTCCTCTAACACACAGTTGCCTACATGCAGTGCTGTGCTGTACAAGCACAGTTGGAAACTAACAGAGAGACGACGGCATGCTTAAGTCAGTGTGAGAAGCTTGTATTAAGTGAATTTAAAATAGATAAAAAAATTAAATGCTAAAATGAAACAACTTCTTTACACAACATTTTTGCCCCTCCTTTTTTTTTTGTTATTATTATGACATAGAGTAAGCTTGTTTAACTTCCAACTTCTGTATGTAAACAAGTACTAGCCATTTAGCCTGTTAGAAAAAAAAAAAAAAACGAGATAGTGTTCCTTAGACTTGCTGGCATTTGAACAAGTGTAACTTGACAGTTTAAAAACAGATTATAAAATTGATGTTAACCCTTGTATGAACTCTTTATTCTCTCTTAGGATAATTTGAAGGTACATACCTTGGGCTGTACCACCCTCATTAGATCATTGTGTGCTGGGACTGCTAGTTTAAATCATTCTATAAATAAATTGCACCTATGTTGCAAGTGAAGTGGATGGGAATGATAGTGTACTAAACCTCACAGAAACTGTATGGATTTATACTAGCTGCAAGAATTCCCCCATTATGTACCTAGAGCCACCCTGATTTGCTTGAAACTGGCCCCTTATTACAAACATGTGAGTTAGACATCAGCCTTTTAACTTCACCCACACCAAACCTAGTCACATGAAATAGTGAGGCAAGTTCTTGAGCTAGAATGAATTCTTTCCTGAAATTATGTGTAGTGATAAATTCTGCTGAACAAAATTTTCAGTTTCTTGAAAATGGAGGGAGTAAAAGGACTGCTCTCAAACTATTTTCTCGGGCACACGTCTGTGCAAAGACAGCAGGGAAAGGCCAGAAGTGGGCAGTGCTCAACTCCACATACCCCTCTGGTGAGAGCGGCACAACCTGAGACAACACTGCTCGCTGACTGCGACATCTTGACTACTCCTCCTTCTCCAGGACTTGTCCAGGAAGCAGCTTCTCTTCATTATCCTCCAGGTGTAATAAAATCAATAAAGCACAGTTTAGCTCTGTAGTGTTATTGATCTAAACACACATAGTCGAAGGTACTGAGATTTTTGTCACTTACTTTAAAAGGAGTAGAACTGGGAACTTAACTATCACAGCAAGATGTGCATTTACCTCTTGGTATCTCTGATAAAAAAGTATAATTACAGCTCTATAACTACAATATAATTGCAGCCCTGGCATCCATGTTTGTCCTTTAGCTTCTGTGTTTTTTCTCCAGTGGTGCGTTACAAGAGAAGAATTAGGTCTACTGAAGATATTCCTAATGTATTCCTAGATTTCTTCTTCTTTAAGTGAACTCTTGCACTGAATATATTTATTTGTTGGACATAGAACTTTACTTCTGAAATTTCTCTTGCAATTTTTTTGTTTGTTTGTTTTTAAGATGAGGTGAGAAGACCATTTAGTCTCTAGATGTTTGCAGAGGAGAAGGCTTAGTACTGGTCATAGTTTTGTGGACATTATTCCATTATGAATGAGACTGAAGCCTCCAGCTACTGCAACATATGCTACTAAGTGAGCGAAAAAAAAAAGAAAAAAAAAAAAGAAAAAACAGACCTGCAGTAAGTCTGGCCCCTGCTGTAGCAAATGCTCAGCCTGGCAGGACACAGCAATGAATATTCCAAGTTCATATTTCTCATTCTTTCAAAAATAAACTATGCCCATTTTGCTCATGACACCATATGGCATGAATCACGTCAGTGAAGCATTCATCACATTGTGATTTACACTGACATTATTTCTCAGAAGTTAAGTGGTGAGGCTTCACTGTGAGGAGCTGCGTGTATTGCAGTCTTTCTCTGTTCTGTTTCACTCATTTCACTGAAAAGTAAGTTTCCATTTCAGCAGAAAGCTAGGGTAACGGATGAAAAAAAGAAGCCTGAAGTGGTTTTGCTTATAGGTTTTCTCATGGAAAATTAATATCTTCATGAATGTACACAAAATTTTATTCAAGGCTTTTATACTCTTTTTATATATATATATATATGATTTTTTCAGTGGTACCTGTTGCCTTTGGAAGAAAGTAGAGCATAGAAAAGTCTCATCATGCAAACACAAATTTAATTGAAATATGCTGAAGATATAAATGAAGAAGGCATGTGCCTGGGTATGTGGGTCACCTGAGAGGGATTCCCTGAGGTCAGAAACCTGCTACCACGTCCCCACAACCAACGTCAGTTGCAGTAGGAGGTTACGGAGTATTCCAGGAATGTACAGTGCTAGCCTATGGATTTGTAAAGGTTCTCTCTTCCAGCTCACGACTGTCACTTTGTATCACTACCTATTTCTTTATTCTATGGATCTGCCATATTTGAGTGAAATTGCTGGAGTTTTTTGTGTGTTTGTTTTGTTTTTCTTGTTAGTTTCTTTCTGGTGAGCAGTACAAAAGTCAGAAAGGAAGATCCTTTAGCAGATAGTGAGATAAAATGATGCCTGTGCTATCCAAATACATAATGTGATCTTGGGAAATCACTCAAAACTTTCTGTGCATCCAGTGTTATCTGGATGTTTAAGCTGGTAGACCAGGATTTAATGAACTTAAGAAATAGTTATAGTCATCATACTCTCTTCAACTGATAAAATATTAAATAGCAAAATGTCTATTCTAGTTAAAATAAAAGACAAGAAACATGTGGGACAGCTATTAATGGTAGGAATCTTTTGCTTCTTAAAAAAATCCACATCAAAACATTATAAAGTGGCAAATGTCAGGTCCTGAATGTAAAGCTGAGAGCTGCAATGTATGAGACATCCGTTTCACTGGGGCTTGACTCACAAGTCATACTTCACAAACTGTTGCAAAACTGGGTTCTTAACATATTGGAATAAAGATTTTTAACAAGCTTCCATCTGTTAAACCATCAAGTTGGCTTGCTATGATCACGCTTGCTGTTTTAATAAATAGCCAGCCTCATTTTTCAAACCACAGCTTCAAATTATTTTGGTGGATTTTAAGTTGCACCAGTTGTGGCCAATCCTGAAAGGTTTGCATGGCTCGTACGCTTGGAAGAGGCTGCACCACAGTGAGGGCCCAACCCCATGGCCCTGTGGCGTGGAAGAAAGGCATCCCAGTGCTGTTTAGGAAGGGTGAGCTAAGAAGCGACCTCAGGATAACCACTTCCTTGACTAATGGTATTGCAAATGAGACATAATTGGTCTCAAACAGGAAGGGAGTGAACCACTAAAGTCCGAAAGGAACTCCCTGTCTGGGAGGTGTCTTTGCCATGGACAAAAAAGCTACTCTGTTAGCATGGGAAAATGAACTGAGAGCATATTTGTCTTCTTGTTGTGTGTGTGTGTGTCTGTGTGTGTGTGTCTTTTTTTTTTTTTAATAGCACAAATGAAAATGTAAACAAAGAAATGTGCCTGCAATGAAATCCTATTCTCCCTGTAAAGCCTACTGCAGTCACGTTTCTAATGGAAAGGTCTCAGTAGTTGTACACAGGCAGTTTGCAATGAAACTGGTCATGCAAAGGCTGGAATAAGCAAGATTAAAGCCCTATATTTTGTGTCTTGTAACAGAAATCTAATCTCTTTTGAATATCAGAAATTTAATACACTCACACACAGACATACTCATATATTTACATATGCACACATAAAAGCAAATGACTAACCTTTATATTTGGGATTGCAGTTAGATTTTAGTTTTGAGGCTTTCTCTTTTAGATGATTCACCTATGCATTGCTTTTGTGAAAAACTCTTAACCCATTTCTAACAGAGTCTGCTAAAAAAAGATGTAAGCTATTTATGGAAAGCTTATTTTGTTTGGTTTCCAAACTATAGGCATTTTTTAAAGAGTAAGTCAGCCTTTTGGTTTTCTTTCACCCCCTTTCACCCCCTCTGTTGCTGTTCCTTGAGAGCTGTGGGTGGCCGATGAAGCAGTGACTATCACATGATGTCACTTAGCAACCTGATGTTCATAAATAGCAACAATCGTTTTTGCAATGGCGATTTTCCCCCATCAGGAAAAATGCTTAGACCCATTCCATTCTGATAGTGCCAAATTCTTCCTCTGACCTTCTAGTATATTTATTACTTGCTCTTTCCTTTTTTGGCGGGTTTGATTCCAAATGATAGCAGCTGACGTGCTTAGAAGGCTTCTCATATATTTCTGAGCTCAATAATAACATACTAGAATAATTATTAGTAACTTCGAAGCTCATTAAGAATAGCCCTCTCTCCCTTCCCCCAAATGCCTGTACTGCATAAAGTTCAGCTGACCTCAACATGCTCTTGCTGGGATGACATCAGAAGGGCCATCCACAAAGGACTTTTTTAACATGTCTTTTGGGAATATGCAGGAAGCTGAAAAATTTTTCAATTCTCTCAGAAAGAATCTGGCAGGATTTGCATGTGTCCACTTAATATTCACACAGTCCTTTAAAATATCAAATGGACTGTCAAAGAAGCGCCTTTGTTAAATGCCAGATGTTTGCCAATAGTGTCCCATCACAGGAGCTGCTAAGACAGAAGCAAGAGATAATATTATAAGCTAAGAAATGTACAATTGTGCACACCCTTGAAAAAGATCTTGCAAAATTTGCTTAGGAAATACAACAAAGTTATGCAACAGCCTAAGCCTAGCTTGTCCCCAAGGAGATCTCTGTCTGAGAACACAGTAAAAAAACAAATACTCTTTGCAGCATCCGTTCCCCTCTGCCTAACCATATGGTTGCTCCTTGAAGAGCTGGGGGCTCTGTATCAGGGAAGAGTGTGTTACGAAGATGAAACCAGGACTCTGACAGAATCCGTGCCTGACTACTCCCACAAATTCTTCAGCTACTGAATACATACCCTTCTCCCTTTCATTATTTGTTTTAATTCATAGGAAAGGTAACTAGTGGCTAAACTACACAGGTAATGTTTTTCTCTATTGTTTTCTTTTTTTTTATTATTTAATATACTAATGAACAGAGAGATAAGAGAAATTCAAATCTACATTCGAAGTATGTGTCCCTTTCTCCCACAGAGCTCTACACAGCTCCCATAGCACTCACTATCTTGCATCTGCAAACTTGTCGTCTGAGCCATTTCAGGGCCACACACGCAAGTCTGGAGAATGAGCACAGCACAACTGGTCAGAACAATCTTGAGATTTCAACTTCTGCTTCTTCTGGCCCAAGGAATAGGAACCGCGGGGGCTACACCACTTCCTCTTTTCTGAGGGAAGTAAAGAGAGCGGTAGGGGCTCTAAAACCTTAACACAGCTTGGCAGGGGAGGCAGGCACAGTGATCCCTGTGGCATATCGCTTACTGCTGGCTTTCCCTATGAGCAATCAAAGTAACACTGCTGTCATTAGAGCTCAATTCAGCCAAGTTGAGATTTGGTGTAAATCACGCAGAACGACAAAAGGAGAGAGATATTAGGGTCTCTCTAGATGAATGTTTTAGTCCCTGCCAAAGCAAGAGGATTTTTCTTTGATGCAGGCATTTTTATGCTGTATGCGTGATGTGATTACTCATGGAAATCATCACATTCAGGATAAAGCATATGCTGGTTGGAGACATAGGAAGAGCAGTTCCTTAGCCTGATTATTTCCCAGCGTATTTTATTTGCCTCATAGGCCTTTTATATGCTAGAGTGTGAATTAGAGTTGAAGTACAGCTAAATGAAGGACAGATTGTGGAACATAACACAGCTGAAATCACAAACAGTGAGAGCTGCAATAAAGATGATTCAGGAAACAAGAACGTTTCATACTCTCGTATGTCAGTAGATGGTGCTCTGGATACTAGCTGCACAGCCACCATACGTGCACAGTTTTATGCAAAAGGATTATTGCCTACCTTTCCCTTGAATCAAACTGAATTCTTTGACTTCTAGGAAGAAATATATAGAAATTTATAATTATAGTTATATCAACTTAAAAATATATCTTCAACTAACTTAAAAATACATTTTTTTTTCCTTCCCTTAATTTCCTCTCATCTCTTCCTTTTGTTGAGACATATTCTTAGAAGGATTTTGCTTCAGTCAGTTTTCTGGCTTCTGTATCAGCATATAAACTAGTAAACAGTAACAAACTAGTAAACAAGCTTGTTTCACAACTTAACCGGTTTTCACTGACCTCCGTGCAACAGCAGCCGTATGCACTGATCTATTTACAGCTTTATTTAATAATGGTGTTCCTTGATAGTCTTGCAAAACTCCATTTTAGCAATAACTTTTTTTTTCCCCCTTTGAATGATAACTTGAGTCCTTGATGCTGGTCTTCACACACTACCTTCCCCCTTTGTTTCTGTTGTTAGGAGGCACCTATAAACATGTTAGAATTAAGGAAATATATTTAAGAGCTCTCTCATGGGAGTTTTTGCACATCTTTGTTTTACTTTTTAGTATACAGACATCTCTTCAGACACTAGACCACCTAGAAAAATTCCAGCCATAAATATGAATACAAAAATAGCATTGAGACATGCCTGAACCTTTTTCTTATTAGCTTTACTAACATAAAGAGTTTAGCATGTTGCAAGACGGGGCTCTCTGGAAACAGTTACAAATCACAGCCTGTGTGAGGTATACAGGTCGAAAATATCCCACTGGAAATCGCAGGGTGTCAATGGAAATGTCTTCTTTAACTTTGCTGGAGCTGATGCAGAGTATTCTGTAACCCTGGGTCTCTTCACCATTCCTTTCTCACAAGTGGCTAACTATTGGTGATCTTTGCTGTCTTTCTAAAGATAAAGATTAAAATAAAGATGATAAAAAGTATTTATGTATGTGAGGAAAAATCTCCTGCTTTTTAGTTGGTGATTGCAGTGAGACACTTCTGTCTTTCAAGAGTAAACATGTGGTGGAAAATCGGGAAAAGAAAACAGCGTGTAACAGCAGAGCAGAGTTCAGTCTCCAGGGCTGCTAGTCTTCCTGCAGGCGAGTTAACAGTGGTGCTCAAGTCTGCTGTGTTTAGCACATCTAGGTTGTCTCTGCTGCCTAGGTGCATGTCTCAAAAAATTTGCCTATTGATTCAGCATCTTTTTTTTTTAACACCACTTTGGGAGTCCACAGCATCTTGGTGATTGCTCCATCCATTAGCTCTTCACATCATCGCTGCTAGGGCCTAAGGCTGGGTCCTACAACCAAGGGAGAGCTCAACTGTGCTGAACTGTTTGGCCCATCTTTTACATCTGTCTTATTGGAGAATTTATGCTGCAAATTGATGTAGTAGATCAAAATGTGTGGATTAAAAAGAAAGGAGTGTATTTGGTGACTCTTCACGGAACTCTGGCAGGAGCTGCAAGGCTGTGTGATATGTTTGCAACTCAGTGCCTGACCATGTCAGATAACCTAACTTGACAAATGAAATATTTTTTATTGAATAGGTTTATATACTTTCAGTGTTGAGTCAGTGTGGGAACTGAATGTGTGTGTAGGCGCTTACAGTTAAGACTTTGGTTTAGCAAAAAAAAAATCCTTGCTCTGAAATGAGCAATCTCTGTGCAACTCAGCTTAGTGTCCATCCTATCCTTACCTGCTAGAAGTGGTGTGAAAAGAAATACCTGGAAAGATTAGGCAGTATAGAGGTATTACAATCAGACACTTTTCACGTGGAGAAAATACATATTTTCAATTAAGAAGATCAAAGTGTCTTCCTAGATACTACAACCGTGGCAAATGTTTAAGTGACGACCAACTCCAGAACCAAGAAGATTAACAGCATTAGCTTTATATGCTTGCAGCCAAACTCTTCTCCCACTTAGTGGAATTCTTCCAGGTTTCTACTCTCTAGCTTCAGTGAGTTACTCCAGATTTAAACCAGTGTAAGCAGTGGCAAGTTAAAAATACTTGTGCCACAACTGGCCTTGGAAAACACATTTCTCTGTGATAGACATTTAGCTGACTGTAGAGGCAGACAGCATGTCTTGCCCATAGTCATTTTATATTTGCTTCTTTTCCTCCGTCCTTAAAATGAGTTCATGACTTCATGACTCTGAGAGTAAATATCTTCTATAATGAATACACTTTTTATTCAATATTCAGAGGAAATTAAAGTAAATGTTGCATGTAGTAATTCTGCATGGAAAAAGCAATAATAATTATTTGATGAGAGAGTTAATATGAAGGGCATTCAGTTAGTCCTGTGGTCTGAGGTAAATATGGCAGACAATCAAGTAAACCTAATTAACACCATAAAACAAAGACAAAACTTCATTAGCCCACCAATTCCTGACTAATCTATTATTTTCTTCAGAAAACCATTGCTTGAGAAGGTTAGGGTAAATATACTCAAATAAACCCAGCTGCATAAATGAATTGTCACATTGTACTGTTGAAAGAGCCCGAACAAAGATTTTTTGCTCCATTTCCAAGATGTCTTTGGTCTGGAACTCTGTGTGTAACTTATTTTGCTTTTTGGGGGTGCTGGTCCACAGCCAGCTAAACACGAGCCAGCAATGTGCCCAGGTGGCCAAGAAGGCCAATGGCTTCCTGGCTTGGATCAGGAACAGTGTAGCCAGCAGGACCAGGGAAGGGATTGTCCCCCTGCACTCAGTGCAGGTGAGGCTGCACCACGAATACTGTGTTCAGTTTTGGACCCTTCAGTACTAGAAGGACATTAAGGTGTTGGAGAGTGTCCAAAGAAGGGCAACGAAGCTCGTGAAGGGGCTGGAGCACAGACGTTATGAGGGGAGGCTGAGGGAGCTGGGGTTGTTTAGTCTGGAGAAGAGGAGACTCAGGGGAGACCTCAGCACTCTCTACAACTACCTGAAAGGAGGCTTTAGTGAGGCTTAGATTGGTCTCTTCTCCAAAACAGCTACCAACAGGACAGGAGGAAATGGCCTCAAGTTGCACCAGGGGAGGTTCAGGTTAGATATTAGGAAGAATTTCTACACAGAAAGAGTGGTGAAGCATTGGAATAGGCTGCCCAGAGAAATGATGGAGTCCTCGTCCCTGGCAGTGTTCAAGAAATGTGTAGATGAGGCACTTAAGGACAGGGTTTAGCAGATATGGTGTTGAAGGTTTTACAGCTCAACTCAATGATGATTCTATGATTCCTTTTCATTCGAAATAAATAATCAAGTATTTTTAATGAAACTGCCATGATGTAGCAGAATTTGGCTCAGTCTTTGAATCTAGACTCTTGCAAGCAGTTCCTTGCTCATGCAAATGGACCTTCAGCATTTCCTCCATTTAAGACTATATGAAGCAAATATACTTAATGTATTGTTTTATTGTATTTTATCTTTTTAGGTGATTATCCTATCTGCTGTGGTACATCCCGTTCATTAAAATGTGTCGGACGCTACATCACCTGAATGCAATCTTTCCATGAATAAAGTATTATGGATGGAGTTTATACTGTATTTTGAACATGACCAAGTTAGTTCCTTCACGTTTTATAATAGAGTATTGGAGAGTATACTGCAGAACATCAGAGGATGGACTATATGAGACCTTTCTGAAAGTACCGTTCTACCAAATGATATGAAATGGAGCCCAGAAAAGTGACTAAAGGATAAGAGGCGTAACATAGGATGCTCGTCCTGTAACACTTCTCTCTTTCAGCCCTGCTTTGGAGGGAGGCCTCTGCCAGGGGGTCTAGGCCCCGCTTGGTCCCTCACACATCTGGAGTAACTGGGAAGACCACTAAAATAACAATTTCTTGTGTTTTGGAAATCTCAGATGTGTCACACTGTAAATACACTGCTCAGTACCTTTTTAACCTAAGTTTCTTCATCTGTAAGAGTAGAATAGAATCATTTTTTTTTTCCTACTTTAAACTCAGAATTTGGCAAAGTGTTGTGCTGTCTGATCAGGACTTAAGAGCATTAACTATAAACTTCAGAACTGTCATTGTTTTGTTTCACACAGATGTGACTATGCTGCACCTCGATTAACCTTTCCATGCACTCCATGATCTCATACTTCGTTAACTGTATCACACTTTTTCTATTAATCCTCCATGCTTTTTTCTAGTGATAAAATATCCTTTCTAATCTCCCAGTTAAATTTATACAGAAATGATCCAACCATCAGTCTTTACAGGGTCTAACGAGTAGTGAGTTCTCCACTATTAAGAATTAAAGCAAATTAGGAGAGATATGTGCCTGTCATAAGGAGATGGTCTGGAACGACAGGAAAAGGGCAGCAGCTTTAAATGAAGAAAGGCAAGTGAGGTAATAATGATGAAACCACAAAACAGAGCTCCAGCACAGGGAGTGAGCAACGAAAATAAGGAAATAAAAGAACTACTGAGCTAGCTCATGAGACATGTTATTACAGTGAACATCATGCAAGCGCTATTTATTTTCCTTAACATTATGGCCACCTTTAAAGTTGCTATGACAAATGTGTGTAAGCTTTTAATGGAAAGTGGGTTTTTTTTTTCCTTTTTTTTTTAATCTAAGAAGGCATCCACCAGCTCTCTGCCTACTCAATTTCTTAAATTACATGCCACATAAATAACTTTATTGGCATGAGGTAAATGTTAATGATAACCGCTTATGGGTTAAAACATAATTTGGTGAATGTTCAGTGTTCTGTTTGACATTCGTCCAATCCATACACTGAAATCTACACTTCTACATCTAGAATCAATACCGAATTATACAATTTTACTTAAAAAAAGTGTTGACTTGAAATGTGTTGCATAATAAGAGCGCCTAAAAAGAACTTCTATGGCTGGAGACCTACCCAGAGATAAACGGAATATGCACAACTCCTGCTGGATTTAAGGAAAGTTAAGGCTGTTTTCATAACTAGCCTTTCAATGGCATTCTCTTTTTTTCCCACTGCATTTAAAGACTCTTATTCATGTATGATGATAAATTTTATGTAAGCTTCCAGCAGCAGAGGGAGTAATGGGGGGAAGGAAGCACAGCTCCATGCTAATTACAGTAATACTATTACGTGATTTATTGATTGAGGCCTGATTCAAGCTGAAATAGGTGTAAGATACCAGCTGGAATGGGTATAGTGGACAGAACAAAGAGGAAAAGTGGAATTGTGACAACCAAAGTCAGAGAATGAGCTAAAAATAGAGCACAATAAGGCCCTAGGAACACGACACACAGGAGGCTCGCACATTTGCAGTGACTCTTACCAGGTGGTTATGTAGTAATCCAATTCAGGAAGCTTAAACCAGCTCTTCAGGGGCTTTGGCAGCATACAGAGCAGGTGAGGGGGTTCCCACCTGGCCTTGCAGCTCTTTGGGCTAGATTAGTCTCGCAGCATTTAAAGTTCTTCAGGTAGTGCTTAGTAATGTACTTCAATATGAAAACACTGAATGGTAACAGAGTGGGATTACAGTGGGGTGTCTTGAGGAAAAAAGAAAAACACATCAAAAACAAACAAACCAACCCTACTGTATAAAGACAGTTTATGAGCCGTTTTATCAGCCCTTAGCATTTCCAGGGAACTGGATCCATTTTACTGCTGAACCTCAAGCTGAAGATACACTGCCCTCTAACCTGATAACTAAAGAATTACGTAATATTATAATTTGGAAATGTGACAGACAATTTCCTCTTTTCTGAAACACTGTTTATGAGAAATTTTTGGAAAGTTTTTTCTCCTAGTTCCTAATGGGATAATGGGTATAAAACTCCACTACAGTCTGTACATCTTGGCAGCAGAATGTGATTCCATTGCTGGGATTCCCGATGAAATCCAACGCTGCCAGTGCTGGTAGAGCAGCTAGGCAAACTAAAAGCATCAGGAGGCTTCCAGCCACACTGCAGGAACCTGTAAGACTGCAAGTGATATTGATTATGCTGCTGTCTGATGTTTGTTGTCAGAGATTCAAGCTTATAACAGGCCTCCTAAAGAGCTTGTCGTGACTCTGTCAATAAGAGTCTGGAGCAGCATGCATATGGAGGAGACACTTGTATAAACACCCACAAAGTTAGGATGTTTCTAATGCTACAGGTGGCAAATAGTGTGAGGGAGGCCCCCAGCACACATATTTGCTACTCAGGAAACAAGTCTGTGTGAGCGAACAAGTGTTTGAAAATAAGAAAAAGAACAATTTTGGGGATGTATTTGGTGATCTGAGAGACGAATCATCTGGCTGTGGATATTTTGCTTGAAACACCATATTCTGTTTCAGCATTAACAAAGGAACTTGGTTCGTGCTTGGTTCACATCTGCCCCATTTCTCACTCTAGTCCATTAAAGGCTTAGAAAAATTGAAGCAGCTCTACATAACTTCTCTAAAAAGCTTCAGACATTCAATAAATACCTCGCCGGGAGCTATTTCACCTGAAGATGACTGTGAATAAACCATTTTAAGAGATGGACTACAGTCTTATCAAGCTGACTGCTAAACTGCTACTTGCTGTCTGACACAGCTAGAAGATACAGAAGTTTTGGGCAAACTAAAGCTTTTGGAAGAAATTAAGCCTGTCCATTCAGCAGGTTTTTGAGTTCATCACATCCTGTGTGAGCACAGTTAAAATTTTTAAGCATGTTCTTCGATGTTTAATATCTATGACTGCTACAAACTACTATATTCCAATGTACAGGAAACTTGGAGAACGACACCAAAGAAGACATCTGGGAAGAATCTTCACTTCCATTTGGACTTCACCATTGGACATTGCAAACAAGACACTAGTAAGCGTCATCTAACAATCAGTATCAGAAATAGAAGAATCTAAGACCTCTATTTCAGGTATTGTGGAGGAAGTATAAAAGGAAGAAACGACCTCTAGAATTCATTTAGACCTTTAAACACCTCTGTACTCTAGCTATGCCCACTACAACTGAGCAGTGCCTGTTGATGCCCACCTCATCTTGGCTCACTTTCTCCACTTTTGAAACACATCAAGATTCCAGCAAAGTGACAATCCATCTTGCGTGATCTTCACTCACTGACCTGTTGTTGCAGGTTATTGAGATACCACTGTCCAGAAAATGAAACAAAGCTTACTGAACAGTAACACAGCCCCATGTTGTTCCCAGCCCCATTTCAGGTCTTGTTTAATGTCTGGTAAGTGACTAACCAGACATGTCCGCAGCTGGTAAGATACTGCATGAAGCACTGATCCTCCAGATCAAAGGTTCTGTAGTTATATCCTGACCACTTTGTGCAGTGGAAACGGACAAATAATTAATTGCAAGATGGATTGCCAGCGATGAGGCGCCATCTGATCATCCACATCAATATGCAAACTGAAATTCTCTTTAGGCTGCATAATAGATGCCAAAACTTCACCACATCCCGGAACGGGGCTCACTGAATGGTCTGACAGCCAAGACTTTCATCTCAAGCGATGCTGTCTGATGGCACGTCAGCTGCTTTGCTTTTGCAGACATGAATCACTCATGATGTCAACCTTTCCTAAATGACCTTGGCAACACATGGGAACAGTTTCACTTAAATGCTCTTATGTTCACTCACCACACACTATTTTGAGCTGGCCATGCTTAAAGATCTCTTCTACAATACAGTCATTAATTTCACAGAGCCCATTTTTGCAAGGCCTGACCCAGGAAGAGATCCATACACGTAGCAGGCTGCAGCTTTACTGTTTACAGGCTGATTTCACCTTGATACCTTGCGCAGAGCAGTTCTTTAACCTGCAGCTTGGTAAGGAGGCCTGCGTTTTGTGAAGGTCTGTTTGTGGATACGTGATGGTAAGACATATCACAACTGATTTACCACGTCATGTGTGAAGCAAAGAGCAAGTGCATATGGTGCTGCCCAGGGGCCTGCACAGGACTCAGCTGTGCTACTTCGTGGCTGTCCCATGAAGGGGGACAGTTTCTGTGGGCTTCTTAAAGGATTAAAAGTAGATTGTTAAGTGCAGGGGTTTAGAAAGAGAGCAAAAAATCAAGATATTGGGGCCTTGTAAAAATCAGTTACCAAACGCAGATAACTTTGCCTTTGAGATCATATAGCACAACTGAACCCTAAGCCTTAGGAGTATATTAAAGGTGGCATCTGGACATTGCTTCAGCAGATATATAATTAACTGCAAATACATGCACTGGGCAGTCTGCATTCTAAAGGTTAGCTTGAAAGATCTGAAATTACATCAAATGATGTATAAATACAAAGCCCAAAGATTCAGCAGGTACATACAGGCCAGACGTCCAGGCAGGACTAGCTGTAGGCAGGGATAAGGTAGGCAGCCATTGAGGAGGGCAAAGAGATGTTGTTAAGAATGTTGCATCCCGCTCAGGAAAGTACAGCATTGCTGTAATGTTATTTGTTTGTCTTGGAGCAAAAAAAGAAATCTACTTCACTAACTGTTAGGCCTCAAGGCTTACCTTAGCAATGAAAGATCCATAATTAATACATTTAGGAAGACCATACTGTCAGTGATCAGAACGGGCGTCATGCACACAGAAGTCTGAGTCAGACCAGAAATAGCAGGACAAGTGAATGAAGAGGGCAGAGGGGAAAACAGAGGCAAAAGGCCCAAAGGGATGAGACTGGAGCAAATAAGCAAGCACCTTTTGGGAAGAGCAGTAGATCAGTGGGGAAAAAAGCTCCCCATTGCAGTCATGAAGGACGCTGCAGGGAAGACTTCAGTTGTGATCAGTGTATTATATTATATTAAGCTGATGGGGCAGAGGTAACATTTCAGAACTGGATGGAGGTAAGATAGTACACAGCGGCCTGACCAAGACAGTACAGTTCAATTGCTTAAAAGTTTCCTAAAAATACAGAAAGTGCCGAAGTTTGTAGTACATTCCCAAACTTTGTAAGAGAGCTAAGAAAAATAAATGGGCCATTTTAGATAAATGAAATCTATTCTAGCAAGAATTTGAGACAAATATTTGTCTACTTCCATTGCTGACACTTGAGCACGCATGCATGACTTCTAGCAATATTCTGCCTGGCTACACTGAGGAAACTTGCCTCAGACTCCAGCCAGTTTTTAAAAATGCTTTTAAGCTAGATTGGAAATCTGTAAAAGGTTTGGAGGACCTGAATTGTTACTCAAGTTAGGAATTCTGAGGAAAACCTTTCTATGCCAAAAGCTCATGTGAAGCAGCTGTTCGGAGTGGATGCAAACACCTGTGCATAGTTTAAAGCTTCATTAAAAATATTCATATTTTAGAACTGTGTCAGTACAAAGTATTCTGGTATACTGGTGAAGATTAAAGAGAGTCATTTGGTGATACTTAAAATATTCACACATGAATTGTAGGATTTGCGTTTAATTGAGAGGCAACATTTACCAGGCATAGCATAACTTTTTTTTTGAGACTGCTGTATCTTACTTCTGCGAATTTTTCATTTTCTAAGAAAGAGATCACAGAATTGACATGATCCTGTCCAACCCCTGCTCATGGCACAGTCAAAGCAGGTTGCTTTGGTACTTGATTAGTTGAGTTTTGAGCATCTCAAAGAACAGAAACTCCAGAACCACCCTGGATAATCTGTTTCAAAGGCCTTCTGGCTACAATCTTCATAACCATGAACTCAAAAATATGACTTTTCTTTGTTGACACAGAGATGTCTTTGCCAATCTGCCAAGAGTGAAAATTGTTCAGCAGTCTGACCACGTTCAAACAGGGGGGTAATGGAAGAGCCTGGAGACCTGTGCCAAGCAGGGACCTATATCCAGATGCACAATCCCAGACCAGCTGGAAATTTGGGGACACTATCTAGTATGGAGAGTCACAAGCCAGACCCTAATAGACATCACTATCTACTCAGTCACACTGTGAGGCTCCAAAGAGTCCAGAGAGGTCAGAAGCTGCATGGAAGTGATCAGAAAGCTTGATTGAAATTTCTGATGAAGAACGTTTCATCACTGTATCTTGTGAATATTGTATCATTTTGACAGCTCACACCGAATAAGCTGATTTTGTGAACAGCACCCAGGACACTCTTCCTCCCCTGCCTGCCTTCTCCCATCCCCTCATTCCACACACACAACACTTACCCTCCACCGCGTGCACACATCTCCACCTTGGGATAAACATTCCTGCACCTCATGTCTCCATCAACTTCCAAGCAAGTATAGGTTAGCCAGATCCCACTGTGGATGTTGTGATACATGCACACTCCCTCCAACCTGCAGGAAAAGTATGAAACGGGGAGCTATTCTTTTCCTCATGCATTTACTTGTTGTGTCTTTCCAAGCTATTAAATTCCATTATGTAGCTTGGTGCTCCTAAGTGGTGGCTGATGATGACATACCTCTGTTACAGACTAAAGTCTTTCCATTTGGATATAGAAGTATACCGTGATCCATGACAAAAAGATGGTTTATATCACTGGTTGGTGAACCAGTGATATAAAAATACTGAATATTATTTCTTATATAGCAGACTGATTGCTAAAACTTTGAAAGCTGTCCTTCAAAATGTGCCAAAAGTGCAATTCTGGGAATAATTTATAGATAAACTTTAGCTCTGGATTAGACTCATAAACCCCAGCACTTCAGTTTGATTTACCAGTCAACAAAACAGCCTCTCAATCCTCCCCTAACCCTTACCTGTCCTTTTTGTTTTTGTTTGAAATCAGAAGATTGTTTGTTACCCATGAAATTAATCTGACAAAAATCTGACACTTCTTAAATACTTAATTCTCAAACATCCCACATGTAATGCTGAGTCACTTTCTCACATGTGACCCTGCAATCATAAAGTTCAAGTTAGAAATTGGTTGGATGAAGAGCAGTTTTCCCACATATGAACAGTTTGAGCCAGTGTCCCCCAAAGCTCTCCTGGGAATTACATCATAATTGTAACCAGTAGGAAAATATCTGCAAAAGCCAGACACAAATGAAATTAAATTTAGAATAATCCATCTTAAATCCTGACCACAGACCTTTCAAATTACCAAGTCCTATGGATTTGTACAGGTTCATCTTCCAGCCATTCTTCTCCATGAGCAAGTAAGTTTTCCTTGCCTTCCTGGTCTATTCCTGATTCTTTAACTTATACAAAGCTCAAAACTATATCCAAACATTTCTGCATTGGGACAGGGCAGGAGCTAGTAGAAGATGTGCTGGACAGCTAACAAAAGCTCAAACACACACAATTATACAAAGGAATTGACAGCTCTGTGCTCCTGACACCTTCGGAGCACGAGGGCAAGGATACACACCATGTATTCACAAAGCAACCTGGTGCAAGCACATTTTCATTTAAAACATTATAGTGCCTCTTAAAAAAAGGGTTCTTGTGATACAAGATGTAAGTCCTTGAAGTTAATGCTATGTTTAGGCCTGGTAGACCTTGATCGAGTAAGATGATTGAATTAATTTTACCTAGTAAGTAAGCAGGATATGACAGCAAAAAGACTACCTGTATTTACACCTTTTTACTCTGTTCTTGAGCCACTACTTTTAATTTCATACACACCATTTTGAATAATGCCAACACAGAATGGAAAAAAACAAGTCAATTGTTTCATTTTAAGATAGTTTTAATCAGGTAATTACGGGAAAAAACATTGAAACAAGGGTTTTTTTTTAATGGTATTATCTGCTATGTCAACTTACAAGATATGATATAACAAACCAGTTACAAAATTAACAACATATTTACATTATATACTGAAAGTAACAAGCTATATTCTTACACGTATAGGAAATACCTATGGGGTGAGTTAACTAAATTATACACCATTTAGTAGAAAGAAACAGCAGTAGAGGTTTTAATGGAAACAATATACACGTGAGGCACTTTGAGGTCATTAGGGTGGAAAGCAAATGACATCAGGCAAAAGAAGAAAAGTTATGTACAGTTTATACTGCAGTTTGTACTCAAACACAAAGGCAGCTTCTTCACTGAATGCTTTGATTTCTTAACTAAACACAATTCTTGCAATTACAGAAAAGAAGCTTTTGGGGGCGGGAGGAAAGCTTATATTTATCAGTGCATCAAGGAAAATGGAACTTTAACCACCCAGCTGCTGGACTAACAGTACCATAATGCATCCTTTAAAAATTATTATTTTGTTGTCAGCCTCCACCTTGATCTTCATTTTACTATCAACATCTCACTGTACTGACCACATAAAATGCCATTAGCTCTGGAGAGATTTACAGTCTAATTTAAAAGCCGTGCATCATTTACATGGGAATTCAACATTATCCTCCAGGTACACATGGATGGACCATCCCGAAGAGAACACATCCGAAATGGGAATGTTAACAGTCCAGCGTGCAAAATGAAGTCTTTCTTCTAAACACCTCCAAAAACCTTGCTGTAGAGCAGCCTGGGTTACGCCTCTGCGCAACACCCCTCAGCGAGCCCTGGCCACGGCCCTGAGCGTCGCGCCGCCGCGCGGGGAGATCCCACGGGAACTGCAGGGCACGGCCGGAGCGCTGCTGCAGCCGTGGGCACTGCCGCGGCGCGCACTGCGTGCGACACACACCTGCGGGCCCATTCCTGTCCCAAAGCAAGCGCTGGAGCCCGCCTGCCGCGCTCCTTCACCCTTTCCAGTTTATTTATTTCGCTACCAGAAGGCGCTGCAAGAGAAGAACATGCCAGTGCAGCAACACACTCAGAGGGATTTTCATTTCCTTCCTGATTTCCTCTGCTCTTGTGTAACAGGCTGCTGTGCTGCTATAAACCTAACAAAACCTACGATTAAAACATACTTACTTTTGATTAACATGAACATTTAAGAGGCATAATAAAAATCAAGAGTTGCTGTACGGGTCCAAATTACTGTAGCTTCATAGCTAAAATGTATTGCATTTTTGTAGCTTAAGTTCTGCCCCAACAGCCAGTTACGTTAAGTCCCTGTGCAATCCAAGCCTATGCCTGAATGAAGCCGGGATTTTCTCCCCAGTAGATGGTGCACGAGCACTGCCACCTCCCCCACGTCCTTTCAAGGGGAAATACTTAATTTTCATGGTAACTGAGGCTTTCAATAAACCAGGGAATTGATATTCAGCGATGGTTTCCCAAGGCTTGGGTGTCCCCTTCAAGCCACACAAAGCTCTGCTACATGCCTGAAAAACTACAGTTCTGACGTCTGGTGAGGAATAAGGACTGGAGAAGCAATTTCTCTTTTCCCTTCCAAAAGAAGGGAAGAAAGTATTTCTTCTTCCCTTAAGAAAGTATTTCAGAAGAGAGAGAATAGATTTTACTTGCTGACAGAAGCAGGAGAGCAGGAGATGCAAGTGTAAGAGCCACTGCTGCAGTGGGGTTGCGCTAGCTCCACTTTTCATCGCTTACCTCCCAACTGCAGAAGTGGGGAAAGACTCCTAACGTGAGGAAACACAGAACATGTGCATCCTACTAACAGCAGCTACTAACACCAGTGGGGCGGCTACGCATCACTGCGGCGCTTCAGCTAACGCCGACGGGGCCGCGCAGCCTCAAAGGTCCATCACAAGAAGAACAAAGGAAACGTAGCTAATTTCATTAATATTTTTTAGATGAATCAAGTCTTTAGAAAGTAAAGCAAAAAGATGAAGACACCGCTCTAGCAGCAAAGTGGTTAAATGCAAATGGAAAATATTAATGCACACATTCAACAAAAATATTAAAGCATATATGTTGCATATAAAATACAGTACAGGACCAGGAGTTTCACTACGTTGTATAATACTCAGAGGAAATTGTTAAACTCATTTCTTTCTGAAGTATATACACAAACAATATGACTCTACAGCATTTTCCTATACAGCCAGCAAGTTCTTTTCTTCGGTTGCTCATCTCTGTCTTCACGTTGAACTATGAACCTAGCACTTACAAATACTACATTTCTTTCTTTCACAAGAAAAACATTCCCGTTTCACCAAAATGTTGTTTTTTAAAGTTAACAGTCTATTCTAGGTAACTGTTTAGCTGAAAATGTGTGAAGCACGAAAATCAACCAGAGTAGCAGCTTTCAAATATATAAACAGTAAAAACCAAGACTGCTGCTACAGTATCGTGTTCTTGGACTTAAATTAATCCAATCAACTTTTAGTACAAAACTAGAAGCTCTTTCGTAACTTCTACAGTTATCAATATATTTGTCTTCTTTTCAATGTGAAATAATACTTTGAGATGATCTATGTACATAATGTGGTCAATTCAAGCTGCAATATAAATATAAATGTTTTCTTTTAAAAAGTATTTTACAGGCAGATGGTATATACATTTGCTCATTTAACTCCTGGGCTACAGAGAAAAATTAAAGGCATTGATACATGCAGAAAGAAAAAATACACAAAATATACTGAAAAAATGCATAGGAAATGAGAAAAGTAGAGTCATGTGCATCTTTTAAAACCAATTAGTTATTTTGTTTGCTCAGCAACAAGGGTACTGAGAACAGTCTGTCCCACTCCAGCCAGGATACCAAATAGACACTTTCCTTAATGAATGACCGACTATATTAGTTTTACATATCTATAATGAGAAGTAGATGTTTCTTACTTCACAAGATAGCAAAGCATGTAATATTTTAAAAAATTTGCTAGGGATTAATCTGCTAAATTCTTATCTGAAAATTAAGCATTTAGTAAATACAAAGCCGTAACAAAAACATAACTCAACCACCCACCCATACACACACACACACACTTCACTCTCCCTTCCTTCCAACCTCCCTCCAAGTTCACTCACTTAAGAAGTTCATTCCAATTTTGCCTGAGCTATAATTTGTTCCTCAAGCTAAGTCTTTTGCTGTTTTTTTTTCTTCAAACAAACAAACAAAAACCCACAGTAGTTTTGTTCTTACCCATTCACATAAGAAAAGGTTGCAGTTCAAAATAATGAAAACAATTTCACTTTTGTTATTAATCTTTTGTTTTAATCATAGTACTTGATAAACAGCTGAACAGGATCCTAGTTTAACAGAAGGATAAACAAGAACACTGATGACAACTTGTTACAACTGCCTTAATGTACCTTTTGCTTAATGAACATTTGTATACGTAATAAAGTATTTTTGGAGGACACCCCAAAAGAAAACAACTTGCTGGTTGAACAACAGAAACAACTTCCTTTTTGCTATTATGTTTAAATCAAAGTCATTTATATATAAAAATAAATGTTATGTTCTAACAAGAACATTTTAGACAATTACATCTGTGCTTAACAAAAAAAATATTGGTCACTCAAGACTAGAATAATTAATATTTTAAAGGTTTTTAGATTATCAGAATGTATGGATACAACTCAACACAAACTGTAGCTGAAGGGAAACAGGACTGAAAATATCAATTTGTCCACCTGGAATAAAAATGCAACTAAAACTAATTAAATATTTAAAATACTATCATGGAATGTGACAGTAGATATGGTCCATACCTACTATAACAGAGGGAAGGAAAGTTTAACATGTAATAATTCGTACCTTACACATTTAGTTAAATATAAACATTTGTTATTTATACATAAAGTCGCTTCCAAAAAACTATTAATAAGTGATTTAGTTGCACTTAAAATCAGCTTCATTTCTCATTTGCCAAGTATTAACTTTTCTTAATCTTAAATCAACTGTCGCTAGTGCACTTTTAGTTAAAATTTCCCCTCAGATAAGTTTTAATCCTTTTAAAAGAGCCCCTTCACCTAAACCATGAATGTACAAAGTGGCAAAAGTTAATCCCTTTTAGTATAATCGTAATTTATATACTCATTTTATAGCCAATAATAAGAATAGGCTTTCCTTTGCAAAAACTCCTTCCCAACTCGCAACGAATGCCATGCGCTCAAAGGGAATAGTTAGGCATGGCCAGCACTTGTAAAATGCCAAGGTCTGACAAGTCCTGTTGCTCCTTCCGCATCGAGCATCTCTTACACGAAAGGCGACTCCCTTCAGCTCGCCAAAAAAGCTTTCACAAATCCAAGTCAGATGCTTCCTGGAGACCAAGGTTATTCCGCAGCTCTGCCCGCGCCGGCCCGCTCACCCCGCGGCCTTGTGCTTGCCCCCGCAGCAGCCGCACACCTCGCCGCAGTGGTGGCACGCGCGCAGGGGCAGGTAGCAGCACATGCACGGCGCGATGAACGACAGCGCTACCAGCGCCAGCCAGCGCAGGCAGAACTTGTCATCGCTAGTGTCACAGGAGCACGGGTCAGAAAAATCTCCTTCCGAGTCTGACATGCAGTGATACAGCATGCTCTCTGCGCAAAGCATGCAGCTAACTTGGTAGATACATCTTTTAATAGGATCCGGAGCATCTTGACATTTTCCTCTACCGTTATCTTCACGATTAAACCTTTCCTGGCAGTATATACAGCGGGACCGCTCACCATCCTCTTTTCTTCTCTTGGAGTTCTTAAATTTTGATGAGGAAGGCTGAGTTTTAAATACCACAGAACCCTTTGAGTCTTTCAGGGAATTCACCTTAGTTCCATCCCCACACGGGTATAAATAGTCAGATTTTTTATTGTCCGATTTAGAAAATGGTATATTTGAGTCTGCATCATCCCTCTCCAGGTCATTCTTCCACATGTCAGGATGCCTGTAGTCTGCATAACGGCGTATCAAAATATCACGGGGGTTTATTCTTACAATTTCATCTTCATCCTGAAAACTAACATGTCTGATTGACTTCAATGAGACCTGAAACAGTAAAGCAAGACAAATTTACTATAGCAAAGTCCCAAATTTATACCTTTATACATAGTAAAAAAACTTCCTTGCTGTTTGAAGTCAGTATTTTCTTTCTCTCTCTCTCTTTTTTTTTTTTTTTTTTTGTAACTTGTACAGACTCCCCCGGATTAGGTAGCCTTTTGCATGGTACTGGCACTGAGGTTTCATATTCCTTTCTAGTATCTCTCAAAGATCTCTGGGTATTTTGGGACCCACATAATATTTTATGCTATTCTTTGACTTAAGCTCTTTTTTAAAATTTACTTTACACCTTATAGCAGCAATGAATTCCACAGGCAAATCCTGACTTTCAATTGTAGGGACAATCCACTGTTTTAAGAATAGCTGCCCAATACATTTCCTTAGAGTTACTCATGTTTAAGTATTGCGAAGAGACTTCCATAGCCTTTATTCCCAGTGCAAGTTTTCAAAGTCTCTCCAATATTGCAACAGCTCTGAGAACGAGTAACAGTATCAACACTACTCTACACATGGATTTTGCCATAAGAAGGATAATATTCTGCTAAGTTCAGTAGTAGGATGATCAGACAAGTAAGTTTCTTACGCTCAGTTACAGTGGTTTCTTACTGCATCTCCCCTTTTTCTGAGTATTTAACCTAAGCAGGTTACCTCAGGACACAATTAGGCAAATGGCAAAGTGCTTTTTAAATTAACTTCTTGTTATGAACTGACCATAATTCAAGACTTTTTAACCTTAAAAGGCAAGTAAGAAGAAAAAGGCTAAGCACAGACACAACAAACAGCACAGAGCTAGAGCTCTTGTTTGTTTTGTCACATTATGAAAGGCCAAGGGGCACGAAACTAAGTTTTAGAAGGTGGTAAATTCAAAACATACCAATTGAAACATCACAGAGTTTATAGCCAAGTGTAAGATAGGGGGCTGCAAGAGAATGCAGACTGAGGAACACATGGCAATGGTGAGAAGTGTCAAGTATAAATCAGCAACAGTCACAACATTGCAAAGAATCAGCTGTTGAATGCTACTGAAATGACATTGCAAGATGACTTTTAAGAAAGGGTACAAATAATGACAGGATAAAAATTTGGCACATGTGTATGGAAGGAGGTCCCCATATATAGCAGGTAGTGCAGAACAAAAGCAAGAGTCTCTGTTTGTCCCAGTATTCCTACACCTTGCAGAGAGAGCTATTTTCCCACTATAGGGCTATTATGATGGGAGCTGGAATATAATCAAGCTTCAAGACAAATTCCACCTCCTCCTACTGTCAAATGCAGCCTGCCAACCATCTCACAGAAGAGACAGAAAACCAATCTCTAGCCAACTACTGGCCTTACAAATTCCTCCAGAACCATGAATGACCTGGGAGGATGTCTTGGCCTGTCATTGCTTTGAGTATTTACCTTGTCGGTGCTGACATAGCTAATGAGAAATAAGATATCTCTATTGAGGAGCTAAGGGAACAACTGAACTACATGTTTTTAATCGGTTGCAGTGAGCAAATATTAAAGATGACGGTTTGAGTTAACACACTTTATTTCACTTTCCATGAGCTTCGACTACATTGAAGTTTGCATGTTTCAGCTTCGGGTAGGAGGCAGCTGTAGAAGGGAGAAGAAAGCTGCTTAAATGTGCCAACTTCTATTACGTAGGAATATCTGTAGCCTGCTCTAACTTCCTTGCTTGGTAAATCCTGTGTGATACATTTAAAGCACAGAATTGTAATTAGAGCTACTTCGCCCTGGGAGCTACAACTGGACTAAACTAACAAGGCCTTTTTTCCCTCGGCTCCAGCCTGCATAGTTGGACTTCCCCAAAGCCTAGAGGCTGCAGTGTGCAGAAAGGCTGCATCCTGCCCAGCCACAGCGGGACACTGCTCTTCCACACCGCCCGTTCCAGGCTCTCCTGGGGAAGCATTTAGGCCCCTCTTTGCTTATGAAACCAGAACGCCTCCGAATGCTGCTCTGTTTTCAAATAGGAAGGACCTTTGTCTCAACATCAACAACTAATAGGTATGGGTTATTGGACTTCTAAAACTGTTGATAGCATAAGCAAAAAAAAACCAACAAAAAACCAACAGTTTAAAAATGTCATTAAGTTTCCATGTTTTACAGGCATAAAGGTTCCTTACCCCACTCTCCACACGAAACACTAAACATTTAATACACTTAATAAATCCCCTCATTAAAAAACAGAAACACAAAAGCCTCAAACAAACAAACAAACAAAAACTCTCCAGCCTCCAATCCCTGAGACAGCTAAGAGACACAAGAGAAAAATATAAACACTAATAACTGAAGAATGTGACCTCTCCTCAATCTTTAAATGCTTTTCCTTTAAAGTTAACAATAAATACACAGGATTCATTTTTTTCCCTAAATCCCCAGTCAACCACCTTCTAAAATGTTTAAGGGTAAACATGTTAAAAAAAAAAAAGGCACCTTCCGCTCTGCATGCATGTCTCATCGGGGAAGCAGTGACTAAGAAAACAAAGGGGAAATACTGAAAAAAACAAGCGAACAGGAGAAATGTTGGAACTGAAAGCTTTATTTATAATGGAG